>NC_052490.1:5346703-5681048 GCF_009730915.1 Dioscorea cayenensis subsp. rotundata
TACGCAAGCCAACATTTCTTATAGTAGGAAGTTACAAACATAGTTTGACATTCTTAACTGGCAAAAGTTTGTGAAAATGTTGTTTTTCATTATATCTTTCTAATTAAGTAAAACTTTAATTGTCTTGAGAGTGGTCGAGCTACTCAGAGTTCCAATTTAGTTTCAATTGGATTACTTCATGATATGTATAGTAGTCCTGCAATTACAGAACAATTCTTAATAATCAATAATAATTGTTAAGAAGGTAACATTTAGTAAATATTATTTTCAGCATTGGAATATTACTTCGAGTTTCTCAATCAACTACTTTGCATTTGAAGCGGAGACAATGATATGTCATGTACTTGGGTTGATGAAACCTTCTTATACATCTTGGTCAATGAAAGAAAGCAATGAGTTGTAGTAGTTTTGGTATTACAGGCTCATAATTTAGTATGAGCCTGTAATAAAGAATAAGTTAGTCATGTTTTGCTCATAATTTCCATTATATATGTGTACAATTGCCATTGAATTACAGGCTTGTTATGTAGGCCTAATAGTGCCCAAGTAATCACTTCAAAAAGTTTCTCAAGAGTGCCATAACCTCTTGCATAACAATTCCAATTGAGATTAATTAGCCTATTTTTTTCGTATTTTTGGTTATTTATTTCAAGAAAATAAAAATATAATGACGTGTGAGAGGATATGTGTTTTTTGTGCATAATGAATGATAAAAGAATGATAACAGAATAAAACAATGTTAGTGGGCATATAATAAATATGAAATGTAGGTTATGTACTAACCAGGCATAGCAATGAAGGCATCATAATTGCGAGTCATCTCTCTTTTCTTTGGTGCATATATGCAACTGGTTTTACTTCTCCTATAGTGATGCCAATGATCTGACAAATTCAAGAGATAAATATATTACTAAATAGGCATTGGTTTCAAGGGAATAAAAAAGGAAGAATAGTTTGTCATAAAATTCAATTTTTTCATACCTCTTTATCCATTAGAGCTTTGGCAATAATATTGAGTATATGGGGAAAAATGTTAATATCATCAGTTTTTTTTTAAACCGAATGGCCTTTTAATATTTTTAAACAAAAATCATACCCAAGAACATGTCTTCCACCATCAAAGACAGTTTGAGATATCAAGTCCATTAATCCAATATTGCCTCCTCCATATACTAAATTAATGTTTTTCATCACATAAAGGGATTTGCTAGGTTATTTCACATATTTGTAGTTGAGCATAATAATAGAGAAAAAAAAACCCCTATGGAAAGGAAGAGAGAGTGATGAAAAGAACAATTAAAATTAAGTAAAAGGAAGAAGCCAAACCAATTCTTTGCCAAGATCAATGGCAACATCTTGGTAACTCTCCTTTCCTAGGTTGGCCACCACAAAATACACAATTTGTCTTCTAGAACTTGGATGTGACTTCATTCCCTTTTTGTTTTGCTTTTACTAACATCAAGCAAATTGCATTAAATCATAATAAGGAAAGATAACAAAGTCGTAAGTATGATATGTATTTTCGCTACAGTCGATAATTGAACAATAATAATAATGAAGGACGAGCAAAACCACGCGATCGTGGAACCACAGGAAATCAGCGCCGATGAGATGTCGTGCTGCATGACCGTTACCACATCGTGTGTGCGCGGTCGCAGACCCACTTATTGACTGAAGATTACCTATTTCTATCAGCCGGTGCTAGCAGACCTTGAAGCTTTCTGTGTGGAGAAGAGATTACCTCTATTTCTATCGTGTAAGAGATACATACATACATATATATATATATATGTATATGTATATATATATATATATACATACATATACATATATATATAGAGAGAGATGGATGCCTTGTGTTGTTCTTCTTTGGTTAATTTTCTCAATTAAATTTTTGTATGTTTAGTCAAAGATATTCATCATGTTTTGTCAAATTTTCTTAAAAGAACAGTTGGTTTGTTTTAAATGCGTACATTTTTTAAAAAAAAATATAATTTAAAATGTTAAAATTATGATGAAATCCAAAAAAAGAGTAGATTTTCTTAAAAGAAGAGTAGATTTTTTATAATACATATATATTATATTATATTTGATTTTCTATTTGGTAAAGTTATATTTTTGTTTTTTGTCTTGAAAAACTTTTATAGAATTGTTCCACAATATAAACTATTCCGTTTGTTATTATATTGATTGCTCCACAATTGTTTGAATAGTATTTTCAAAGGAAATTATATACCCTTTTCCCCAGCTTGTTAGTCTGTTCACATTTGAAAAAAC
This sequence comes from Dioscorea cayenensis subsp. rotundata, assembly GCF_009730915.1. Taxonomy (NCBI): domain Eukaryota; kingdom Viridiplantae; phylum Streptophyta; class Magnoliopsida; order Dioscoreales; family Dioscoreaceae; genus Dioscorea; species Dioscorea cayenensis. The sequence continues at coordinate 5,348,981 of NC_052490.1, forward strand.
TAGTTTTTGATTGTATTTATCCTATATTTTATTCAATTCAAATGGTCCTATATATATACAATTTCAATTGTATTTTTTTCCCTGGTTTATTTACTGCTCATAGTCATTAATTTTGTATTTTCTAAGGCTTTTTTTTAATGTGAATTGAGATCAAATGAAGATTGGGAGCTATGACAAATATTAGATGTATAAATGTATGCAAATTAGTCAAAGAGATATCAGATATGATTTGATGTGTATAGTTTATAGATATTATTTCTATTTGATATGATTTGATAGGCCTGTTTTTGTTTTCTAAATATTTGTTCACAATCATTTTAAAAGTATGACTATGGTTTTATATTTAGTTTTTTTTTTTAAATGAACAATATATGAGAATTGTAATTTAAAAAAAAAATAGCCAATAAGTTGTATTATTTTTAATTAGAGTATTATGTTAGGATGGAAAATATAATAAAAAGTTAATTTAGTAACTTAATATTGTTAGGTCAAATGAATGTTTTGTATATATATACATTATTTTAAAAAAACTTTAAAATTTTTTATAAATGTATGGGCAACAATAAAAATTATTAAAACAAATAAGAAAAGGGGAAGTAAAAAAGGAAAATAAAATCAAATTGTGATATAATTTGTAATTCAATTAAATTAAATTTGAATTAAATATGATTTAAAAAAAAATGGGTATCTTGCTTTTCAGTAACCATAAAAACATTTTTCCCCTATTTGTAGGACAAAAGGTGTGGCATAGTAATAATGAAAAGGGAGAGAAAATAATGATATTTTATTTTTCTCTGTCCTTTGTAGCTATATTGAATAGAATAATTAGTAAGTTGTTGAAAAAAATTGTGGGAATTACTGAACTATTAGATATTTATAAAGTAGAAATAAAGATAATAACAATTGTGCATTGAAGGTTTATTTAGATAATCAGTAAAAAAAACTACAAAACAACTCCGTAGTATTTCCAATTTGTCAAATTTTGTTTAATTTTTTCTCTACTTCCTTGGGATGTTAAGATCATTGCATAATAAATATCATATTGTTAAAAACTACACAAATAAATTATGGTAGTCAATTAAGATGTAGTGGAGCAAGGAATTAAGGATGATGAAGATCAATGCAAGGTTTTAGAGAGTTTTTTTTAAAAAAAAAACAAAGAATGACAATTAAGAAATATTTTTAATAGCATAGGTTTATTAAATATTATAGCTGTAGATCTTATAAAAGGAAAGCATAAAATTTGCCATGTTTATTACAAACTTGTATAGCAAAGTATCTCTGCTATAAACTTAGGTTTCAACAAAATGAGAACCTATAACATACTAATAAAATTAACAACACATTTTTTCATTGGATATGTAAATCGACCATTATCAAACTGAAATGCTAAAACCATTTTGTAGTAACCATCATATTGTCATAAAGAACTTGGGTTTAGGCATGCGCTAAAAAGGAAAATAATTAGATTCAAGGATAATAATGTCATAAACATTATCATAAGAGCAGTAGTTAACTTAATCATGTAATACCAATATGCAACTATTTAATCCTTAATGTAATATAACATCTACGTCCACAAAATGTTTGAGCAAATGCCTCAATGGAACAAACAACTGAGCAAGGCCTGAAACAAACAAAACAACAAATATAACCTACACAAAAAAAAAACAGAACTAACTATTTAATTTAAGTCATGGTCGTATTTATCTGAAAAAACAACATTTGCTTATTAAAAATGGTTGATAGTATACCATTAAACTGAAACATAAAAAAAATAACTAAATGCAAACATGTGTGCTTTTTATGATGCTTTTCTCAAGGAAGGCAATACTAAGGACATAAAATTGTTAATAAAGTGTAAAAGATGAATAAGGAAAAACTTGATAATCACAAATATTGAATTACATTATCACAATTAAAAAATGAAAGCACTACCAAAATAATACACTTTGGTTTATCCACTTTATCAAATCATAAGGTAAGCATTATCACAATTTGAATGGTTTATCCACTTTATCAAATCATAAGGTAAGCATTATCACAATTTGAATGGTTTATCCATTTATAAAAAAAAAAAAATCGCATGATCTCAATTAATGTTGGCACATATATGCATCATGTTGTTTGGATGACAGGTACAAAAAATGAGTGGGAATATGATCTGCATTAATTATTTGTAACTTATTTTTTAAATAAATTAACAAATACATAAAAATGCCGAAAAATATATAGAAATTCAAAATTACTTACACGATTTATTTTCATACCACTCTCACAACTGCTCATATGTGTGTGTGTGTGTGTATGGGTGCACATACATATGCATCTGTTTTTCTTTAATGAAAAATTATGTACTCAAACATTTTTTTAATGTAAAATATCTTAAGATATATACACATTAAAATTAATTTTGTTTAAAAAGTAGCTTTACTGAAACATGAGGGATATTTTTTACATTCATCATCCTTTTGTTTCCTACTTTTTTTTATATTTGCTTGGAATTCATTTTTTAGATAGCCCTTATTTCTATATTTTTTCCCATTCTAAAATAAGGAACAAGTGGTTGCAGAGATTAGTTATCAAAATATTATATTTATATACATATAAGGACCTACCATTTTTTCATGGAGGCATGATTTTTTGCTTCTTTAGTGGAGATTCTTCTCGGTATGAATCATCTAGTATTTCAAGTTGTTATCAAGTTGTTGCTTGTGTAGAGGTCTCTCCATGTGAAATAATAGGTATGGATCTATAAATTCTATAGTTGAGGAGATCATCTCTAATTGATTGCTGTGAAAGATCAATAGTCAATGTAAATTTTTTGTTAATAATGTTGTTTATTCTATCTAGGATTTTTGTTTTGGAAATTTTTGTTGTGGTATTCATTAGAGAGATATTGATATTTGTCATCGACTTTGCTTGTTTATCGAAGGCAGTTATTTCCATATCTATGATTTCATCTTTCACGATCATTGGGAGCTTCATCCTGTTACATAATGATTTAGTTGAAGTAAGGTTTTCAAAATTGTGGGAAATAATTATATTTTAATGGTGTATGTATGTACATTAGCTTTGGAATTTGAGTTCCATGATCGTGTCACGAATAATTACCATGCAACTCATTGAGTTTTTTTTTTGCAAACATTGCAAGAGTACTTAAATCATCCTTGAGATGTATCCACTTTTTCAATTGATATGTCACAATTGAACATTGTTGCGTCATAAAAAATAAAACAATGTAAATAGTAAATCAAAGTTTCATAGTAACATATATATATATATAATATTATGTTTGAAAAGAATGTATTTCAAATGATATTAGTACTTACACCGATCGTTGTTTGGTTGGTATTTAGTAGTTCTTTAATTGTTACATATTTAGCTTGTTCAATCCTTTGTTACAATGTTGGGCCTTCATCTTGTGTAAGAAGTAATTGAACATGTTGGTCTTGCGATCCTTGCCTGATTTTTCATAGGTAATGTTTTATTAATTTTGACATCTTTTTTTTATAAAACAATTTTAATTATTTATTAGTTAACTTACTGTTTTTGAATGGCTTTTATTTCAAGTATATCTAGATTTACATAGACTTTTGTTGCAAAGTAGAAGCCAAATAAATAGTACCTGAACAATAATTTAAAATATTAGCACATTTCTCTTATGTATGTGAATATAGTTAAGCTTTTTAACTTACCTTGAAATGCTTTAACCACTGCCCAGCAACAAGGAGATTATGCCTTGGTTGTATTTGAAGCAGTTCCTCTTCATTTAATTGGGGAAAACATGATTCCCATATAGTTATCTTAAGGTCATGTCCACTTTTTTTTAAAAACAAAATTATGTAAATATATGTATGCATTATGGATAAAAATAATTGAAGTGTTTTCGATTTGTTACCTTGTCTCTCTGATGAAAATGTCCCTTTTTTTTCTGTTTTCTCAAACATTGATAGTTGAATAGTCTCAACTTGGCCTATTGAAATTATAGTTAAATTTTTAAATGAAAAAAAGGGAATTGAGATTTTTCTTTTTTTACATACTAAATACTTATCAGAATTTGCATAAGTTTCCATCTTTTCCCGATTCAGATATTGGAAATAATATCATAGACAAGGTGTACGATCATTAGTGATTGCCTTCAATATAGTGTTAGAAGTGAAAAACAAATGATGAATTCTCATGTGGTTGATAAATTCCTAAGATTTGCTTTAACCACTTGAAATCTTGATATCTGATATATTTCTCCTTCAATCAGCTGATCTTGAAAGCTTGCACAATCATTTTCTCTGATTTGAACATGAATTTCATCACCCTAACAAAAGTATAATTGTGATTAGTGGGCCTTTTTTAAAAGCAAATTTTAGTTTATATTAATAGAATAAATTATTTGAAATACCTTTGCATCCGTTGCTAAGAATGCCATACCAAGGAATTTTTGTGAAGTTAGAATATAACAATTCCATATTCTTGTGATCCTGAGCAGGGTTATCTGACCCGGACCGGCCTGGCCCTCAACCAAAAAAACCGGGAACCGGCCATGTGGCCGGCCCGGGTATACCCCATTGAACCGGGTATTAAAAAACCCGGTGTTAACCAGGTGACCCGGTCGGGTCAATCGGGTCATAATGTTTAAAAGTTTTTTACAATATTTAATAATTTATTAATTTTTTATTAGAAACCACAAAATCGTGTATATTTATTAATATTAATTTATATTTTATAATCAATAAATAGAATTACAATATATATATATATATATATATATATATATATATATATATATATATATATCATAAACATACCAACAAAAATTAACATTTAAAAATAAAATCTATTAATGTGTTATGTAAATACTTTCTAAAAATTTAATTTATTAAGAAAATAAAACAATAAATGAGTGTAATTTTATTATAAAAATATAAAAATAAAGTATTCTAATTAAATAAAAAATATAACAAAATTTAAAACAAAATAAAAACTCAATTGAGATATAAGAATTAGTGAATTAAATTTCTTATCTATTTTAACAAAATCAACCAATAAACAAATAAATAAATAAATGACCCTAAGAGAAGTTCGATAATTATATTAATATATTAAATTTATAAATATTTAAAAAATGTAAAAATAAATGACATAATTAGAAAACACTATTATACATAAGGTCATTTATCAATTTAAATATCAAATTTGAGTAGTTTTTAATATTATAATTATGGGTTTAGTATTATATTGCTCATTATTAATTATTATAATATTTTTTTATATTTTATTATTCACCCCGGTTCAGCCCCTGTTTGACCCGCTCGAACCCATTGACCCCTGACCCCTGGGCTTAGCCGGGTCATTGCCTGGGCCGGGTCTAACAAGCTTGCTTTTAATAGATGGCCATGGCCATTCGTATCTTTATTTATTTTTGTTTTGTTTTTATATGTGATTTATTTACTTACTATAAGTTGGGGTGGAACCAGGGGCTAGCAAGGGATGAAGCCCCTCCTCGATGCCGGGTAGACTACCTTTCAAGCAACTTAAGATCAAGGTAGTCAGACCCGGGCCGGCCCAGCCCGTTCAACCGGAAAAACAGGGAACCGGCCATGTGGCCGGCCCAGTTATACCCCATTGAACTGGGTATGGAAAAACCCAGTGTTAACTCGGTGACCCGGACAGTTCAATAGGGAACAGGTTGACCTGATCGGGTCAATCGGGTCACAATGTTAGAGTTTTTTTTTTAAAATATTTAATAATTTATTATTATTTTCTCATTAGAAACTACAAAATCATGTATATTTATTAATATTATTTTTTAATTTATAATCAATAAATAGAATTACAATATATATATATATATATATCATAAACATACCAACAAAAAATTGGCATTTAAAAATAAAATTTATTAATATGTTATGTAAATACTTTCTAAAATTTAATTTATTAAAAAAATAAAACAATAAATGAGTAATTTTATTATAAAATATAAAAATAAAAGATTTTAACTAAATTAAAAATATAAGAAAATTTAAAACAAAATAAAAACTCAATTGAGATTGGGTAAGTTATATAATTTATTGATAAAATGTATCATCCATATAAAAGATAAGAATTAGTAAATTAAATTTCTTATCTATTCTAACAAAATCAGCCTATAAACAAACAAATAAAAAAAGAAACACCAAGAGAAGTTTAATAATTATATATTAATATATTAAATTTGTAAATATTTAAAAAAACTTAAAAATAAATGACATAATTAGAAAACACTAGTGTATATAAGGTCATTTATCAATTTAAATATCATATTTGAGTAGTTTTTTATATTATAATTATGGATTTAATAATATATTTGTTCATTATTAATTATTATAATATTTTTTATATTTTATTATTGACCCCGGTTCAACCCCGATTCGACCCGGTCGAACCCATTGACCCTTGACCCCTGGGTTTAACCGGGTCAATGCCTGGGCCGGGTCTGACAACCTTGATCCTGAGTTGTATTGTTTGATTTTTGACCTGGAGGCCTCAATTGTGATATGTTCTTGAAATTCATAATTATCTGTGAAATTAAAAAAAAATATTTAGTAAATAATATTTTATAAATAACATTTAAAAGTGAAAATCATAGTAGGTAGCTAACCTGTAAGTATTAATATAACAATGGTAAAACAAAGCTAAAGGCAATTGACTTATACGCTATCAAATATTTCTTTATATACAACATTCTTGTGTTTGTTTATATTTTTCCCAGCATCATTAAAAATCAAAATTTTTATTCCTTTAGCAGAAGTCACTCTAAGTAATGCTACATAAAGTTGTCCATGTGTAAATACTGGCCTTGGTAAGAATAAACCCACTGTATCAAGTGTTTGGACTTGGTTTTTGTTTATAGTCATGGCATATGAACATTTACCTGGAAATTGTTTTCTACACATGACTGTTAGGATCTTATCAACAAACAAAGGAATTATCATGCAAAAATATACATGCTGATACGCAGCTGATAGCAAAATTTAACGCCAAGTAAACATAATATAACCCTATTGGATGCCAGAACGAGGATTAAAAGTTTTTCTACCTTTTTTTATAACGATTTTGAATGTACCCTTGTTTCCACAAAATTGAAAAAGGAACTACGAATTGCGACTCCCCTCTTCAATCACGTACACACGAACGCCTCTGGGAATCCAGCAGGTATACTAGTACCTTGAGAAACAACATTTATTTCTTAGTTCGAATAGCAAGCACCCGAGATCGATCAACGAGACTTAAGAGAAAAACAATTTTCTCTTTGGCTCAAGATCCGATCTGTAAAGAAGAGAAAGAAGGGGTGTAGGTGCAGCAGCGGGCTCCGACGGCGGGTACCGACGGCAGCAGCTAGAGTTTCTCAAGAGACTATCTCTCAATCACTCTATTTTTCTCTCATTTTCATATTAGGGTCAGACCATCTATTTATATTGGAAACCCAAAACCCTAATTTATGATAAAACCCTTCACGCCTAATCAAATTAGGAATCTCTTCTTTATTTGATTAATTAAACCATTTTAATTAACAAAAGTGATTAGATTAGATCAACACTTAATAAGACCCAACCCGAATAAGTTATTCAGTCCACCTAATTAGGTTTTTCACCAAAACCCTAATCAAGTGGTTCAATAAGTAACAAATACTGAACCTTGATCCCGACATTCTTAGTGTATGATCCTGTGGGTCCATTTAACATTGGTAATGAGTTTAAAGAACTTTAATGCTCATAAATCATAATTATTCTCTATCAAGATAATATGATTACCCAATATTAAATGAAGGTCAATTTCGAGATTTAATGGAACCTATCGCAACCTTATACAATCATTTGCCACTGAATATTTTAAATAGCATAAGGCATTGAGCGCGTCACCCTTATTTTAATGCTAATTAATTTTTTGATCTCTTAATGAACTGACTAGGTCAAGTAAATGATAACTCTTATCATTTCCCTTGAGTGTGGCCACGCACTACTCAGTCTTACTAATCAAGTGGCCGGTGATATTCACTCTATCTACAAAGAGGGGCAATCCCTTCACTTCACTCATGTCTCTCAACATGAACCGTGATATGCCCAAACATACCCGTACTTACCACTCAGTTGTGAATGACGTTAGGCGTAAGTCAAAGCATGTAAGGATTCATCTGAGATCCATAGTGATTTCAAGTCAAAGGATTCGAGTATAAGAATTGCTTGAGAAAAACCACTTATGACTTTACAACCACGTAGTATTCTCAAGAGCAGATCGATCCAGATACACTGTTCCCTAACATGTATATATGTCCTTTGATTGATATCCTATATCCTATGACACGTAATACAAGGCCATCTCACAAAAAACATACTAGTCTTAATTTATTTTCATTCCCATGAAAATAATCGGCTAGGGACATTTAGAATATTATTCTAGTTTATGCTCCAAGGTTTTACTATCCAAATCACGCATTTGATAACTTGAGCATAACCAATATTCAAGGATGTTTTATCTTATTAACTATACATAGAAATAATAATAATAATAGATAAAACATTACCTCATAATAATTATCCAAATAATAAAAGTTCATACAACATATTGGGGCTAGGGCTTACACTAACAATGACAAATGGTAATTTTGTATCTTCCATTGGCATAATAATTCTTGGAATGTAAACTTTATCACCAATGTTAGATCCATAAATAATTCTTCCCTCTAAAATGTTTGGATGTATTTGTGTAACTGTTAATCTAGTTCCATTGCAAAGTCCACTTCCTTGGCTAATGTTCCTCATAAGCACTATCTCATTACCTAGTTTTAAAGTTAGCTCATGATTAGGTACATTTGTAAACTTTAATGCATTTAAAAATTCAATTTAGTATAATGGTTCATGAGCATTAGTAAAAGCTGAAGACTTCGATATATAGTTTGAACTTACATATTTTTGATCAAGAGCTTCAATTTTTTGGCCAATTATTCCATTTATTATATCGACAGTTTCATTGTATACTGTAATTAGAGCTCTTTACCTAAGATATTCTAGATTTGAATAATTCTTTTGCAATTCTGGATAAACAGAATCAATGATTGATTGTATTGCATCTTCTGAGTTTTCAACCAATAGTTTTGTAGAATTTCAATCAAATGTTCATCGTCATCATCATTATCATTTATTTCTATAGATGAAATTGCACCATCACCAATTTGTAATATCCATTGTGCAAATTCCCTTATTTAATTACAACTTTGTTCATCAATATTGCTTCTTTGCAATCTCATATTGGTTCCAAGTTTAAACACTTTGCATTCTTTCCATAGTTGAAATTGTATCATAGTTGCATTTATGATATCTATTTTGGTCCCATTTTAGGCAACTGGTAGAATTTGTTGAAAATCTCCACCAAGTAATATTGTTTTTCCTCCGAAAGGTTTTGTTGATGCTTCTATTATTGTTTCTAAAAGGATGTCCTATAAAGTCCTATTTAATGCTTTAAGACAATTTCTATGAATCATAGGAGCTTCATCCCTAACAATTAAAGTTGTCTTTGTAATTAATCTTGCAAGCTGGGTTTATTTAGGAATTATACATGTAGAGTATTCTCCAATATTTATTGGAATTTTGAATCGAGAATGTGTTGGTTTACCACTAGGAAGTAAAAGTGTTGCAATTCCTGATGAAGCAACGGCTAATATAATTTTTCCTTCATAACGAATGCCATTAATGATAGAGTTCCACAGAAAGGGTTTTCCAGTCCCTCCATGTCCATATGCAAAAAAATTCCTCCATTATCATTATTCACATCTTGTTGTATTTCATTATATATAGTTAATTGGTCAGGATTTAACTTTGAAATGATTAATAGATGATCTTTGCGTAGCTGTGAAATATTGTATTTCAATTCTTCATGAGATAAGCGGTGGTTACATTTGCCATGTTTAATGATTGTGGTTGAGCCAAATTATTTTCCTTAAGAGATGAAGAGTGGTTATTAAGATCTTGAAGAGTAATCAATAGAAAGTTCTTTAAATAATCTTCTGGAATATTGTAATTAGATTTATCAAAAGTTTTTTGAGTCGATATTGTATGTCTTCTGCTAAAAGTTGCCATGTACTATCAAACAATGTTTTTTTTGTCTCCCACATCACAAAATAAGATTATAGTCACAAAAAGTTGTCTTAATTGTGCGCTAGTAGCCCAATGAGATGCTTGAGTCAAAGCATTAAACCACTCTGAATCATCTCCTAATATACCCAAGACAAAGCAAGTTTCCATATAGGTTGTATGTGTAATCCCATTGATTGTTCGCATATCTTCATAGCTTGTTGCACCTTTGATTTCATTAAGAAATAAGCGTAAGTAATACAACTCTCCTGCACTTGGATGCACATAAATTATTCTTCCAATTGATCTGTCATTCTTTCTATAGTCTCATTTTTTGTATTTTTGGTACCAGGTGAATTTCATTGGGAAATCAACATATAAAAGTGATTTTCCTTTTCATCTATTTTTTTTGTAGCCAACCATTCTATGAACATTGTCTTCTCAATATGAGGAATTGAGATTATGCCAGGAATAGATTGTTTATCACTAAAGTAAATATTATACTCTTCTGGTAAGTGAATTAACAATCTCTGGACAGAAGGTTCTCTATAATGTAATGGAAATTCAAATAACCTCCAACAACTTTCATATGCAGATAAATATCAATAATCTAAGTAATATTTTATCTCATTTGTTTTGTGCAATGATGTTGACTCCTCAAATATAACTCTAGCTGTATCTAGACCTTTATTGATATATTTGATTGCCCTTGTATTGTTGCAAACTTCTACATTGATATGAACTTAATAGCGTATAATCATTTCAACATTATGAGGAACCACAAAATGATTATCCAATTGGATACCATTATGCAATGCAATTGCTAAGGTGTCTCTTCTTCAATATTGAGGAAATCCATCTTCATCAATAGTTGTTGAATTACAAAAAGGTTTTGGGTAAAATTTTTTGCATTTCCCTTTTTCCATACATGGTGCTTGTAAATTTGCCAATTAACATGGCCCATGCATCATAAATGAACTTACTACATCATAGGCTCTGGGATCTGATTCTTTGTTAGGAAGCTCTGCGGAAGCTATACTATCAATCTTTGTTGCTATCACAACATTATTTCCCCTTTCCAACCATAGTAAAATGTGTACCATAGTAAGTCTCACTTTTGAAATTCAACTATATAAACAACTTTTGAAAAGGGTAAAAATGTATTTAGTATATGAAAAAAAAAAGATATTATACATATTCTTAAATTAAGCAAATTTAGGGTTTTTTTTGGTGACTAACCTCCTTTTGCAAGGCCAAAATGATGATTCTCATTATATCATTCATCCGGTGTCGTAGTTTTATTCGGAAACCCCTAAAAACTAAGTTAGGCCTGTCTTTAGGCTTTTGGCTATTAATACTTCTTAATGTATCCGATATTTCTATCCTTTAAGGATTAAAAGTGAACGTAATAAAAATTTTGGGATAGCCAAAATATCTGCAAGTAGCCATTGCATCTTGATGCTTTTCAAACATATATCTAGAGCTTGGTATAAAGCTTGCAGATAAAATAATGCGCTTTCCAATGCAACTACCACATATATCTTCTTGACTTATTACGTCTCTAACATTTTTAAACAACTCTATTCTCAATGATCTTTGATGTTCTCGTATATATCTTAATCATGTTTCTTCAATTATAGCATAACAGTCAACTATAAATTATTGAAAAAGCCAGCCTCCTCTTGCAAAGTATTATCATCAACATTTCTTTGCTAAATTAGGTAAGCATAATATTCTCTCATAGTCAAATAATTTCTTAATAATTTATTTTATACGGGAGATTCTTCATAAGGTATGGTCAGATAAAAACAATCTTCTCCATATGGGAAAAGCAACGGATATTGAAGTGGCATAAACAAAAGATGCAAATCACTAATCCTTTTCAAACCTTCTTGTCGATGCTATATTATAATATCTCTGCCATGATCTTTACTTCCAATATCACCAATAATTAGAGCTGCAATTTCAGGACATGGTGGTGCAAAATAATTGTGCTCTTTAGGATTTCGATATACAAGCAGTTTAATTTTAACTAATAATTCTTTAAATTATTTTTGCATCTTTCTAGGAATGCGAAAAACTTTGACAATTTTATTATAATGATCTAACATACTTTTCAATCCACATACAATGTCCCTGTCAACTCCTTCAATATCATTATTGTTTTGGAAGCATGTTGTTCGAAAATTTAATTCAACGCCAAATTCAACCATATAAAGTTGTGCAAATTTAGGTCTTTGATTGTCCATTAGAAGCAAAGATCTCATTCTATGATAATTTTGTCCTAAAAGCTTGAATACATAAGGCCCATATGTGTTATTAATGCAGTTATCAACTATGCCACCCAATGAAATAAATTGAAATTTTGAATTGTATATCCGAATTCATTCTTTAAATTGTGAACATCTTGATCGACAATGGCCATCAAATAACTCTCTTAAAAAGGATGGCATTAGTTTATTAGGAGGAAGATGAATAAGCCCTTGTTTGCAGCACATATTAAATCTAGGAGAAGAAATCGATTTAGAAATGTCAATCGATTCATCATACCACATAGATGCACTACAAAAAGAGCATTTAAATTCTAGCCCACCAAAATATGAAGGTTGAAAGCATGTTCCTGTCAGAAACATGTAAATTATAAAAATAAAGCAAAACATGTAAATTATTAAACATAAAGCATAATTTAGATGAGAATAATATTTTAAATAATTATGAGAAGCCTTACTTTTATGTTGATTGTTTGTAATAGTGAGGTATTCATCTACGTGTGATTGATTGGAAGGAAAACTTGTATTACAATTGCGCGAACCATTCTAGGTAATATTCATTATTACCTAGGATCTTGAATGTCTAGGGTCAAAAAAGCATTCATTCGAATTGGAAGATTGACCATCATTCAAATGAACCTTAAAACCATCAAGCTCACCGTAAACTAATCTATTTTTCGTTAAAGTTGAAATTTGACCATTGCTTTGAACAACTGAATGTGAACAAATATGGTCAAACATTTGCTCATCACTATGTCTAGCTGTAGTATTTTCACCTCTTTGTTTTTGATTTTGTATTTTTTTTACCGCATAATCTCCATCCATTTTCTTTAGTTACTTGTGGCCATCAACTTATCGACTACAGGTAATAGAGAAGGCTTCTTGACTTGACTATTGGAGTAGAAACTTATTTAATCATTGTTTCTACTCCAATATTGTCTTTTTTGCGGCATAAATATATAATTGTTATTTTATACCATTGATGGTTAATTAATGCATTACAATGATATTGAGTAGTATTGAATTCAAGAACGTCAAATGATGTAAACAATAGGATTTTTATAAATATAAATAAAAAAAATAATAATAAATGATGGATTTATTCATAAAAGGTTAGGAATCGAGCTTAGTATACACTTAGCCAAAGACTAAACAATTTTGAATGCAACAAATAATGTTTAACAAACCAAATCTTTTTTTTTAAATATATTATTACTTATTAAAATAAACAATTTCGAATGCAACAAATAATGTTTAACAAACCAAATCATTTTAATTTTTTGAAATAGATTATTTTTAGTTATTAAAATAAGATTAAGCTTACATGGCTACATTCATTAGCATAATTAGTATCTTAAGAGATGATTGTTGTCCTTAAGTAGTTTCACATTGGAATTAACTTAGTAATGTTCGATTATTGGATCTACATTTATCAAAGGTTTGCATGTTCATATAATTTTTAAACATAACATCACATGTGCCTGATTGGGTCACATGACATTAACTATTATTGAATAGATAAAAGAAATAAAGGTAGGGTTAGATTCTTTCATTTATGCTAATAATTACGATGACATATACTTTGAAATTAGTTTTGTACTACTGTCCCCAAAATAATTATTTCTCATATCATACAATTTGGTTTATTGGTAAATTTTATATGCATATATATATATATATTATCAAGCTTTGTATATATTGAAAGGCAAAGATAATCCAAAGTCACAATGTGAAATATATGTCTAATATAGAATTACTAAATAAAACTGTTTATTGCTAAATACATTTTCCAAACCATCCAAATTATACAAATAAACTAACATTTACATTTAACATATTAAATATAGGATCTTAAATGCCTTCATGTCTTTGATACTGTCTTTTACGTTTATGTTATTTTATTGCAACACACTATAATAATGTTGCCTGAGCATCATCGTATCTTGTCAATAAGTCTTCGAGAAATTCATATCTTCTTCTAATCTCAGCCATATGTTTAGTCTCTAAATTAAAGTGCTCCATATAAATGTTTCTTACTTCCCATGCTATTATGGAGCTGAAATCTCGAGTATTCATACTCACCACTAAATGAGTTCGTGGTACATAGCATCAACAACAACTTGTCTTTTAGTATTAGTTTCCGAAGTAGATTGGGTTATTAACTCTAAGCTAGAAGATTCTGAGGTAGAAGATTCTTTAGAACTAATTTGGCCTTGAATATCAACCTCTACACTACATTGTACTTGTAAGGTAGCTCAAGTTTCTTCTACCTCTTCTCTTCTTTGTTCTTTTCTTAAATACCTTTCCACTCTTTCCATTATAAAAGACACATTACCTAACATAATATAATTGTTACAAATAATAATTTAAAAAAAATAAAAAAAATATTGTCCTGGACATTCTCTTAAAATGAGAGAAAAAAAAAATACATATACCATATAATAAAAAATCAATTGGAATTGCATAAAAATATTGCATCTCCTTAGTCTAATTTTTATAATAGTAAATTAAACATAATAGTATAATACACCTAGAGACAAATTTGTAGCTTACAAAACACTAAATTTGCTTAGGTATTATCATGAAATCAAAGTCAACAATTCAAAAGATAAGGGTGTTAGGATTGAGGTTTCCTATATATATATATATATATATTGGTATTTATTTGTTTGGGGGAAAATTTAAATGTTTAAAATTATATATATATATATATATATATATATATATAGAAATGTTCAATACAGAAAATGGTTATTATATATAAAATATAATATATATATAATACTATGCATTATAATATATATTATACGGGGTTTTCAGGTTTTCAATATATTAATTATTATTTGATATGCAGTGTTGTTTCTAATGCATATATATATGTGTGGTTTTTTTAAAATACTATATTATTTATTATATATAATAATATAACTAAATATATAACATGTGCTTTACCAAACCCTTAAAGACAAAAAAAAGGAACAAACACAAATGACATCTATATAATCTTTTTTTTTCTAATTTTTTTAAAATTCCTATATATATATATATATATATAATGTTTAAACACCAAAAATAATATATTTTAAAGT
This sequence comes from Dioscorea cayenensis subsp. rotundata, assembly GCF_009730915.1. NCBI lineage: Eukaryota > Viridiplantae > Streptophyta > Magnoliopsida > Dioscoreales > Dioscoreaceae > Dioscorea > Dioscorea cayenensis. The sequence goes on from NC_052490.1 coordinate 5,364,449, forward strand.
AACTAACAAACAAATACCAAGATATATATGGCCAAAACCAATCCTATCTGCCTTCTCTATTGCTTGTTACTCTCTATAGATGTCTTGTTTGATACTCTCTGTAGATCTTATATAACTGTAAATATGTATAGTATGTATACGTTTTGAGTATAATATAACACTATAAAGACAATGAATACTAAGAATATAGCATTAAAAACTTTATGTCATGGTTGTCTTATATTAAATTATATTACATATTATAATAATAATATAAGTAGAACTTTAAATGGCCATTCAGTGTTATTTACCTGAATTGTTCGATCTTTACTTCTAATTTAAAAAAAAAACTCTATAACTTCCTTTTGCTTCATAAAATTTATAAGAGATGGTGTATGGGTTAACTATGAATTAATGCTTTCAAATGAAACTAAATATAAGTGAAAGGGAAAACCTCAAATAATACAAAGACCAATTTAAAATAAGGACCGAAACCTTGAGTGGTGGATTTGCTCATCAAAGCATAAGAAGTAATCATAATATATAGGCAAACCAAAGCATGCAATTGTATGGGTGCTGGGAAAATTTATTTAATTACAATGAATAAGAATTTAGAGATAAAGTTAGGTTTCCATCTCTTCATCTTTAATGCCATTTTGCATGAGCTGGCCACAAATTTAAACTTGTTATTTCGCAAATAATGAAATGTTCCCTAGTCACCATGTTGTTTTAAAAAAAAAAAACACCCTATGTGACACATTGATTCAAAACAATTAACCAAATAATAGTTTTTATAGATTAATTCGATAGTAACCTTAATGATACCCATCTTAAAGAGGAATATAAGGCTTTTAAAAACACAAATATCAAAAAGTTTCATAAACAACTTGTAAAAAAACAATAACCTATCTAATATAAAAAAATAGAGACAAGAAAAAAAATAAATAAATAAACATAAATACAAACCACTTCGCAACAATAATTTAAACTTTGAATACACACAAATTAATTATATATACTTTAAATGTTATGGTAACACTGTTTTAGCACCAACAATTGCAAATTTAAATGCACATATTTTATTTTTGAGTGTTGGATTTGATCATTAAAACATAAGAGTCAATTATAATATATTCCCAAACTAAACCATGCAATTGTATGGGTCTGGGAAAAAGTATTTAATTACAATAAATAAGAATATACAAATAAAGTTTAGGTTTCCATCTTTTCATGTCTAATGTCATTTTTTATGAGTTGGCCACAAATTTAGAATTGTTGTGGCACAAATAAAGAAATATTTCCCAGTAACAAATTTTTTTTAAAGACTATGTGACACATTGTTACAGAATAGTTTACCAAATAGTACATGTTAGGTTTGTAAATAAATTAATTCGATATTAAACTTAATCAAACCCATCTTGGAGAGGAATATAAAGTTTTTAAAAGCAAAAATATCAAAATGTTCCACAAACAATAGGTAAAAACAAACGGTCAATCTAATGGCCCTCATCATCAAATCTTACAATTATATATATTTTAAATGCTATGCTAACATTGTTTCAGCACCAAGAATTTAAAATTTAAAATAATAATAAATTTATTTATGTCTAACTAAAGTCATCTTAGAAATAAATTTATTTTTCTATGAAAATGTGGGCAATAATAATAGTTATAATATATATATATATATATATATATATATAGATCAAATTGGAATAACTATACGCAAAGAATGGATATTCACATAAAAGTGATGGATTTTTGATTGAATTCTTATAATTCCTCATCTAAAAAATCTAGAGCCCTAATATAAATTTATATAAAAAAAACCACCTATTTTTGGTAACCATCGCTTCAACCATCTTCATCCTTTTGCACTTTGGTGGTGAAAAAAAAACTAGAAAAATGTGATCTTCTTCCTTGCTTGCATGGGCACCCTCAACTACAATGTCTTCACTTCCACCGTGAAAGTGACACCTCGGTCAGCCGTGACTGGAATATTAAGGTTTAAGAGATGCATAGCTATCGCCATTAACGAACAGTGGAGAATCGTTGGAGATTAGAGATCACCATGGTCATGGAGGTGACTTTGAGAAACATCATCACTCTAAAAAAACACTGGCAAAACATATCTAAGAGAGTTTACTTATCCCCACTAAATTCATGCCTAAGTTTACATATCTAAGACAAAACGACAATTATTTCTCCTATCTTTACATTTGAAAATTTCCAGCCTTGATATTGGGATCTCTTACTCTTTCTCTTGTTCTCGTGAGTTGTTTTGGGAGATGTGTGTCACTTTATTTGGAACGATTTTAGGATTTGTGTGTCGCTTAGTTTGGAGCGATTTAATTGCGAATTTGTTTGCCAACCTTACTGTTTTTTGAAATAAGCAATGACCAAAGTACATATGTTGTCGAGACAACTTTAAGGGACTATGAAGTGGGAAAAAATAATTCAAAGAAATTATTATAATGTTTTTTTTTTTGTATTTTCTTTGTCCATCAATTCTCTAATCTCAGGTTTGAATGCACTATTATTAGTGGGGGATAAATTTAATCTAATTAAACCAATCGACTAATCAAGATTAGCATTATTATGAAAATCTCAAACGAATGCAAATGTGCCAAATGTCATGCGGAGAAGGCTTCAATGCACTGCTATGAGTGGGGGATATCTTTAATATATAGTTATACTAATCAAGCTTAGTATTATTATGAAAATCTCAAACGGATGCAAATATGTCAAATATCATGTAGAGAGGGTTTGAATGAACTGCTATTAGTGGGGATACCTTTAATATATAGTTATATATTATATATAATGTATATGTTTGCTAGCAATAAAGCAACAACCAAGTTGGTCTGAGTTTTGAGAATCTCCCAAAAGAGAGGTTGTGAATTCTATTCCCCCAAGGCCATGACTATTTAGTTTTCATAATAAAAATAAAAAAAAGGTTGCCTGGCGTCTTTCCTTATGGGCTTGTGAGTTGGCGGCTAGGCCTACCAGGATTTATTTTCTTGAAATTATAAATTTCTAGAAAGTTTTACGTAGATTTTTCATCACCAAAATTGTACAAGCACAACAAGAAAACATAGGTATCAGAGACAGAAAATTCCATCACTGATAGCTAAAATTCTGTTGGTGATAACTTTTACCGACGGAATATTCTGTTGGAAAATTCTGTTACTGAAAAACAAGTGGCTAATCTATTCCGTTGGAAAGACTATTCTGTTGGTGATACTTTAGTACCAGCGGAATTTTCCGTCACTGAAAGTGTTTATTACCAACGGAATTCCATTCCTAAAGGTAGTTATTACCAACGGAACTTTCTGCCATTGAAGGTGTTTATTATCAACGGAATTCCGTCTCTGATAGTTTTTACCACCAATGGAATTCCGTCACTAAAGGTGTTTAATACCAACGGAATTCGGTCCCTGAATGTCTTTATCACCAATAGAATTCCGTCACTGAAAGTGTTTATTACCAACGGAATTCTGGTTTAAATAATATTTATTACCAATGAAATTCCATCTCTAATAACATTTTTCATTTTTATTATTATTATTATTATTATTATTATTATTATTATTATTGGCTTCATTTCGTTGTATCACTTATAATCAATACCATTTCATAAACTCTATATAATAACAAAATCATTTATTCATAATAAACAACAAGTTCAATAGTATTCAAAGCAAATAAGTTCAATTTTTCATCATATCTAAAAACATGTTCATACATAACCAAAACATGAATAAGTGAAGTCTTTCTTGAGATCCTTCAGCATTTTGTTGTAGCTGAACTCTTTCTTCAATTGCTGCACAATGATTACTCTTCCTCCAGTTGTGTTGTTATATGCTCATAAGTATATGCTCCTTTGCTCCAACACCAAAATCATTTGCCTTAGCTTCGGCAAAATGATATGCAACAAGAGGATTAAGAATGAGACAATTATACTTTTAATTAAGAATGATAAACTAGTAAAACAAAAGGTAAAAAATTTAAAATAATAACAAGAGAAAGATACAGGCAATGCCCCAAAGAACGAAAAGAATAAAGAACCTTCACCATCCATATCCCATTGTTAAAGAATGAAGAGATCAAACATTTTATGTAAATAGGAATAAATGATATTAAAAAAAATAATTATGTATTTCATATGCAACTTATAGGACAAAAACATAACTATAGTCATTCTTTAATTTACTGATGCAAACCTGATTCTCAGCAACATTGCTATTGAAGTTCCATAACTCAGTTTCTGCAAGAATTATATTAAAAATACAATCTCAAAGCTAAGCAATGTATAAGAATGATATCCAAATCAGAAAAGTTGGTAGACTTTCAATGCTAAGTAAATCCATCATTCTTTCATCATTTAGATATAAGAATGGTATCCATATCAATTAAAAGAGTAGTTCCATTATCATTCATTGCTTGATTTATAAATAACTCATCACTACCAAATCTCATTAGAACACTTTGGAAGGAGTCACTGATGCAAACAAAATTAACAAGCTAGATAGGCATTTATATAACGCTAGAACAAAGAAAAATATTCTTCAAATGTTCAACAAGTAGAATTACCATCCAACCTAGCAAAACGAAATATAATACAAAAGATACAAAAAATTTGTCACGCATGGGCACAACAAACACTTACTTGAGAAGGTATAGAATGAATAGCTGAAATTGGAGATGACCCATTGGAAGGAGAACCAGCAAATATGGCAGAGCATTCACTGTATGCTCTTCCAATCCCCACTCCAGCACCAAAAGCAACAGTTGCCCACAATGCCTTCAAAACTATAGAAACACTTGAATTTTTTGTATGTTTGTGTGATTACCTTTCATTTCTTCCTAGGTCTTGGACACCATTATTTCTATGATTTCTGAAAAAGGGGAAAAAGGTTGATAACAGTAATATTTTAAATTTGGTTGATAATTCACAGGGCATAAAAAATTTAGCTAAAAATCTTAATACCAGATAAAACGTTTTACATGACAACTTGACCAGAAAAAAAAATCAAAAACCTCATTAACATGACAAGCCAGATAAATTAACAATCAGGCAAAAATTTCAAGTTAATCAATCCGATCAAACAGTGTCCATGTGCATACAGTACATACCCTCTGATCAATTAATTATCATAATTAATATGATCAAACAGATAATCAATAATGCACATCAAGAGTTAGACTGACAAAGATGAAAAATACAAACATCAAACACCAGAAAATGAATAGCAGGACAAGCCCAAACATGGTCAATACTATTCATAGATGACACATAAAAAACCATAACAAAATATGTATATATTAAGTAGCAAATATGAACTCCTTTCCCAAAGAAATGAAACTAGATGAGAAGATAACATTGCAGATTCAAATATGGCAAAACTAGAGTTTCTTAGATTACAAGAAACAGACTTTGAAGCATTCCAACATAGACAAACACTGACCATAAATAGAAAACAACATCACTTTTTTAACAAGAAAGAAACATAAAAAAAAAATCCAACAAAACCAAAAAGGTCATGCTCCAAATTCACCATTAATCAATTCAACATGCCAATGCACTCAAATAATCCCCCAAATGATAAATAAAGAAACACTAACCAATCTAACAAAACCCAAAAGATCATGCTCTAAAATCACCATGAATAAATTCATTAAGGCATTAAAAACAGTACCAAAATGATTAGCAAAAGAAACAAAAACAAGAAGAGAATGATAGAACACACCTCAAGGATGATCAGAATCTCCAAAATCTACGATCCTCGAATGCCTTCGATGAATGTCTCTGATGTTCCTCTCGATCTTGAGCTCACAAGACGTGAGATTTGAAAAAATGCTGGGCTTCGGAGAAGAGGAGGCGTGGGGGTTGGCGATGAAACATCAAAGCTCGAAGAGAAAGTAGGGTTAGGGTTAGGGTTCGGGTTTCCAAGGCTCTCGAATCTGACGCTGAGGTTGAAATGAGTATTGTTTGGGGAGAATTTTTATTTAATAAATAATTTTGAAAATTTCTAGTTATTTTGCATTTACATCCCAACAAATGGCAAAATTACAAGAATGTATGCAAGGGAAAAAGCGTCACTTTTGAACAAAATAAAAAAAACAAAATAAAACAAAACAAAATAAAATAAAACAAAACAATCTAAAATGAGGAAAAACAATATATGGATATAGAAAATTAAAAATTAAAAATTAAAAATAAAATTTCTTAAAAAAAGAAATTTAATAAATAAGATATTTACAATTCCTGCAAATATTTTTATTTTTTTTGAATATATTTAATTCAGATATTTAAATATAATTATATATAATTAAAAAAAATTTGGCGACCATCCAAAAATTCCTTCGGTGATAGTTACAAATTTTGTTGGTGATAACCAAAAAATTCCGTGGGTGAAAATACTAAATTCCATAGGTGATAATAATCAATTCCGTTGGTGATAATACAAACATTTCGTCGGTGATAGCAAACAATTTTGTTGGTAAAATTGTTAAATTCCATTAGCAATAATATGAAATTCCGTTGGTGATAACATCAAATTCCGTAGGTAATAATCCAAAAATTCCGTTAGTGATAATACTAAATTCCGTTAGTGCTAGTCAAAAATTATGTTGGTAATAATACAACATTCTGTTGGTGATGGTACTAATTTTCAAATAAATAAATATTTAAAAATTAAAAAACATTAAAAAATAAGTAAACAATAATTTCAAAAATAAGGAAAAAATAATAAAAAAGATACAAAATTACATATTGCAAAGTTAAATTACCTTTATAAGGTCACAAAGTCTCATAAAATTAAAATTTTCAGAATACAAATATACAAGGATACAACTATACAACAAATATTGAAAAATAAAGAGCTAAATAAAATATAAGTATACAAGTATACAACAACAACAACAACAACAACAACAACAACAACAAATGAGGAATAAAATAAAATACAAGTATACACTCTACTACTACTACAACAACAACAGCAACAACAACAACAAAAATGAGGAATAAAATAAAATACAAGTATACACTCTACTACTACTACTACAACAACAACAATAAAATTATTAACTTTATTTAAGTTTTTAATTATAAAATAAATAAACCAATTAAATAATTTAAATTAATAAATTAGCCGGTCCGGTCCAACCGGTTCACGGGTTCACCGGCTGAACCGGTTGAATGGACCGGTCCGGTTCTTTAGTCTTTCATATGACTAATCGGATCGGTTTACCGATCGGTTCCCGGTTGAACCGATTAAACCGGCCGGTCTGGTCCTGTTTTTAAATCATTGGTGATAATAGTAGATTCCGTGGGTGTTAATAACAAATTTTGTTGGTGATAATACAAGAATTCCGTCGGTGATAGTAAATAATTTCGTTGGTAAAAGTTATCAATTCCGTTGGAAAAAATACGAAATTTCATTGGTAATATTACCAAATTCCGTTACTGATAATCCAAAAATTCCGTAGGTGATAATACTATATTTGATAGTCAAAAATTTCGTTGGTGTTAATTCAAGATTCTATTACAAATATAATAAAAAAAAGATTTTAAAGCTTGATTAAAAAATTAATAATATTTACAAACAGAATATATTAGCGATGAAATATTCTGTTAGTGATAATATAATATTCTGTTATTAATGTCTTAATAGGTGCTAAATCCTTTTCCGTTCGAATTATATTATAAAATCCTTTGGTGATATTCACCTACGAAAAAATTTCGTTAGAAATTATCTGTCATGCAATTGTTTTCTTTTGTAGTGAAGGGATGTATGAGAAAAGTACTCCCAAACTAAGCCAGTTACAGGGCACGTGTAAAAAAAAAAAAATTCTTCGGGACCCGTTCAAAGAAGGCGTGTGGTTCACGCTGGGTCGGGTATCGCAAGTCTTTGCTTCCACGCATCTCCAAATCCCAAATCCGCCGACTAAAATAACAATAATAAAATACCAACTATCAATCTGACCGTTCAATCCCACTGCTTAATCTCCACCGTTTGTTTACCACCATAACCTCTATAAAAGCAAGGTCTTGGTTTCCTTTTGCTTCGCTCCGCCCAAGGCGCTTCCAAAGCTTTGATGGGATGATACCGGGGAAGCGGGGCGGAGCCATGCGTGGATGTTGGTGAGTTCTCTTTGATGGTTTTCTTCTCCATGGTTTGATCTTCTTCTATGAATGTTATTTCAAATTTTGGTGATCAAATTCAGGTCTTCGATTGGGTATCGAATTTAGTTTAGTGCATGAATGTTTTTTTGGATATGGTGTGTGTTGGTGGTTCTCTTCCATGGTCTTCGTCCCCTTGGTTTGGTCTTCTTTGGATGAATGTTATTTCAGGTTTTGGTTATCAAATTCAGGTCTTGTTTGATTGGCTATTGAATTTACTAATTTAGTGCATGGCTGTTGTTTGGATTGGGCGATCGAGTTTAGTGATCTTTGTATTTGAGTTTTGATACCTGATTGCCGGTTGTTCTTCCGATTTGGTGATCGGAGGCTTCCAATTTGGCGATCGGATTTGGGATTTCTGGATCGATGAAGTTGGAGATATGGAAAGCTTATGCTGCGACTGGTTTTGTGATTGGGTTAACAGTATTTTCCTTCTTTGTTTATTAATGTGATTGGGGATATATATGTTGGATTGATCTTTCGTTTGTGATCTTCTGAGGTTTTCTTTCTTTTCCAGGTTTGAAGTATGGCCGAATGTTGGGTGACTTCGCATTTCTATTATGCGGTTTGATTGATTAGAGAAGCTTGAGTGGTTGATGTTTCTATGAGTTTGGATTGATCTCTGATGCTGCTTATAAGTTGCATGATTCTGTGCTTTTGGCTTTGCCCATGTTTCATTGATATTGGTGTGGGAGAGTATGAAGTTGGAGCCGTTAATAATTGGTTTCGTTTTGTATGATCTATGTGGTTGTTTCTGTTTCTGAAGGATTTGCTGTTAATAACCGGTTTCGTTGTTTCTTTTTGTGATGGATCTTCTGATGCAAAATCGGTGATTGGAGTGTTTAAAAGCTGTAGGTTGGATTGATTTTTCTTCTGTTGCGGATTAGAAAGCTGAGCTCTGATGTTTGGATTCAGGTTGTTTAGCTGCTGTATATAATTGAGCGTTGATTTTAATCTGTGTATGATCTAGGTGATTTGCGCTTATGAAGGATTTGCTCGCTGATATCATGGTGTTAATTGAATTTGGTCGTTAATCGGTCCATTGAGTTTCTCGGCTTTGTGGGGAGATCAATGATTGGTGCTTGGACAAGTGGGTGATGAGACTGAGTAATTTTTTCACAGATTTTTTGTGATTATGTCTCCTCAATGAGGTAGTCTAGAGCATTAGCTTCTGATGGGCATCTTTTTGCGGTTGTGCTTAACTGATGGTGCTTATTGGGTGTTACCCTGATGTAGGGAACTTAGATGGGGTGGCATTGATAAAATAGAGTTTGGTGTTTGGAGGCTTTGATCAGGAATTGATTTTTTTGGAAGAGGGTTTTTGCATCATTTCAAACTTGTACTTCTCATTTATGTTAGATATATATTAACCTGTACGATTTATATTGGTTTATTGTTGGTATTTTGGAACTTCAGTGTTATAGCCATGAATGAGGCTGAAATCAGTTCATGAATCTTGTGCTTTGTCAGAATCTGCGGTTTGCTACTACTGGAAAAGGGTTATGTACCATTAAACAAAGCATGGTTTCACTACGAGTTGTTTTCGTATTTTGGTTAATTTTTGAGAGTTTCTTCTTGTTCCAAAGGGATTTGATATCAGTACAAAATCATTGATTTTATCTTAGTGATCTGTTTTTCTATTTTGTCCTGTATATTGTTGGTATATTGGAATGTGCAGTTGTTGAAGTTGGTTCATGGTGCTTTTATTTCTTCCAGATCTCCCTTTTAGAGCAGAATAACCAAAGGAGGTTTCATATCACTAAACAAAATGTGATTTCATTACAGTAAATTGTTCTCTATTTTGATGTATTTATCATTGGTATTTTTGAACTTCAGGTATCAAGTTGTTCATGAGGCAGAAGTTGATTTTTGGAGCTTGTGTTTTATTGGGATTTAAGTTTTCTTAGTTCTAGAGTTTGGTATCTTCTAAAGTGGGTTTCATATTACTGAACAAAACCTGATTTTATCGCGATAAACTTTTTCTATTTTGATGTATTTATCCATTGTTAGTATTTTGGACTTTCAGGTATCCAGATGTTTCTGAAGCAGTAGTTGGTTTTGGAGCTTGTGCTCTATCGAAATCTTGGGTTTGTTAGCTCTAGATCGTGGTGTCTTTTGAAGGGAGTTTCTTCGATTCTCTAGAACCTAGTACCTTCCAATAGCCTGTTTTAATTAATCTAAAAAGTTTGATCTTCCTGCCTTAAGGAATTGATAATTGTTGACCATGGTGATTACACTCGATATGTATCTTATAAGTTGGTTGTTTTTTAAGCTGCGCCCTTTTCGGTTCATTTAGGCATCTGCATTTTTGAAGTACTTCTCTTAATATGTTATTTATGTGATTTGTTTTATTTTTATTTTTTTCATATAGGGTTCAATGGGTGGAGTCATCTTCAAGGTTGTTATGCTTTGGGGTGTGAATGTGTTGTTGATTCTAGATGTTTTTCTTCCTTTGATTATTGTTTATTTATCGAGTTTTTGTTGGATAACATTATTTGATTTTATAAGTCAAGAAACATTGGTTGTAGTTGGTTAGAAAGTTTTGTTTGATTGATTTCCTTTCCCTTACTGTTCTTTGATGAATTTGGAACATTTTATGTAGTATGGTTTTGTGTTACATGGTGTTGCTTTAGGGATGATTTCAGATGGAAAGACTGTTACTCTGCTCTGCACCTTTATGAAACAAGAGTTTTTTTTGGTTCTGTTGAATATGAAATAATTCTGTTTAGTGATTTGGTTTTCTAGGTGATGCAGGTAGTTGACAGGTGATCTGTCATTGATGATTTGGGTAATTGGACAGTTATAGAGAATTGATGATATACTATTATTATTGATGCTTTTGTATAGTTAAGTGTTACTCATGAAAAATGGTTGATGCTTTGATGAGCTTTTAAATGACTTTGTCTATGAATATTTTTGTTTATCGAGTTTTTTGATCATGCCTTGTAGGTTTTTGATTCGACGAGGAAGATCATTGGCATTAACTATTGAAGGAGGTCTACTTTGGTAGTATCTCTTATTTGGTTTGATTAATAGTCATTTTTTGCCCGTGCGCTTAATTGATTAAAAGTCTTTAGGTAGAGGCTGGATTCTAAAGACTTCCATTTGGTGTGTGGAGGATCTAATAGAGGATTTGATCTTTTCGAAAGGGGTTTTCTCACTCACTTTATTGTTGAACTCAATTCTGATTACTGTTCAATACCTTGGTTGAAAATGTGTGTGGTGATTCAGTTTTGCGGGATAAAATTGCCAACTTGTTTGATCAGGGAAATTGGAAATTGATTTTGTCTGGTGCTTAGTTTGCTGGTAAGGACTCATGTCAATGTGCAAGGTTATTTCATCCTCTTGTATTTTGGTCTATTTTGTTTGTAATTTGAACTTCATTGTTCTAGTTACCACTAAGTGAAACAAGATTTTGTTGCAGAAAGTTGTTTTTGTATTTTGATCTACTTATTGTTGTTGTTTTTGAACTTTAGGCAGTGTAGCTACTGATGAGGGGTTGGTTCAATTAATTTGAAAACATTGACTTCTTGTTTCTAGGATGTAGTATAAATTCCCGTTCTCTTTCATTTAGTCTCTCTTATAGTGCTATTTATGTGTTTTTTTGTTCTGTTTGTTTATGATTGGAGTTATCTTCACTAACTTCATGCTCCATGGTTAGGGTGGAAAATTTTGTAGGGCTCATTTTTATTTTTATTTCTTTATTTTTTATTTATCAAGTATTTGGCTGGGTAGACTTGGTTTATTTTAGAAGTCCAGAATCATTGGTTGATGTGTATGATTTGCACTATTGCTTTCGCTTTTGTAGGGTTTTGCTTTGTGCATGATCTAAAGGTGGAAGTAGTAGTAGGAAGGAGTCTCATACTATGGTGAACTTAATATGAAATGAGATATTTGTTGTCTGTTAGTGCATTTAACATATTTATGTTTTGTAACTTTGGTTTACTGTGTTGTGTAGGTAGGTTGTGTAGGTTGCAGGCAAGTGATTTGTCTAGCGCATTGATCCGGTAAAGGAGTGGTTTTAGTTTTAGGTAATAATAATAAACATTTTTATTGACACTTACATCTTTATTGGTGAAAATTTGCTTTAGTTCATAAATTTGTTTGTTTCAATTTGGGAACGTGGCAATCAATGGGAATCATAACTCGTCTTCAGAGTGTTACTAGAATGATCTTTTTTATAGGGGAAGAATCTAGCAGTAACTGTTTGTTTTCTGTCAGAGTGTGGGGTTTCTGATCTCTTGAAGGGGGTTTCATACTTTAGCAGAAACATAATTTTATTGCAAGCTTCATGTATGTTGACTTTTATGGGATGTTTTTGAACTTCAGGTTTCTACTAAAAAAAGCAATGCAGCTGAAGTTGACGTCTGTCAGTGTCTGCAAAAGGGGTTTCCTATGACTAGACAAAACCTGTATCTTGATAAATTCACTGTTGTTTTGTATGGTGTTACTTCAGGGATGATTTACATTGAATGAGAGTTTCCATACTGCTGCAAAGTGCATTGATGATTGGGTAACTGGTTTGGATTTATTGCTTTATGGTAGTTTTTTATTTTTATTTATTTATTTATATTTTTTTAAATATCATAGCCTCTTGTTTATCCTTTTTGGTTTTTTTCATTGCTAATGGAGATGGTATAAACTGGCTGTTTCCTTTTGGTAATTGCGAGAGCTCTGTGGTTCTTATGTGATGGAAATTGGAGAGTGATAGTTGGGCGTATTGCGGTATTTATGCTCACTAATCTTTGCTTTTTCTTTTCTAGATGATTTACTTTCTAGTTCGAATTTAGTGAGTTAGCTTCCTTTTTTGGTCGCTGTATTCTTTCTTTCTGTGGGACTTACAGAACCGTGCTGATAGCAAGGGATGGGAATTCCTTCTGTGCCTATTGGTTTTATGCCTCCATATAAGGTCAAAGTTCTCTAGTTTTTTCCTCCAACTAATTTCGCTGAAGGTCTTTTGTTGTTTTGCTGTTGGTCATCATTTTCAAGTTAATGTGTTTTGTTTGATCCTGATTATGTAGCCACAGGTCTCACTGAATAATTGTGGGAACAAGGTGGTGGTTTTGGTTTATATCTCAAGTCTGCAGTATTCTTTAGTATGGAAAACTTTTTGGGTTTCTGAAATCTCCATGGTTAAACCAAGCTTTTGATGTTTTGAGGAATTGTTGCTCTTAAGATTATTGCGGTGCAGTGAATTGGAGGTACTCTGAAAATTCCAAAAGATGGTTTGAGGTGAACCGTATGGAAATTTTTTTTATCTATTTTCTGCCTCTGAATGAGTTGCACCGGTAGGAATTGTACATGGGGTTTCTTGGATTCAAGAGACTGTCATGGTTGCTGGATTTGTCTGATTGATTTTCTTGGAAAGGGGTTTCTGGATCACTTCAAAATTGAACTAGTTCTGCTTTCTACTTGCTATATTGGCCTCTTGAAGTTTTGAACATGTTTGTGGTATTTGTGCTTTGGAGGCTTAATTGTCAATTGGCTAGACTATGGAATATTGGAATTCATTGTCTGGTGCTTGGCTTTTAAAAGGGGGGCTTCATGTCACCGCACAAAAATATGCTTTCTCTGTAAGCTGTTATTTTTATTTTGATCCATTTCAACAAGTAAGGCTGAAATTATGGATTGTAGAAATTGCCTTTGGCCAGAATTTGGAGTCTCTTAACTGTGAAATCAGTATCTTTCACTTGGGTGTTCTGTGTGCTTGGTGCTTGGTTTTCCTTAGAGGCATTTCATGTACCCGCACAAAAATTGCTTTCGGTGTAAGCCATTTTGTTATTTTGATTTATTGTGAGAGCTAAGGCAGGATACGGTGTTTTGTGCAAATCTTCTTCTGTCAGAATTTGATGGTTCTTACCGTGGAAACTAGTGCCTTTCAAAGGGGATGTTATTCATAACTAGACAACACAAAACATTGACTTTTCTGTAATCATTTGATCAGTTTATTGCTGCTGTTTCCAAACTGCAACAGCTTGCATCTTTTGAAGGGATCGGATGAAGCATGATTTCTCCCAATCTGGTTTTGATCCATGTATTGCAGCCATTTTCATGCATCAGGTTGCACTTATCAATGCGGCAAAAGTTGGTTGATAAGTTTGGGTTTTCTTATCCTTAGAAAGGGGTCTTTAGAAAGGAAAGGGGGGTCTTTAGAAAGGAAAGAATCCATGTCAATACAATATCATGATTTCACTATGTTGTTTCCTAAAGACCTATTTATTATTGTACTCCCTGGTTTGTGGTTATCAATGGTTTATTATTTTTGAACAGACTGAACAATATTATTGACGAGGATTATTCGATTATGTTTGATACGGCTTTTTCTGTGTATGATCTGGATATTTATTCATGTTTGTGGAGGATTTGGTGGTTGATATTATGGTCTTTTAATTCAGTGTGCTTAACTGATAGAACTTATTAGGTGGTGCATTGCTTTGGGAAACATGCGGAGGGTAGCCTGGATTCTAGATGCTTTCAGCTGATGTCCATAACTGAGAGCCCAATCTCCAATTTAATCTTTTTTGTTGTGCATATTTGTAGCATTTCATCATATTTGAGCTAGATTGATTTACATTTGATATATAGCTAACGTGTCTGCATGGTAATTTGGTTTTGTTTGATAAATTAACTGGTTAGAGCATATGGAAAATTGGAAATTCATCATATGCTTGAGGCTTGGTATTCTTGAAAGGGGATATCATGTCACTAAAAATAGACAAATAATACCACAGCATGTTTTTTATCTATGCTTGATATATTTTGTTGTTTTTTTTTAAATCGGTTTTTGTACAGCTTGCATTTTTCATAACTTTGGGACCTTTTCTCGGGAAGTTTGCATCTTTATTAATATCTTCCATAGGAGTTTTCATTTCAGTAGACACTGTGACCTCTCTTCAAGCTAGTACTGGTCTCTGTTAGAGCCTTTGGGGTTTTCTAGCTCTTAGTAATGAAGAGGATTTTACTGTAAGCTGTTTTTCTGTTTGTCATTGTTATTTTTCAATGTAGTTATCAATGAGGCAGATGTTGGGTTGTGGAGCTTGGGCTGTTAGCATTTGGGTTTTGTGGTACTTAATTTTTTTCAAGAAGGTAACCTTGTTTTGATTAATATGAGAACTTTGATTTTCTTGTTTCTAAGAAACAAGGATTGTTGATGATGGTCCTTATGCTGCACTAGGTACAGAACTTGGTTTTTGTTTATTCTACAAATAAACTTAGCATGCTATTAGATTGATAATTCTCAAGTAGTGTTTATAACTGTCTATAGTTATCAATGAGGAAGATGCATGTTTGTGCACACTGTTAGGGTTTTGGATTTCTTATCTCTACAGGGACCTTTTAGGTCACTAATTAAAATATAATTTAACCTCAAGCTGCTTTGGACGTTTTAACTATTTATCAGTGCTAATTTCTTAACTTGAGTTTTGTAGTCTGTTGAGTCAGAAGTTCGTTTGTGGAACTTGTGCTTGTGTCACTATCTTCAAAAACAGGTTTTGGTTCTCTAAACAAAACATTGTTCTCCACAGATGGCTCTTTTAGAATTTGGGGTTTCTTTCTCTGTGGAACTCAGTATTGTCTAACTGGGTTGTTTTAGTTAATTTAGAACTTTTGAACTATTTTCCTGATTCTGTGAAACAACTAACAAGAATTGTTGACGATGATGATGGTTACCCTTGTTTCACAATGTATAATTTTTATTTGCTTGTCATTGATTTAGCTATCTGATGAATCCCTCTTGATCTGCCGACACCTGGGCATGAGTCTCTTTTGCTGCTATTATTGTTCGTGGAGGAGATTTGTTTTTGATGGATTGTGATTGTAAAAGTGTTCCCTTTTATTGCTTAGTTCAGATATGTTTGATCTATTTGTTTAGTAATCTGGTTGGGTTGGTAGTGAGATGGTTGCATCTTTGGTATGTTTATTTCCGATCATTTTCTGACCAGTTATTTTCATGCTTATGAATTTTAAGGCTGATTACTGTTACTAACCATATTTAGTTTGCCCCGCTGAAGTTCACAGTATTCTTCTTTTGGACTGATTACATGTGACTAAGTGTATTTTATACATGCAGAGGATTAATGGTATAACAGTGCTATAGATACTCTTGGTATACATCATAGTTCACTCCTGATATGTTGGCATTTCACTAGTTAGTTTTTTTTGTTGCTAAGATAGGTAATGAATTTGTATCTCAAGATTTGGTCTGTCATTACTTTTTAATTTTTGGCTTCTTTGACCTAATTTAATTTATCAAAGGATTTTTGTGATTGGGTTTGTCTTTCTTTCTGAAGTTGGTGGTTTGACAATTTTGGTGAACCTATCTATTTAAAGGGGTTTAATGTTTTGTTACATGGATTTTATTTTTCATTCTCTTGACTCTTGACATTATCTATTATCCTGTTTCCCCTTTTGCTTAGGGTTTTTTTTGAAGGTCGTAATTGTAGTGGTATTTAATATGTGGGTTAGTCTAATTTTGTGAAGCCGCTCTGTATTGATGGAGGTTTTCTTTATTAAACTTGTAGTTTGTTGACGCTTCTTTGATTTCTTAAAACATTTTTCAGTTAGTTAATATGATCAACCTACCTGTTCTAGGTCAAGATTATGCTTTTAACATATGATGCTCTTAGAGGACTAGGAATTTTGCTGATTGCTCTTCGACCTTTCATCCCTGAACAATGCATCAGCGCTTCTTAAACTCACATCTGCATTAATGGTATTTATTTTTGTAACACATTTTCTCTTTTTGCACATTGGGGCTTTGAGACCCATTTGTTTATCAACCAACTTATATTAATATGGACTTAGACATTAATGCCATCAGTGTGCGGAACTTATTCCTTGATGATGCTTGGGATTGGACTTGATTTAAGAGTTTACTCCTAGTCTATTACTCACATAAATGTTTTAATCCAGCTAGAGAATTCCTTCCCAACATCATTTTGATATTGATCCAAGAATTTTGATGCATCCATTGATACATCAATCTTCGATGATCAGTGCTATCTGGATGGGGCACCATACAGGAATATTTATCTTTTCTTTAAAGACGGTATGCATCTATGCATCTTTTCTTAAGATCTGATGTGGTATGCTGTGTACACTTTTGAATCATTTGTTTCCTACAGGATCTTATAAAGGTAGTTTTGATTTCACTTATCTCCTTACATTTTACTCTTCATATTTGTTGAGACATTTTTTATATATTTTGATTATGTTCATTTTTTTTTGACTGTATATTTTTTTAATATATATTTTATTTAGCTTTATAAATTTATTTTTTTTAAATAGTGATATCATGATGTTAAAAATTCTATTTACTATTATTTAAATTTAAATTTTGATATGATTTAAATCGAAGTTGTATTTTTCTAAAAGCAATTTGTTTTTATTTTGCTTGTTTTATTTAAATATTTTTCATCATTTAAAAAACCATGTAACTCATGAGTACATATTTACATACTGGTTTGGTTTTTCATTAAATTCAAATGTCTCTGATTTTTGGAGACTCGATACCCGTATCTGTGTCTTAGTAACGCTTAATGAGCTTTTGGTTGCAGAAACAAATGATTTAAAATCTTTGTATTAAGTTTGGGCATGGCTTTGTTTTACTGCATTGCTTGATTGTTTGCTGGTTATATTTTGTATAATCTAGGTAGTTCGTGTGTTTTACGATGGATCAGTTTGTTAGAATTATGTCTTAATCAGATTACCTTCTCAAGGTTATCTGGCGGTAAAGTTGTGCGGCTGAAGAAATTAGAAATCAAAGGTGGCCAATTTCTGGCGCTTGCATGAGTTTGGAGATGAGCCCTATTGTTAGTACTTTCCTTTATTTATTTAGTTTATAATGTTTTGCTTCTGGATGGGTGTAGTTTGATAGTTTTTACCTTGATAAGTACTCTTTGATCAATGTGCTCAAGTGAATAATAGGGTATAGGAAACTTATACACAGTACAGCTTGGATTCTAGGGTTGTGGTGATTTGGTTTTTCATGATAGATTGAGTGGTGGCAATTGTGTTTCTGCTAGGTTGTGAGTTGGTTAGATCATAGAAAATTTAAAATTACAGTGCTGGGTACTCATTATGCTCGATGGGGTCATTTCACTATTCACCACAATCTGTTTTTGTGTTTTGGTCTATTATGCTAGTATTTTTATATTAAAATTGTTTATGGAGGCTCCTTTATGTAGCAGGGTGCTGTATTAGGGATGATTTTACATGGAAGGAATTCCTGTTACTCTGCTCAGCACCTTTATGAAACTAGATTTTTTTTTTTTTAAATTTTAGTCTGTTGAATTTGAAATTCTTTTGTTTTGTATTCTGATTTACTAGGTAATGATGATAGTTGACAAGTGATCTGTCAAGTGTGTTGATAATTTGGGTAATTGGACACAGGTAAACCATCATTATTGATGTTTATTATATATTAGGGTTATGAAAAATGCCTGTAGCTTGAGGATTGTTTAGATGACTGTGATTATTGCCATTTAACAAGGAGGAATACATGGGTAGTAACTATTGAAGGATGTTTACTTTGATAGTATTTCTCTTATTTTGTTTGACCAATACAGATTTTTGATCTAGTGTGCTTGACTAATTAATTGTCTTTAGGTGGGGTACATTTGGTACATATAGTTGTCTGTGGCGCGCTTTGGGCTTTTCCTTGCGCCTTTATAGGTGTTAGGCGGGCACTGTTACAAAGGCGCGGGTCTTTGAGCCTAGGCGCAAGGCTCAAGGCGGGGGCCTAAGCGCGCCTTCATAACATAAACAAATTTATTTGGTTATTTTTTAAATATTTAATTTAACTTTTAATCTTATCCACACATCTTTCATGATTAAAAATAAAAGATACCCACATATAATTAGAGACGTTTAAAATTAGGGTGACCAACACACAACCAACAAGTAGAATTAAGATTTCATCTCTCCTCATCGGGCCGATCCACTATTTAGATGAAGAGAATGATAAATTTGAAGAGGAAATTTATGATATTGGATGATGGACTTGATGATTTTGATGATAGTCACTAAAATCCAAATTTTATTATACAAGTTAGGATTTGGACTATATACATGCATTATATTATATTATCACATTTTGTATTATACATTTGAAGATTATTTTGCATGTTATTATGTATGTGTTTTTTTCTAATGTCTGGTTGTCTTCTATGATATTAATTCTTAGAATATGTTATAACTTTAATACAAATTAATCTTTAGTATAAATATTTCTAATTTTTCAATTTTCTTTAGTAGTGACTGGTGCGCATAGTGTTAATCGGGTGCGAGCCTGCGCTTTGCGCCTAGGCCCCAGGACCTCCTTGTGCTTAGATGCGCCTTAACGCCTATGACAATCTTGATTTGGTAGCTTGGATTCTAGTGACTTTTGTAATTTTGGTGTACGCTTTTGGTGTCCGGAAGATCTTATTGAGGACTTGATCTTTTTAAAAGGTGGTTGTTGAATCACTTCATAGGTGAAATTATTCAGATTACTGTTTGATATATTGGATATGCCTCTTGCTGATTGTTTTTAATTCTTCTTTGCTTTCATTTAGCTTTCTCTCAAGATGTATTTATGTTATTATTATTTGTAGGGTTCATTCATGGTTGGAGTAGTCCTCAGTGCGTCCATGGTTTATGGCGGGAAATCATAGCTGATCTAGATGGGTTTCGAAGTGATTTTTATATTTTTTATATTTTTTTTTGGGTTCATTTTTTTTGTTTTATCAAGAGTTTGACTAGATAGACGAATTTTATTTAGGAAGTCCAGAATCACTGGTTGTGTTCTAATTAGGTTGATGTCTATGATTTGTATAATCGCCTTTGCTTCATTGTAGGGCGTTGCCTGATCTTAAATGGGAAGGGAGTCCCATACTACTGTGCACATTTGTATGAATCGAGATATTTGTTCTATTTGTTGATGTATTTGACATATTTCTTTTTGTGATGGTTTGCTATGTCGATTATGTAGTTCAAGTAGGTTGCAGACGAGTGCTTTTTCTAGTATATTGATCTGGTGATGGAATGATTTCAGTGTTAGGATTAAACTAGTAAAATATATTTATCCCCTGAATGTTTTAATTTCTTTATTATTATGTTCACTTTGCGAATGATTGGTGAAGATTTGTCTGCTTCATAAATTTGTTTGCTTCAGTTAGCAAGTGTGGAACTGCAAGACTAACTGTTTGTGGTCCCTCAAACTTTGTGTGTATTGATCGTTTTCTGGTGTTGCTCTTAAACTTCAGGTTTTTGGTAAGCAATGTGGCAAAAGTTGTTTTGTGGGTTTTTGTTGGGAAATTTAATTTTGTATTTACCAATTAGTAAGAAATCAGGTTCTGTTTTATCAGAATTTGGTAGTTCTTATTTCTGCAACTAATTATCTTCCGCTTTTGAACTTCTTGCCCTCTAGGAATTTAGAATTGTTTGAGGGTGGATACCTTGATTTGCGTTGGAATAATTGTCTTTTGGTTTTTAACTCCACGTTTTTATTTAGTCTGTTTTTGATGATGTTTCTAAATGTGCTATTTCTGTTGTATTTTGGGACCCATTAACGGTTGGGAGTCATCTTCAATATTATTTGTTTGGTGTGGGCATTGTTTTTGGATGGAATATGGTTGTGTAGATTTTTTCCCCTTCATTTATTAATTTGTTTGTTTTATTATAGCTCTTTGCTAGTACACTGATTTGATTTTAGTAGTCTGGAAACTCAGTTTGATGTTCTATTTAGCGGTGTAAATGAGCCGAGCTTTGCCATGTTCAAGCTCGACTCATTATTATTTCAACCAAGCTCGAGCCGAGTTTATTTCAAGCTTTTATTAGTGAGGCTTGGGTTTTGCTTGTTGAGAAATATTGAGGTTCGGGTTTGACTCGTTAGCTCGATTAAGGCTTGGGAATTTTCTTTATTTTTTATTTTTGTATTCAATGGTGTTATTTGAAACTCGTTTAATGAATCATTATCATGTTCGGCTTGGTTCGATTTGAAATAATAATTTAAGTTTATATATGGAATCTTTTAAATTGGATCGCTTGGCACGAGTTTAGGCATGAGTTCAAGCTCGTGAGAAACCAATCTCAAAATAAAACTAGTGACTAGCAATTTGCTATTGAGAGTTTTTTTAAAATTTTAAAAAAATTATGTTAACACATTTAAATGAAATTTTATTTACGAAGATAGACTTAGGTTTAATTCTTTTTTAAATTAAAACCAATTATTTAAAATACCAAGATTATTCAACGAATCAGGAGATTTAAGACCAAGATTTAAGACTAAAGAGTCAAAGAGGAACAGAAGCTTACTTTTAATTTAAGATTTGTTTATAAAAATAAAATTTAACTTTGAAAATTTATATGTATGTAAAATAAAAACTGTAACAAATTTTGATAATAAATTATTTTGATAGTATATAAATTTTTTGAGTTATAACATTATTAATGATTCTTTAAAAAAAAGCTTGTTAATGATGTTATAAATAGCTTTATTAATTATTCTCATAAATACATGTGTAAATGATGTTATAGATGAATCTCTCAACGATTCTCATAAAGAGCTTTTACGTCTAATAAATGTCCTTTAATGATTCTTATAAATAAGCCTCTAACTGTACAATAAACGAATCTTTTAACGATTCTTGTAAACGTGTTTTTAACGATATAATAAATGAGTGTTTGAGTTTTAACAAAGTGAGCTTGGTGGTGTTTAGGCTCGGTTCGTTTATCTTACGGGCACAACAATTAGGTTTGAGAATCATTCGTTTTGCTTAATGAATAAGCAGAGCCTTTGAGCTTTTAACGAATGCATTGGTTCATTTACAACCCTATGTCCTATTTTGTAATTCTTTTGAAAGTTTTAATCGGATCAATTGGCTTTGCTTCATTGTTCTTTAAAAAATCTTGAAACTACTTGTTTTGTATGCCGTTGTTGCATAGATGGTTATAGATGGAATAAAGGCCTCTGCTGCAAAGCGCATTGATGGTTGGGTAACTGGTCTGGATTTATTGACAATTTTTTTTCAGCTGATGATGATTTTAGCAGTATTATTATTAGGATTTTTTCCATGGCTAATGGTGATGGTGTAATCTAGCTGTTTCTTTTTAGTCAATGTGGGAACTCTGTGGGTCTTTTGTGATGGAAATTTGAGAGTGAAGTTTAGGAGCATTGTGATATTTATGCTCAATTTTCTCAATGCTTTAGTTTGTACTATGAATTGAGAGAGAACTTAATGCTTGTTTTTATGGTTGCTGTGTACTTTTTGTGGGGCTTATAGAACCTTGCAGAGATGGGAATTCCTTTGGTTTTATTATCTCAAAAGATTAAAGTTACTATTCTTTTCCCCTGAGCTGATATCGCTGAAGATCTGTTGTTGTTTGGCTGAAGGTTATTACTTTCAATTTGTGTTTTGTTTGATCCTGATTTTATGTTACCTTGGGTCTTGCTGAATGATTGTTGTAAGTCGTGGTTTTGGTTTCTACCTTGAATCTGCAGTATTCTTTTGTTTGTTCTAGCCTTTGAAACTCTTTCTGGTGTAGTTCTGTTGTCATAAGGAATTGCTTCTTTCTTGAGATTCGCATGATGCAATGGAATGTGAAAAGATATACAGTTCTTGTTGATCACTCTGGTAAATTATATTCAAGGTTTTACAACTACCTTTGGTTTTCCAATATATTTATTGCTATTTGCAACCCTAAGCTTTTGATGTCTTAAGGAATTGCTGCTTTCTTAAGATTCTAATGGTGCAATGAAATGGAGGTACTTTGAAATTCCAAGATATGATGCAGTGTTAGGAAGCTTACATGTAGCATGGATGCAAGAGACATCCATTTGCTGTTGTATGGACCTGATCAATTTTCTTGAAAGGGGGTTTCTTGATCACTTCAAAATTTAACTAGATGTGATTTCTATATGATATATTGCCCCTTTAGAAGTTGTGAACATGGTTGTGTGTGTTTTCTGCGTTGCAGGATAAATTATCAATTGGCTATATTTCAGAAAATTGGAAGTCATCATGTGCTTGGTTTTCTATAGGGGTTTCGCATCACCTGACAAAATATGATCGCTCTTTAAGCTGTATATTTATTTTGATCTGTTGTGACAAGTTAGGCAGAAATCAATGATTTGCTTAAATCGCCTTTGGTCAGAATTCAGAGGTAGATAATCAAGGGAAATAGTATCTTTTGTGGGGTATTTTTATGCTTGATGCTTGGCTTTCTTTTGTGGGGTTTCATGTAGCACCAAAAATGCTCACTATTGGTCATTATGTTGTTTTCATCAATTGTGAGAACTAAGGCAGAAATCAGTGGTTTGTGAAATTTGTTTTCTATAAGAATTTGGGGTTTTTTTATTCCGGGAAACTAGTAAGCCATCTTTGATCTATTCATTTCAAACATCAGTGGTTTGTGAAGGGGATGCTTTTCATCATAGACAAAGAATGATTTCACAGTAAGCCATCTTTGATCTATTCATTTCAAACATCAGTTTGCAGTTATCAATGTGGCAAAAGTTGGGGAACAACAATTAACTTGATTAGAAGAAGTTCATGAATTTTTTATTTTTAAAGAAAGCTTTTTTAGAGATTTAGAAAGGGCTTAAGAAATCAAAATAATTTTAAAACTAGGACAAAAGATTTAGAATTAAAGTGGGATAAAATACAAGCAAAATATCCTTAAATGGAAGTATAATGGATAAAAAATTAGATGAACCAACACAACCTATGCAAGTAATAAAAAATATAGATAATATTATAAGATTTTCAATATGGAATTTATCTAAGGATAATAAACCAATTAGAACTTTAGAAAATTTATTACCGGCCGAAAAACAAATAGATATGATTAGAGAAAAGAATATACAATTAATTTTAGGAGAATAACCGTACAAGCAGGTATGTAGAGTTTAAAAATAAATTGTGTGAACATTAATGTGAAATCCAAATATGTAGTTCAGATGATGATATTCAAATTTTATTAGATCTAATCTTTGAAGATGCATATGATGAACTTACTAAAGTGGGATATACAATAGTTCACTTAGGATTAATATTAGTAGGAATTATTGGAATGCATAGAAAAGGATTAGGAACTAAAGTTTTATTAAGTTTAGTAAATACTAGACATGTTGAAAATACCACTGATGGAATGATAGCCTTAATGGAAATAGATATGAATAAAAATATGGAATTAGTTTTTATAACTCTAGAATTTTTAGTTTCTTTTAAGTACTTTGTACAAACATATTAGATTAGCTATAAAATCTAAAGGATACGACATGATAGGTATGAAACCAAACTTATTAATTACTAAAGGATTCATCGGAAAAGTTGCAAATAGCAGTGGAATTAAATGTACTTTAGTCTTAAAAGTAAGTGAAATTTTGGGTAGTGTAGGTATTGTAGCACTAGAGGCAAAATATAATTCTTTTGATTTAAGAGCAGGATCTGATTGGGATTTAGATATTGTAAATATGTAGGAAAAAGGAATTTTAATTCCAAAACAAGTAGAGTATTGTGAACACCAAGGAGAGTAAGTTTCAAAATGACAAATTACAAATTAGACCATCAACTAGTTTAGTACAAGAAGAAACTGAATAATCACTCCTTGTGCTTCACTCGGATGATGATAAAGAAAGGGCAAGGAATTTAGTTAACTTGATGGAAGATTGAAGAAGTCCAGACATAATGTAGCCCTAGGGAGTATCTGTCTGCATGTACATGCATTATCTTGTTTGCTTTAGCATTAAGGCTTGTAAGTGCTGGCATCTTACTGTTAGCACTGTTTGTGTACTGTATAGAATATTATTGTGTAGCACGGCCTGTAAGATAATTAAATCTTGCAATAAATTCAGACTTCCTGTAATCACCTTTCGCCTTTTCCTTTCTTTTGTTCTTTGTTTGTCTAGACTTTGACCGAACTCATTAGGTCTGACCAAACATCAATGACCCAAGAGGAACAAAATAGAGGAAAGAGGTGGAAGGTGATTATAGGTAATCTTTCCTTTCCTTCTGTTAAATGCAATTAGAACATGATATTTTAATAGAAGTGCACCAATTTTATTTGATATCAAAGGTAATCACTGCTTTTGGAAACCGAAATTGATTTGGTCTATTTAGTCATGTTTCTGATTTGCGTGTGCGACTGTGTTTGTCATATTTTGTTGTTTTTTCAAAATCAATTTCTGGTGGTTTTTATAAATTATTTTCTTCGAAAAAGTTTTATTTGACCTTGTTTTAATTTATCTTAAGAATTTTGTGTTTGTCTGTGAGTTTCTTTGTTGGAAATTCGCATTCTTGGTGCTGGGTATTCGTGAAAATAGTTCTTTTTTTATGTCGCTAAAACAAAATTGTTGAAGTTTTTGTACATTTGATATATTTTGTTTGAAATAAGCTTTTGGGGTTTTAAAAACTTGGTTTCTTCCAAGTTTTGTTTAACCTTATTTTAATTAATTTAAGAACCTTAACTGTCTCGTTTCTATGAAATTAGTTATGTTGATAATGGTGGTTATTGAAGATATGTAACTCAGTTATTGTTTTTCTTTAAATAAGCGTCTATTATCATGCCATTGATGTTGTTTTCTTAGGGTTCTGTCATTGTTGGTGCCTTGTTGGTACTATTGTTTTTGGGCAGAACTTATTTGTTGACAGCATATGGTTGTGGTAGCATTTTTTCCGTTACGTTCATTTATTTATTCTTATTTATGGAATCTTGGGTTGGTGAAGCCTTTATGATTCTAGATTTGATGTTGTTGGATTGAAATTTTTGATTTGATCATTTATCTTTGCTTGATTGTCGAAGGCTACTTTAAACCTGTATATCTAAAACCAGATATTTGTTGATCTATTGGTGTATGAGAAATAATTCTCCTTATTTTTTTTTTAATTTGCTGTACCTGTTGCTGAGAAGTGATTTGTATGATTGGACGATCGAACAGTATTGCGAAATTAATGATAAAACATTAGTATGGATACTGCATATGTTTCAATTCCATTCTGGTTTGTTTCCCCATTGCTAATAATAGGAGATGACTTTCCTGCTTTAAAAATTTGTTAGCCTCAGCTAGTAGGTTTGTGACAAGCAATTGGAAATGGGAACTTTAGTATGTTGTTAGAGTGATAATTCTTAAGTGTGCTAGTATAGTGATAATTCTTTGAGAGTTATGAATTAAACTCTATTTGGGTTTATCAACAAGGAAGAATCATGTTTGTGCACGCTATCAGAGTTTTAGGTTTCTCATCTCCAAATTAAACTCTATTTGGGGTTATCAACAGCAAGATGTTCTCTACATTTATCTGTTCATTGGTGCTAATTTTTGGACTTAGATTTCTAGAAACCGATGAGTGAGAAGTTGTTTTGTTGAAGTTGTACTATGTCACAATCTTTTAAAATGGGTTTCAGTTCTCTAAAGAAAGCACCATTTTACCGTGGAAGACTGTTCCTATTCAGAAATTAACTGTGGGCTGTTTTACTGTTTGAAATTTTCAATCTGGTTTGTGATTGCCAATGTTGGATCCCGGAACTTGTGTGGGCTATTTTTCATTTACTTAAAACTTCTATTTTCATGGTTATTTGAAATGAGAGTCATTGACAATGGTGATTACCCTGGTTTTGTAATGTGATAATTTTTATTTGCTTTCTCTTTATGTAGCCCGCTGTTGCTCACTCTCTCTCAATCTCCTCCTTAAAGGTCACACTTATGGTTGGAGGTCGCTTTCAGTGCTATTATTGTTTGTGGATGAGATTTGTTGCTCGGATTTATTGCTGTTCTGCTGATTTTATTTATTATTTCCTTGACACTTGCAGTATTGAGATTATCCTTGATTTTATTTCCACTTTTTTGGCTCAGGTTTTTCTTCTGTCTATTGACTATTGGTCAAAATTTGTATTGGTATTTAATGTGTGGGTTGGCCTAATTTTGTGACACCTAATAGTTATGGAGGTATTAGTTTATTAGTTTGCTAAAACCTCTTCAATATCTGAAAATGTTTTTTAGTCGGTTAATATATGAGCACCCTATTTTGGGTCAAGATACACCATTTAAGATGTGGTGCTTTGGAAAACTAAGAGCTTTATTAATTTCTCTTTGACCTTTCTGTACATGAGCAATGCAGCTGGGCCTATTAAATGAAGATTTTGGATTATTTGTATTTAACGTTCCAACACAGGTTTACTTTTGAACCTTGGTGATTTGATCTTCCTATTTGCTTATAGACCAACTTATATGAATATTGACTTTGTCATTAATGCTATCAGCTTGAGCAACCTATTTCTTGATGACTCAGGATTATGCTCTGATGGAATCGCTGTTTGGTTTTATTCTGTCTTGATATTCTCGCAAGCTTATCAATTGTTGCTATACTCCTAATAATTGGGTTTAGATCCCTGTTATTGACTTGGGGGTAGAAACCTTTACTTTATTTCTGATTCTCACCGTGTGTTTAATAATCTCTTCCTTTAAATGGTTTTGCAAAATCTTTGGAAGGTTAAGCTCTTTCTAGGGCTATTTTGTTTATTTGGCAGATGTTACTTGGACAGATTCTTGCTTCCAGTTACTAGTATTTTATTGATCTTGGTCATCAAGCTGCTTTTCCTTTATCTAATTCAGTCTCAGAATCCACTGCTCACACTTTTTGGGATTGTTGTACTGTCAAAGTTGTTACGCAAATGGCTTTAGTTTTACTCATATGGTCCTAATATTACTCATTGCCTTTTGGAGAATTCTTCCTCACTCATCATCTAAAGCCTAACAAGTTTGATGTTTCCATTGATACATTAATCTCTTGTGATGGTTCGTGGCTAGAGATAATATTATATATATCACTAATACTTGTTCGGGCTGCACATGCTCAATTTTGCTTCATGTTGGGTCCAGTTTGTGGAGCTTGTGCTCTTTCGTAATTTGCTTCTTGTTTGAGCTTGTTATCGTCTGTATTGGCTGTTTTTTTAATTCCAACCATGTATCTTCTAACTAATTAATCTGAAATATTTGATTTTCGTTTTTTGGGAAACAAGGATTGGTTGACAATGGTAGTTGCTTGGATTTGGATTAAGTTGCTGTGTTTTTTGCTCGATCCTTTTCTTTTCTTTTTTCATTTAGTCCTTTGGATTTCTAATTAATATCTCTTAATATGTTGATTACTTTTTGTGTTAACTTCAGGATCATTGTTATTAATAAATTAAAAACAGATGGAAGTTAAAGTATAGGGTTTCTCATTAATATATTTCAGAGGGGTTTTCATCTCACTAGACGAAACATGCGGTAACTAAACAAAACTTGAATTGCCGCACTAAGTTGTTTTTGTATTTGTCATATATTCATTGTTACATTTTAACGTCAGGTTTCTAGCTATGAAATCATGTGGGATCTAGCTCACTGTTGGAATTTCCAAGGTTCTTGGCTCTAAACTTGATGTCTTCCAAAGTTGGTTTCATATCACTACCCAAAACAAGTTTTCATCCAACAAACGTTTCTGTTTTGTGATTTATATATTACCAGTTTCTTTGACATTTATTATTGTGGTGAATCAGGCTGTGCTATGATAGAATTCGAGGATTTCTTACCTCCAAAACCTGGGGTCTTCCAAAAGGGAGTTTCTTGTCTCTGGAACTGAATATCTTCCAACCTGATGTTTTATGTAACTTGCTAATAGTGTGTTTTACTCAATCTTAATATGTTATTATTTTGTATGTTCAAAACTTTAGGTTTGTAGTTATCATTGACACAAGTATGGTGACTAGGTGGACTTGCACTACAGCAGATAGTTGCATATTGGTATAATTCTCAAGGGTTTGCATCACCAGACAAATATTATTTTACTTAAACATTTTGTCTTTTTAGTTTGATCTATAAATAGTTGATATATTTGGACTGCATATTTTTACTTGTCATAGTTGTTCCGTGGAGCTTTTGACTGTTTGGTTACATCTATTGTTGGTAGAATTGGAGCTTGGAAACAACGAATTGACAGTTGTTACTGAAGAGATGCAACTTCCTAATTGTTCCCCCCTCTTAAAAAACTGTACTTTTTCCCCTTCATTTATTATTGCTATATATGCTTCTTTTTTATAGGATTTTTTTAATTAGTTGTAGTCAAGACAGGTTTTCCGTTTGATTTATTTATATTGGTTTGTTGTTGAGTGAATTTTGGAACTTTTTGGATCTCTGTTGCTTTAGGGATAATTTTAGATGAAGGGTCCCATGTTACTCTGCACTTTTATTGAACTAGATTTGTGTTTTTCCTCTTATTTGTGTTCTGTATCTCTCGTGGTTATGACTCAAGCAAAAGGTTGCCAGATTTTGGTGATTGAGAATTGGTGTCGATTGCTCACTAGTGATTTGCTGATTGCGTTGATGAGATCGGGTAATGGAACAGTTTAGGAATTTGGGGAGAAAACATCTTTATTCACACTTAACATCATTTAGTTTTGCATCTTTGCTAATTTTCCCTCTAGTAATGAGTGGTGTCAATTTGCCTTGCTTCATAAATTCTTCTGTTAAGCAAATGTGGTAGTCATTTTTCATAGCACAGAGCAGTGGTACATAATTGAACTGCAAGCTTCTTGTATATTAATGTATTTATTTTTAATGGTATTTTTTAATCGATGTTTTTGTTGTTATCATATGCTAGGTAGTTAGAACCGGACTGGTCCTAAAGAAGGCCAAGATTTAAGGGTCAAAAGGTCTAGTCGTGGTCTAATCAAGTTGAACTGGATTTAATAAATAAAATTATAAAAATATAAAATAAAATACATTAAATGATTTAAAAAAAAATCTAATGATTCTAAACCTCCCATCAATGAGTAATGAAAAAAATTCTTGATGAACAGCAACAACAATCCAGCATTCTCATCTTGGCCAATAGCTTCATAGAGATGGAGATATGGGAACTGTGTTCCCGTTCAAGAATGGTGCCCATGCATCCACATCCCAATGTCCCTGTAAACATAGCCGGATATATATATATATATATATATATATATTTATGTATGTGTTAATAATCCATGCATGTGCATGCATGCAAGTACGTAAAATGAGTTTTTACATACCTGATAAGCAGGAGAGGGAGGAGGGGAGAGTGATTTGTTGGGACTTGTGGGAGATGAAGACGTTGAGGTTGTCATAGTAGATGCTGATGTGTTCATTAGGCTCGTGGGAGGAGATGGTGGCTTGGATGATGGAGAGGGTGGATGAGGAGATGTTGAACTGGATGATGTCGGTGTTTTGGATGATGAAGCGAGGTTATATCGACCGGAGAACCAGCCAGATGAGGATGATGAAGAGGATGACAACCACCAGCCAGAAAAGACGGCAGTGGATCTTGTCACGTTTGCACTCATAGTCTTTAGACATGGCCCGGAGGAAGAGGAGTTGGGGAAGAAGAGCTCGTGTAGTGGGAGCTGTTGGGACGAATAAAGAGAACTTCAACTTGAAAGTTGAAATCGTGTGAATTGGCTCAGTTCATCGGTTTACGGTTGAATCGGGCAGTTCATCTAGTTCATCACCGGTTTTTAAATTAGCCGGTTTTGTGGCTTGAACCTAATTGCCCTAAGGTCTAATTGGGTTGAATAGGCTGGTTCAACTATGTTTTGACTACCTAGATCATATGTCGGTTAATTGAGCTAGAATTCTGAGTTGAGATTTGCTCTTTGTGATGAGTGTTTCTAAATGTATGCTATTCCTGTTGTTTATTTAGGATCCGTTTATGGTTGGTAAACATCTTCGGTGTTAGTATTGTTTGAAGGTAGAAATTTGTTTAGAATGGAATATGGTTGTGAAAATGAATTAACTTTAGTTTATTTGTTAATTTTTTGTTTTATTGAATCTATGTTTGGATTCTCACTTATATGCTCATGTTAATCGCTATATTAAAGGAAGTAGAGGAATAGAAGCAGCAGTAGAGAAAGGAAGCTTGTGGCTCAATCTGTCATTGAGCCAGCGCGGTCGATCATGACCCTGAGCAAAGAGGGAGATTTGCGGGTTTGAGCTGCCAAAGTGGGCAAGACTATCAGCAATGCAGTTGAAGTCACGATGAATGTGCTCCCAAGAGAAATCAGGCCACTGAAGTGAAATACTCTTAATAGTAAGAATGATATCAGAGGATCGCCATGCAGTCACGTTGTTAAATTCATTGAGCAGCTCGATTGCACATCTACAATCAGAGAAGCTTGCTGGGAGACCATCCGTTCGAGTGACAGTGCTCCAAGGCAAGAAGAATGGCACAGAGCTTAGCATCAAGAGATGAAGCACAAGTATCATCAGTAGCACCTGCAAGAAGAATGACATTTTGATTAATAGTAATGAAGAATCCAAAGCCAGCCTTACCAGTCAGAGGATCCCACGCAGCATCAGAAAACACCAAGATAGATAAGTGAGGTGATTGGAAGATCATAGAAGTGTTAATGCAGAAAAGACCATGAATAGAAAAATAAGCATGAATGCCCGCCCAAGCTTTGGAAGGGATCTGATTGAAGATAGGCGGGGTTTGATAGAAGATTTTAAGGTATCTCGCAGTCCAAATGTGCTAGGCAACCGAAGCAATAAGAGCCTTGGCAAAATCGCAGCTAAAAGCACAGTTGAATTTACAAGTAAGCCAAGTGCCATTACTGAGATATGTGTGGAAGGAATGATCCAAACTCAACCAAGTGAAAGTGATATCCCAACAAATTTTCACACAGCGACAATGCTAGAGGAGGTGCTCAGCCGATTCAGGAAAGAGCCCACAAAAATGGCAAATGGTAGCAGGCCCGATGCTAATGTTATAGAGATAATTACCAGTTGGGAGCTTGCCATGAGCCAATTTCCAAACAAATGTTTTAATACGAGGAGGAACTTTGAGTTTCCAAATGAGACTCCAACCATTCCAAACAAAAGCAATTAAGATTTTCAGAATTAAGATAATCATATATCTGCAGCCACAGTAGAGGCTAAAGAGGAGAAGAGACGCCAGACCTAGTCATTCTTGACCTCATTGTCAAAAACAGTATCATTAAAAACAACATGGTCTAAGTTGTCCCCAAACAAAGCAGAGCACACACTAATATTGAAAGCCCCGTTAAGCACGAAATTAATAGAGATGTTGTCAATGAGATTCATGTTAATGAAAGTTGGCTTACGGCTCAGGGGAAGATCAAGAATCCAAGGATCCTCTCAAACATTGGCAAGGTCGGGATTACAAACAGCAAGATGAAGATTTGGCTTGATAATGTTCACTGTTTTAAGGATGTCTTTTATGAAAGTTAGAAGCATTAGAATGAGAAATATTACCCCAAATACTCCAATTGTCATACTTGTAGAGAAAAATAGAAACCCGAAGATTGTCATCCTTGTTGATAATCGAGAACACATGTTTGGCAAGAAGAGCAATTCTGGCATTTTTAAGGTTGCGGAGGCCAAGACCCCTCTCAGATTTAGATAGACTAACTGTTCGCCAACCATTTGAATGGAAACCAGAGTCTCTACCATGCCTACCCCAAAGGAAATTGTGAGCAAGCTTAGAGATGGATTCTAGAATTGAGTTAGGGAGGTAAAAAATGAACAGGAGGTACATGATTGCTTCCCCGCAAGTGTACGGGATCGCCAAGTAATACCTCGCGTGAAGACGCGAGGATTGTATTCCACGGGGCTAAGGATCTCCTATTACTCCTTCTCGAGCTATTATCTAGCCTAAGATCTCAAGTGATGGATTTTTACTCTACTAAATGTAATTAAAGCTAAAACGAGATTATGACCAAATTAGAGAGAACAAGCAATAAGCAAGCAAGAAAATCAATGAGATGCAAAGGCCTATGGATGAGGATCCCCTTGAGGGGTTATCATGCAACATGGATGATGATCTAAAGATGCAAGGGTAAAATGGACCATGAGATTCCAAGATTAGAACAACCCTAATTCTCGGCGATTGAACCCTAATCCCATACGAAACATAAATAGGAATTTCTCCCAAATCTATATCCCTACGATTGCATTAAGTACGAGGAAATCTCACTTAGGAGTAAACCTACTCTTCTTCGGATTAAACCTACATGGAGGGCTACCAAACACCCAATTTTCTCGGCGTGATGATACAAGTATCCCCTTCTAATCCATTCATGATCTAATACATGCGAGCAAGTCACATTTACATGCATCACTCATAAAAGAGCTACGGATTTCTCCTTAGTGTAGCACTTAGCATGAAAACAATGGATTAAATCTCAAAATTACCCAAGCATGGAATTAACAAGTTATCATCCAACATACATGATAAAACCCCCCAAAGGTTCACCAACACCCGGTGGCCTTGGGGGTCTAGTATGTCATCATCCCACAACAAGCAATACAAACAAGCAAAACATGAAACAAAAGCATAAATGACACTCCCTAGATGAAATGGTGAAGGAGGAGGTGAAGAATGTGCCGAATGACGCTTTCCCCGCCAAAGGAGTGCCAAATGACGCTTCCTCTAGCCGTGGGTCTCCTTCCTTCAAATCGTGGTAAATCTCCCTTGAATGATGTTGCCTTCTTGCCTTGAGAGTCTTGGACCTTGGGCTTGGATGATCTTCTAGCTTCCTTGCCCTTCTTCTCCTCCCCAAAGGTCGCCCAAAAACTCCCAAGTGCTCTCCCCAAAAGTCGGCCAAGAAAAGGGTCCAACAAAAGTTCCTTTTTTCTGCCCTAAAAATTGGTATTTATACCCCCAGAGGCATACGGGTCGTATGGGGGTCGTATAGCACTCAAAAACCCTAGATTCGCGATCCATAGGGGGTGCATACGGCCCCCATACTGGGTAGTATGAAATCTGGGGAACACTCCAAAAATCAATCATTTGCTCGATGCATACGCCCCCATATTGGGTAGTATGGGGGTAGTATGAAAATTCATGTTTTTCTTCTCTTTTTCAGCCCAAATGATATCTTCTTGTTCTCCATGGCTTCCTTATGCCCTACAAAGCAAATAATAGACGATTAAGCGCAAAAGCGGGACATCAAACCTCACAAAAATACATGCAAAGTGAATACGATATATACATGAAAAACATCTACATTTAGACACTTATCAAATATCCCCACACTTAAGCGTTGCTTGTCCCCAAGCAAACAACTCATGAAAAAAACAAAAGAGTCGAGAAGTGGCTAAATGCATTACCTCGGCATCAAGTAAATATAAGACTCCAAAAAGCAATGGACAATGATACATAGATGTTGAGTCATAGTCGATAAGCATAATAAAAAAATATCCTGTCTCACCCCTTATATATGCGTGCGGTGTAAGTGAATCTTATATCTCATATGCCCTCGATCCGGTCTAGCCTAAGGACTTCAATCGAGTCAGACTCTAGATGCTAATCACTCCACTTACAAAGAATACTAAGTCTTAAACTACTAAGTGCTACTTCAATGGCCAAATAAGATCCTTCTAAATTCTATAGCTTGAAACTAAAGTCCACTTTCTATCTCAAAAACCTTTGGTAGGTACTCAAAATAGATCACTAGGTTTTTATTTTTCATTTCATCATTCATTTTCTTTCTGAGTCCGACTAACGTGAGACTGCACGAAAAATCATTTTGAAATCTTTTCCGGAGGGTGCACATGCTTTGGTTAGGCACAAGAGCCACCCAACTACTCGATTCAGTCTACATAGAGCGCATTCATGCTTCGAAGCGGAGGAATACTGACATAGACTCATTTTTTTTTCTTTTTCATTCATTTCATTTTTTTTCATTTTTTTTTCACATTCACCCTAGATCACATCTTCAGAGTACTCTACATGACACAAAACTAGGATTAGCTCAATAAGACTTAGAAGTTCTTAAGAGTCTATTGAAGGAAAGAACTTAGTGTTCTAAGGCCAAGTACTCAAAGTAGTGTGTTATGCATAC
The DNA here is from genome assembly GCF_009730915.1 of Dioscorea cayenensis subsp. rotundata. NCBI lineage: Eukaryota > Viridiplantae > Streptophyta > Magnoliopsida > Dioscoreales > Dioscoreaceae > Dioscorea > Dioscorea cayenensis. The sequence goes on from NC_052490.1 coordinate 5,399,454, forward strand.
AAGAGAGTTAGAGAGTAGTCACATTGGCTATTCCCAGGGCATCGACAAAAAATCAGTGCACATGACAATACTAGGGGTAAAACTGGATTCAATAAAGCATAGAAACAAGTAACTCACATCAATCATTAGTCCAAGCTAAAAGAATCTTACAAGAATGAACAAAGTCATCATAGGTAACACTGGCATGTAGCAAATGATCCTAATACATGAAATACACCCATCCCCACACTTAGTGTTGTACATTGCCCTCAATGTACACTAATTATGAAAAACATGCAAGATGAAGCAATGCAAATAATAAAGGAGGGTGAAAACGAACTCCCTGGTTCAACTTGTGCTCGCCATGAGGTATGACTTGACAAAAGGTGTGGTGAGCAATACATGTCTCGTCCGACCTCCAATGAGAACTAGTGAAGCTCACCAAATTCCCTCAATGCCCTACGAGGCAAAAAGGGAACATCATCATTCCACAAAAATTTACAAATGAGAGATGGGGAGTAATCACGCAAAAACTAAAAAAAAATACAAAGAGAACACAAAAACTAGAAAATAAAGTCTAAACTATAAAATAAAGTCTCCATGCTTATCCTTGTCCTTAGAATTAGGTCTCTCATCACAACATGACAACTTGTTCCATGTGGTCACCCATGTGGTGCAAATATCACTCCATGGTTGATTGTCAATTTCTTCATCCACAACATTTCTAAGAAACATGAAAAACCCAATCAAGCATAGAGGAATCCAATATAATTCAAAACTTAGTACATGGGATGAAGAAACAATGAAAAATATGATGTATCGTGTCCATACGGCCGTATGGGGGCCGTGTGGGGGCCGTATGGTTACTGTTCATTTCGAAAGAACCTCCGGAAAAACATGAAAATCAAAAAACGTTTTACATAAATTCATGTGAGACTTCATCCATAATAATCACACCATACAAACCAAGCAAAATGTTAAAGAAATTCCACACAAAAGCTCCATGAATGCCCAAGAAATTAAAACGATAAAACTAGGGCATTGAAAAAGCATACCGACAAAATCTTGAGAAAACTAGCGTTAAACTTGAGGAAAACTACTAGATCGACATCTTAAATGGATGAGGAGAAGATTTAGGAGAAAAAATGAGGAGATTTGGCTAAGAAATGAGTGAGAAAGGAGAGAAAAAATCGGTGGAAAAAGAAAGAAAAGAAGAGAATGGAAGAAAGAGAAGAGAGAAAAGAGAGAGGGTTAAATGGGCTAGAACCGAGCCATACGGCCCCCATACGGCCTGTATGGGGGTCGTATGGCCTGAGAAGCCTTCTCGGGTGTTCTGGATGGTGTCATAGACTGCCCAGTATGGGGGGCTGTATGGGGGGTCGTCTGGGACAGAGCCGAGGCTCTGTTTGGTGCCCCAAATGGCACAGACGGCCTCCATACGGGTTATGGATGGCCGCATGACTATAATTTGCTCTCTAAACCCCAAAATCCTTCTTCAAATGATGTAAAAATGAAATAGCAAGTTCGAAGACTTCTCCAAAAATGAATGAAATGAATAAAACGACGATTTAGAGCATGAATTGACGCCTAAACATGAGTTTCTCAAGAAGTTGCACAAATACACCACAATTAAATTGATGAGAACAATGTGCCAAGTGAGTGAGCATGAACTTATTCAAGCACAAGCAAGTCTAAGAAATACGAAAATTGAAATGAACTAAGACCTAAAGTACGAAAAATGCAAGAAAACACCCCCGAATGTTTGGGTTGCCTCCCAAGAAGCGCTTGTTTAACGTCACAAGCCTGACGTACTTTTTTCCTACCTAAGAAGGCTTGAAAATGGTGTGTTCATCCCGACTAGAAGTTGCATAAGAACCACCAAGAAATACGAAACATATCAGTACACTAGAAGAGAAGATACAAGAGTTAAGGAGAACAACTCGACCAGCTTGGGAAATAAGGGTGTTATTCCAGGCCCCAATAGAGGAAGTAGTTTTACTAGCCAGAGAATTAAAGTGATTAAGTAGGTATTCGTGAAGGGAGAGATAAAAGCTTGATTGCTTCCTCGTAAGCGTACGGGATCGCCAAGTAATATCTCATGTAAAGACGCGAGGATCGTATTTCAGGGGGCTAAGGATCTCCTATTACTCCTTCTCGACCTATTATCTAGCCTACAGTCTTAAGTGATGGAATTTACTCTATAAGATGCAATTAAAACTAAATACAAGATTTTCAACAAATTAGAGAGAACAAGCAATGAGCAAGCAAGACTAACAATGAGATGCAAAGGCTTATGGATGTGGATCTCCTTGAGGGGTTATCATGCCACATGAAAAATGAACATAGGTTGCAAGGGTAATTTGGACTGAGAGATTTCTAGATTAGAACAACCCCAATTTCTCGGCGATTGAACCCTAATCCCATACGAATGTTGATAGGAATTTCTTCCAAATCCACATTCCTACGATTGCATTAAGTACAAGGAAATCTCAAAATAGGGATAAACTCATCCTAAGTTCACCCCTAGAACACGGAGGGCTACCAACACCCAATTTCTCGGCGTGTTGATATAAGTATCCCCTTCTAATCCATTTGACAAGATCCCCTTGCGTATATCCCGCAAGTGCACGGGTTTGTCGAAGTAATAATCCCGGTGAGCGGGTATCGAATCCACAGGGAGTAGGGAGTAAAGACACTTAATTCGATTCTTAGCTATGTGGAATATCAACAATGATAAGTGTGACAATGATTCAATTCTCAACAATTAAAAGCAACAAGTAAGAGAGCAAAAGTAAGGAGGAGGTAAGGCAATCGATAAAGATGGGGTACTCGGATGATGCTTCACCTAGGATAATCGCTTCAAGTGCAAGAACTATCTATTATGCTTCCTAATCAATGCAATGGTGAGTCATGGAAATCCTTACATACATATTCCCAAATCTAAGGTCAACTATGCCTAACTCTATTCATGTTCCGGAGGAGAGATTAAATAACCTCTCAACCTCGCACTCGAATAAAGTTGCAATGAGCTATAGGGATTCCAAGTGATAAATCTCTTTCTAATTATAGACCTAACCCTTTGGTCCAAGCGGAAGGTCCTTAACCACAATTAAGCCTTAGATACTAAGATCCCCTCAACGCTTCACTCCGTTGCACGCGCAACTAAGCCCCAGCGGAGATTCATCCCTTAGACCATTCACTCTATTATGGCCGCAAAGAACTCGAGAGCGGAGGTAGAATCTATCACGTCGGGAGGGAAAGGGGAACGCTCATGTACCTCTCGACTCATCCTCTCAACCCTCTCCAACCTAGCTTTTTGTCTAGCGCTCGTGGTGTGTCACTCACTCACAAGGTTACCAACAAGAACTCTCAACCCTAGTGTCACTCTAGGGAAATGTTCATACAATCAAACATTCAAGGTTGGAACTCACAATAAACATCAATTTATTGAAAACATAATGAAGAAGTTCAAAAAAATGAATATATTCTAGGGTTCACAATCACCCAAGTACCCACTAGGGGTTTAGCTCTCCATAGATCTAAGTACAATCAAAGAAATCGAACGTAAAAGCAATGAATCCATAAACACCCTCCTCGATGGTGCGTGTCGATGGTCTTGTGAGAGTCCTCTACTCGATGCATAGAGGGATCCTTTGTGTCGGCCTGAGATACACCTCGCTGGGATCGGTCTTGGGCGAGCTCTCCAAATAACTTTTTCCAAACGACGCGCGATGTCGGAGCCGTGGAACCTCTCTAAAAAACCCTAGCAAATACCCCTCGAAAACCCTAGCGAAGCCCTCTCTCAAGTTGGGGAAAAGATGGAGAAAAGAATACCAAAATCGAGTTTGAATCGGCTTTAAATGAGGGATTTGGAATCGGGCAACTCTACAGGGCGTGGGCGGTAGCAGCGCCCGTGCTGGAATTTCCCCACAGGCGTGGATAATTTCCACACGCCTATGTGGATTCTCTGTTTCTCGATTTCTCGACCGGTGTGATCGAGTCTTTCGCTACATGTGCTTGCTATAGTGTTGCTGCGATTGCTCGCTATCGATCTTCGACTCGAATAACTTCCCAATTCTATACTTTCATTGGGGTAACGCACACGGGCACACGTTCACGTCGTGAATCACTTGCTTCTTTAATGATATACATGTTGGTGGAGCTCTTGTTCTTATATGCATAAGTCGGAATGCTCGAGTGTGACTGCCTTTGTGCCCCTCCAAATGGATGTGCTCACTCGAATGCGAGGAGGTTGGCACACACTCTAGCATCTCACACCTGTCCTATGTCTTCGCGTTTGAACTTAAGCAAGATCTCCTACAAAATAAGTGCATTATGATCCACATTGCCCTATTTCCTTCATACTCGGCCTCACAACCCTACCTGCATAAAAATAACATAAAAACAGACATATCAATGTAAAAACCTGAGAAAAGTAATGCTCAACATAAGGAATGAACGCTTCGCATTCATATCGCACAAGCACTTATCAAACTCCCCCACACTTAAGGTTTTGCTTGTCCTCAAGCAAACATTAAAACATTCTGTGCATCAATGAAGAAAATATTGAAGTGCTTGGCCTTAGGTTCACCGAGGTATACAAAGAAAGTATTGTACAAGGAAAATTTCAACACTAAATACGAAAAAATCTATGCTCTAGCTAAAAACTTGAATAAAAAAAGGACAACAAACCCGAATTTCGTGTAAGTGTGTGAACTCACTCAAAACAACCCAAGTTATACTCCTCAAAGTTCTAAGTTCAAGGGACTTATTTATCTACAAAAGTGATAAAAATTTTAAAAGCTGGTAGTAGCTTCACACATCCTCTAAGGTAGCCCTTTCCAAAGCGGCCGCTAAGGTGGCTTTCACACTTTCGAGGTGGTAGCTCTTTCTACCCGAGTGATAGGTTTCACTCATCCTATGAGATAGCTCTTTCTCTCATTAGGGTATAACTAGTATCCGACTTGTGAGAGTAGCTTCATACTTCATAGGTGGTAGCTCTTTCCACCCAACAAACGCAAATAAACAATAAAACTATTTTGTTCCTTCTTTTCATTTTCAAATTTTTTTTTTTCAAAATTTAGCAAAAGAAGTAAACCTAACTAGTCCCTTTAACATCAAACATGAGTTTCCAATAGAGTTCAAAGAGTGAGTAGTGCACTAACTGTAAATCGGGCAAAAATTCCTAAAAATTCAAGTAAGAACTAGAGCATGAAAACATTCAATGTTAACAATTCTCCTAGATTTAAGAATACAATCATTGCAACTAAGGTGAACCGCTATTGGCTATGTGAGCATATATCAATGAAGAACAATAGAAAAGATGTGCGCATTATGAAACTCCCCCCACACTTAAGTTGTACATTGTCCTCAATGTACACATGCAAGCTCACTCAAAATATATCATTCAAAAAATAGATGTGGGAGAAGCAATCAAAACAATACTCCCCTGACTCCTAGTGTTGCGTTTGATGAAGCTAATTCATTGGGAGTAGTGTTCCAACGGGTTGTGAAGCTCACACGGCCAAGTACCGAAGCACCTTGGCCGTGCCCATGACTAAGTCTCAATTCCCAAGATGACAAGACCATCTGCACGCATACACGAGGGAGTTCAGTGAAGCTCAAGAAAAACAAAAATAACTCGAGTGTATAAAAGATGAAGTAATGAATACAACTCGGTAAATGCAACATAACATAAACTCAGAAGGAAAAATCCTTTCGGAATGAACAAGTCTAAAAACAAGAGAATAGAATAAAGTAAAATACACGAAAGTAAAAGAAAGGTCAAGTGTCGGAGTCGCTCTCGGGCTCCGCTGCTGCTGCGGCTGAAGTGGAATATAGTGGGTCCTCCGGTGCTGGGGTCGAGGATGGAGGTGCTAGAGGAACTGAGGATCTGGGTCTCAGGAGATCTCGAAAGAAGTCGAATCGGGCCATAAGATGCAGTGTCTTGAGCCGCATTGCACGGCCGGGAGCTCCATTATCTCGGTCCAGAATCTCTCTAACATCGGGTCTCGACCTCTCGATACGGTCATAGGCTGAGTTCCGGTGCTTCTGAGAAGATGGAGGAGTCTGCTGGACACCCCGCAGATGTCTCCTTTGCTCCCTGGTGGTCTCGGCCTGGTAGCATGTTGAGAATATAAACCCACAGGCCCAAACCTCCGTACCAACCCCATCATCCCGATCGTATCGAGCGCATGAGAGGGTGGGCACAGCTGTCCTCCTCGGCACCACGTGGGCGTCGCCCAAACCCATTCCCAGGAATGAGTGCGGTGATATAAGGGCCAGCAAATAGTAGACCCACTCTCGTCAAATGACCCTGGTACTGCAAAACATCTCCTAGAATGCACCCTAAGTGAAGTGGTACATTGCAAGCCATGGAGTATAAGAAAAGCAGATCCGACTGGTTCAAAGCGGGTCGTGTTATCGCTTCGACACATCACGCAGACTGGCGATGATCTGCGTGTGCGTTTACGTAAGCGAGCACGGGACAAACTAGAGGTCTTCGACAATCCCGGTTCGTACTCCCACGCCCACACAAAAATCACATGCGGATGATATGGAGTGGCCCGACCTGAAAAATCTCACGGTGAGTCGGCTATACTCCACGGTACCAGTATAAGCGACATCGTGCAGGGCCCGTCCTAATCAAAAACTTCGGTGGCGGCTCATGGAGAATGGATGTCCGAATGCCCGAAGTCATGATCGCCTCTGTAGTGTCAACTCTCCCATGCAGCAATCGAAACTCAAAGGATGCTAAAACCTCTAGCGTAAGTGCGCGGTAAGCTGGCTCACTAATCGTCAGCAGCCTCCTCCAGCTTCCCACTGCCAGCATCTCATCAATCTCATTAATTACCTCGTCACCCTGCTAAATATTTCGAAGCACTTGTACATCTGCGAAGCAAGTCTGACCAAACCCAAGTGCTGAAAGTCTCTCGAAGCGAGCCTGATGCTCGGGGTTCGAGAATTCCACATATATTGGCTCGGGTGAGGTGAGTCTGAGGCGCTTCACTTCGTTCTTCTTCGCGCGAGGTGCCATATCTGTAGTGCAAAAGAAGAAAACAATCAAAAATCTCAGAAGCAAGATACTGCAGAATTCCACACGGGCCTGTGGAAATTACCCACGCCCGTGTGGATCTGCAGAGCGTGAAACTCCCGCACGGGTGCGCAACAAATCTTAACAATTCAATTTAAAACCACTTCTAAATGCTTACTACACATCCATCATGCATGAAAATTCGCATTTAAAAGTATTCAATCCGTGAAAAACCGTAATTGGCGAAGAAAAGAGGATAAAAAGGTTACCGAAGAGATGGATATGAAAACTTCTGAAATTCGGAAAGATTTGCGAAGAAAATTCCTCCAAACAGACAATGAAGGGTCGGAAAGATGATCGGAAACCGTTTTCTTGCGACTAGAGATTAAGAATGAGACGGAGCACAAGGTGTTTAAGGAGAAAATCGCGTCTCTTGGAATTCTATGTATCCCTACGGGCATATTGAAATTACCCACGCCCGTGCGCCTCACTTCGAGAGTGCCATAGGGGCGTACACACGTCCCTGTGCTTTCTCGGGAAAAGCGGCTCCTTTCGACTCGACTGCTCTCACGCAGGCGTGCGGAAATTACCCACACCGTGCGCCCGACCCACGGTAGATGCACGCCCATGGCTTCCTGGACATCCGAGAAAAAAATATCAAGTCTTACACGCTCGGTGCGGAAATTCCCCATGGGCGTGGACATTTACATACTCAACTCACGAGGCGGCCGCCGCACTGTGTTTTCTCGGGATGGAGGGAACACCCTGCAGAGATTCGCACGGACGTGCGGAAATCACTCATGCCCGTGTGTGGTTCACAAGGTTACCCACAGGGGCGAGTCCACGCACAGTGTGCTCGGGAAATCGCCCAACTCTGCGAGAATTCACATGCCCGTGCGAAAATTATCCAGGCGTGCGCCCGATCGCATGAGTCGTCTGACGAGCGGTCCCACGCCCCATGCCTTCTCCGAATGAGCTCACGAGTATACACCCGCAGCGTGTGGAAATTCCACACGTCCGTGTGTATTTCTGGATGACTTAGAAAAAAACACCGCGAGGCTCGCAGAAATATTACGAACATGTTTACACACTCAGAGACTGCCCTAGTATGCAAAATTTGCCAGATAAAAACATAAAATAGAACTCAAACGACCAACATTCGCCAATTCTTCATAAAACACACGATGAATTTGAAAAACCCACAATAAAATTGCAGCACAAACATCTAAATATTAAAACACCAACACTTAACAGTTTATTCATGTAACAAACTAAACTAAAAAGGTGCGAGAACAATAAACACTTGGGTTGCCTCCCAAGAAACGCTTGTTTAACGTCACTAAGATTGACGTATCTTTCTTACCTCACGGGGGTTCATAAATGAAGGTTGCCATCTTACCCATGGCTTGAAAGCATGATGAGCAAAATCTCTTGAGGGTAGAGGGTGTACTCTCGGGCTTCGGACCACCTAGCAATGGTTCGTCCAACTTCCTTGGCTCATGTACGTCTCCAACAATGTTGGAGCATTTTCGGTGGCGTCTCCGAGTCCTCTTCATTTTCCGGAGCACCGTCTTCAAGATCCCCGGGGTAGATGTTTCTACTCCAGTCGAACCAAGGATCATTACTTCTTCATTGCTCTCCTCTTGGTCGAACAAACCTTCATATGGATCCGGGTTGAACATTTCCTGCACATATTCATCAACAAGCTCATCAGTAGTGTCTAGAAAGTATAAAGTGTCATCGAAATCAAGAGAATGCCGCATGCCTTCAGCAAGGCGGTATGTGAGCTTATCGTCTCCAACTCTCAATGTGAGCTCCCCACCGTCCATGTCAATCAATGCTTTGGAAGTCCGCAAGAACGGTCTCCCAAGAAGCAAGGGTACATCTGCATCCTCATCGACATCTAGCACTACAAAGTCAATCGGAAAAATGTACTTGTCCACCTTGACAAGCATGTCTTCAATGATGCTTCTCGGATGTCGTACCGTTCGGTCCGCCAATTGTAAAGTCATCCGAGTAGGCCTAGGCTCACCCAAGCCTAGCTTTTGGAAGAAAGTATATGGCATGACGTTGATGCTCGCCCCTGAATCCGCCAATGCCATTTCCTCACCTAAGTTGCCGATGTTACACGGAATAATGAAGCTTCCTGGTTCTTTCTTCTTGTTCGGCATGTTCTTTTGCAGCACCGCCGAGCATGAAGCATCTAGCACCACTGGAGCACTCTCCTCCAATTTCCTCTTGTTGGTCAATTGGTCTTTCAGGAACTTCGCGTACTTAGCCATTTGAGCCAATGCCTCTACAAAAGGAATATTGATGTGGAGTTACTTGAACAGACTCAGGAACTTCTTATAATGTTCATCCCCTTGGTCATTCTTCAATCTAGAGGGGTTAGGGATTCTTGGCTTGAAAGGTGGGGGTGCCACCTCTTTCTCTTTGTTTGCTCCCTCCTCAACCTCTACAACCTTGGGTGCGTGTTCTTTCGGCTTCTCACTCGGAAGCCTCCCTTCAACCTCACGATCACTTCTCAAAGTGATCGCCTTCACATGTTCTTTAGGATTGGTTTCCGTGTTGCTTGGTAAACTTCCATGTGGCCTTTCGGAGAGAGACTTCGCAATTTGCCCCACTTGATTTTCAAGGTTGTGCAAGGAGGCGGTGTGATTGCGAAGTGTAGCCTCGGTCGATTAAAACCTTGTATTTGCCGATTGAACAAATCTAGCCAAATGCTTCTCCAAATCCGTCATTCGGGTTTCCAAGCACGAAATTCGTTTTTCCACTTGAGGGGCTTGTTCATTTGTTGTTGAAACCCGATGGCCCCATGGTCTTCGAGGTCCTTGATTACTCCATGAAAAAAATTGGGATGATTCTTCCAACTTTGAATTGTAGGTGTTCTTTGTATGGGTTACCTTGAGGTCTCATGCCATTACCTACAAAGTTAACGTTCTCAAGCTGAAGAAACATCACCAATGAGCGATTGAAGCAATCGGAGGGAGCATGTCCTCCACCACAACCGGTGCGATTGGTCACGGCCGCAACTTTATTCGAAGCTATAAGATCTAGCTTCTTACTCAAACTCTCCACTTGGGCGCCAGATGAAGTTACCACATCAATTTCATGGAGACCCGGCCACTTTTTCTTCTCTCTAGCGTTCCCATCGTATTGCTATTTAACCCCATTTCCTCAATCAATTGACGAGCCTCATCGGGGATCTTGCTACCTAAGGTACCTTCTGCCACCGCATCCAAGAGTTGCCTTGTACTTGGGTTCAAATCATTGTAGAAGGTTTGAACAATCATCCACTCTGGGAATCCGTGTTGCGGACACTTTCATGAGGGAGTTCCTTGAACCTTTCCCATGTCTCGAATAGAGACTCCAATTCCACTCGCACAAAGGATGAAATCTCATTCCTAAGCTTTCTTCGATTTTTCCCGGGAGGGAAATAACGGGCTAGAAAAAGCTTCTACCATCTCCTCCCATGTAGTGATTGATGCTCTAGATAATGAGTGTAGCCACTTTGTTTTGCTCTCCCTTTAAGGAAAATGGGAAGGCTCTCAATTTGATGGCATCATCAGTCACACCATTTATCTTCGACGATGTCGCACACCTCGAGGAAGCTTTCTATGTGATCTGTTTGGATCCTCATCGGCCAAAACCGCTGAATTGTGCGGATCGCTGCAGACATATGGATGAATGTCGGCTTTTAGCTCGATGTTACGAGTTGTAATTGGGGGGACGCACAATACTCGATTGTGTCCCCAACATCGAAAGGTCCGACATAATCGGATAGTATTCGTTGTTGCTCATTTTGTTCCGCCATGTTTTTTTAGATCCTTCTACTTCCAAATCATTTCGGATTATCGTTTGTTCATGCAGTGTTCTTTCCCTTTTTTTCTAAGTGTACGTTCAAGCTCAGGGTAATTTGGACTGAGAGATTTCGAGATTAGAACAACCCCAATTTCTTGGCGATTGAACCCTAATCCCATATGAATGTTGATAGGAATTTCTTCCAAATCCACATTCCTACGATTGCATTAAGTACAAGGAAATCTCAAAATAGGGAGTAGGGAGTAAAGACACTTAATTCGATTCTTAGCTATGTGGAATATCAACAATGATAAGTGTGACAATGATTCAATTCTCAACAATTAAAAGCAACAAGTAAGAGAGCAAAAATAAGGAGGAGGTAAGGCAATCGATAAAGATGGGGTACTCGGATGATGCTTCACCTAGGATAATCGCTTTAAGTGCAAGAACTCTCTATTATGCTTCCTAATCAATGCAATGGTGAGTCGTGGAAATTCTTACATACATAGTCCCAAATCTAAGGTCAACTATGCCTAACTCTTTTTATGTCCCGGAGGAGAGATTAAATAACCTCTCAACCTCGCACTCGAATAAAGTTGCAATGAGCTCTAGGGATTCCAGGTGATAAATCTCTTCCTAATTATAGACGTAACCCTTTGGTCCAAGCGGAAGGTCCCTAACCACAATTAAGCCCTAGATACTAAGATCCCCTCAACGCTTCACTCCGTTGCACGCGCAAATAAGCCCAAGCGGAGATTCATCCCTTAGACCATTCACTCTATTATGGCCGCAAAGAACTCGAGGAACAGAGGTAGAATCTATCACGTCGGAGGGGAAAGGGAACGCTCATGTACCTCTCGACTCATCCTCTCAACCCTCTCCAACCTAGCTTTGTCTAACGCTCGTGGTGTGTCACTCACTCACAAGGTTACCAACAAGAACTCTCAACCCTAGTGTCACTCTAGGGGAAATGTTCATACAATCAAGCATTCAAGGTTGGAACTCACAATAAACATCAATTTATTGAAAACATAATGAAGAAGTTCAAAAAAATGAATACATCCTAGTGTTCACAATCACCCAAGTACCCACTAGGGGTTTAGCTCTCCATAGATCTAAGTACAATCAAAGAAATCGAACGTAAAAGCAATGAATCCATAAACACCCTCCTCGATGGTCGTGTCGATGGTCTTGTAGAGAGTCCTCTACTCGTCGCAAGGGATCCTTTGTCCGGCCTAGGATACACCTCGCCGGATCGGTGCCGACGAAAGCTCTCCAAATAACCTTTTTCCAAACGACGCGCGATGTCGGAGCCGCAGAACCTCTCTAAAAACCTAGCAAATACCCCTCAAAACCCTAGCCGAAGCCCTCTCTCAAGTTGGGGAAAAGATGGAGAAAAGAATACCAAAAATCGAGATTTGAATCGGCTTTAAATAGATGCTGGAATCGGGCAACTCCACGGGCGTGGGACGGTACACGCCCGTCTGGGAAATTTCCACACGGGCGTGGATAATTTTCCACACGCCCTATGTGGATTCTCTGTTTCTCCGATTTCTTGGCGGTCGTGATCGGTCTTTGCTACGATGCTTGCTATAGTGTTGCTGCGATTGCTCGCTACGATCTTCGACACGAATAACTTCCCAATTCCATACTTTCATCGGGAGTAACGCACGCGGGCACACGTTCACGTCGTGAATCACTTGCTTCTTCAATGATATATATGTTGGTGGAGCTCTTGTTCTTATATGCATAAGTCGGAATGCTCGAGTGTGACTGCCTTTGTGCCCCTCCAAATGGATGTGCTCACTCGAATGCGAGGAGGTTGGCACACACTCTAGCATCTCACACCTGTCCTATGTCTTCGCGTTTGAACTTTAGCAAGATCTCCTCCAAAATAAGTGCATTATGATCCACATTGCCCTATTTTCTTCATACTCGGCCTCACAACCCTACCTGCATAAAAGTAACATAAAAATACACATATTAATGTAAAAACCTGAGAACAGTAATGCTCAACATAAGGAATGAACGCTTCGCATTCATATCGCACAAGCACTTATCACCATTCATGATCTAATACATGTGAGTAGGTCACATCTACATGTATAACTCATAAAAGAACTACGGATTTCTCCTTAGTGTAGCTCTGAGCATGAAAGCAATAGATTAAAATTCAAATCACCCAAGCATTGAATTAACAAGCAATCATCCAAAATACATCATGAAACCCCCCAAGATTCACCGACATCCGGTGGCCTTGGGGGTTTAGTGTGTCATCATACTATAACTAGCAGCAAAATCAAGTAAAACACAAAGCAAACTCATAAGTGACACTCCCTAGATGAAATGGTGAAGGAAGAGGTAGAAAATGTGCCGAATGATGCTTCCCCCGCCAAAGGTATGCCGAATGACGCTTCCTCTAGCCGCCGGTCTCCTTCCTTTAAATAGTTGTTGATTTCCCCTTGAATTATGATATCTTCTTGCCTTGAGAGCCCTTGACTTTGCCTTTATATGATCTCCTCGTTTTCTTGCCCTTCTTCTCCCCAAGGTAGCTCAAGGTCTCCCAAGAAGTCTCCAAGAAGCCCTCTCAAAATCTGTCTAAAAAGTTCCTAATTTTGCCCTAGAAATCTGCATTTATACCCATCACAGCATACAGATTGTATGAGGGCCGTATGACACTGTAAACCTAGATTTTCGCTTCATACGGGAGTGCATACGGGCTGCATACAGCCTACATACTGGCTGTATAGGGGTCGCATGAAGTTCTGGACAAGCAGCTACAAACAATCCCGCTGCTACAGTGTTTGCTACATCAACATCGCTACAGTAACTCTGCTACAATATTTTTGGGACTGTTTTCTTCTTGTTTTCGTCCAAATGATATCCTCGTGTTCTCCATAGCCTTCCGGTACCCTTCAAAGCAAATAGTACATGATTAAGCACAAAACGGACATCAATTCTTAAAAAAATACATGTAAAGTGTATAAAATACGTATAGAAAAATACCTACATTTAGACACTTATCAGAGCTCCCAAGTAAGTAAAAAAAATCTCCCAGATTAATACTAAGAATGGAAGCTAATAACTTGGAGACTCTTTTGTTAAACTAGCTAGGAAGGTAAATGCAGATTTATTGAGTTGGGCTTTTAACCGAAAATGTTGGCATACATATTAAGACAGAATAAAGCATTCCTAGCAGATTTCTAGAGGCCTTGGTAATAAGAATGAGGTCATCAGCGAATATGAGGTGATTAAAGTTTCTAGGAAGTTAGAGTCAATACTAGAAAGAAAATTGATATGAAGGGCATGGTTAAGAGTAGCAAAGAGGTTTTGAGTAACCAGCAAAAAGAGTAAAGGGGAGATGGGATCCCCGTGCCTCACTCCCTTGGTACTCGAAAACCATTGACTTGGTTTGCCATTGATGAGAAGAGAGAAAGAGGAGAAGAAAGATATGACTCAATCCATCTAATCCAAATATCGGGAAAACGCATCTTATGGAGGGTTGCAAGAATCGTTTTCCATTCAACAATGTTGAAAGCCTTCTCAATATCTACTTTAAGTAACATCCTAGGAGGGTAAGTTTTATCAGTTTCCATAAAATGGGCTATCTCTTGGACCGCAAGGATATTATCAAATATAGACCTACCCGCCAGAAAGCCAGATTGCTTAGGGCCAATTAATTTGTGGAGCACAAGCTTAAGTCTTTCAGCTAGGATTTCAGAAATAAGTTTATAGCAAACATTACAAAGAGAGATAGGCCATAAATCAGAGACTTTTTGGGGTTGGTCTTTCTTAGGAATAAGTACAATATAAGTTTTCCCCCAAGAAATGGGCATACTGGCCGTGATAAAAAAATGGTTAATAGCATTAAACAAGTGGTCACCCAACATGCCCCAATAAAAGAGATAAAATTCAACATTGAAGCCATCCAGATTTGGGGATTTTCCACGCGGCATGGACCTAAGGGATCGGAGCACCGCCCCCTTGGTGATAGGCTTGATTAGATCGTCCTTGTCATCGGACGCCAACGTGGGAAAATCATCAGGAAGGGAAGAATAAAGGTGATCCATGGAAACAGAGGAGATTACAATAAAACGATAGGAATTCATTATCAATATCATCACAAGCAGTAAGGATATTTCCCTAATTGTTGCGAAGAAAGTGGATCCGAGACTTAACCTGGTGGGCTTTGGTAGTACGATGAAAGAAAGCAAAATTGGTGTCCCCATGATTAAGCCATTGCAAATGGGCACGCTGAGCCTAAAAGATAGAGCTTTGATGCAAAAGGGCGGAGTGCCTTTTACGCATAGAACGGAGCCAAAAATAAAGCAAGGGAATCAGGCGACAACGCTTCAAGCTCCTCCATACGTCTAAGCTCAGCCTCCAGATTGGAAATTTCTTTATCAATCTGTTGAATACCTGCAGTTCTCCAGGAAATAAGATTAGATCTGGCTCTTGAAATGCAGTGATGAAAAGAGTGCATAGGGGAGGAACTATTATCAGAATTAAAAGCTTTAAAAATACTAGTATGGCAATTGTTATAATCAAACCAAAAGTTATCAAAACAAAATATATAATTCTTGGAAGAGATAGAAAAATGGGCAGTCAGCAAAATGGGGGAATGATCGGAGCACAATCTTGGGAGATGCTTATTGACAATGGAGGCAAAATTTACCACCCAATCCTGGTTGGCCAAAAACCTGTCTAGGCATGCCCAACGGCAAGCCAGGCCTAGGAAAATTGGACATTATTACTATACTGAGCTAACTATATGTTATAATGACAACTGTCCTTGAGCCTACTATGATACTCATTAAAAGTTATCATTAATATAATGTAATATGCAACTAATATATGATAATAAGCTTTCTTTTTAGCTAAGTCATCTTCATTGTTTCTAGAAAATAGAATAGACTAATTAGAGAAGGTAATAGGAGAAATTTCCTCAATAGTAAGTCAACTAGATAATGTTACGATATGCCCCGAATGCTAGCATAAGAGCACAACTAGTAGAAGTCATTAGAAAACTATATCAATTGCAAATTAAAAAGTGGATATATATTAGATTTGAACATATAAAAAGAATAGATAACAGTTTAGCTAAATAAACTATCTAGAAATATTAAAAAAGAACCACCATGAAATTAATTATAATAAACCCATGATTGACCATTGGGATGTTAAAAACGGGGATTGCAAGGCTCACAAGTTTCTCTGAGTTTTTGCCACTGTGGCAATCATCAAACCTAAACCCTATTAGATGTATTTTGATATTTTCTAATAAATTCTTTTTTATGCAGATACCTGTTTCCAATTGACAAAGACATCGGATTTCCAATTATATCACCAAAAACCCCCCATTCTCGTTTAACTTACCTGTGCTAAGTCTAGACAAAAATGAATGAATGTTTATTGACAATATTTGGGCCAACAAGGGAAATCCAAACTTTCCTTCAATCTTTTACCAAGTTTGTTGACTATATCCACACAAAAAAAAAAAAATCTGAGAACTAAACTAAATGACCCCAACCTTAGGCCCAAATCATTTGATGCATTCTTTGAATTACAACATATAATAGAAATCATGACAAGGAAATCAAGGACTTGGAACAAGCACTGATGGTAACTAGAAAGAAGCTCGTACAAATTGAAGAAGAAATGAAGAGAGAACGGGAAAATAAATTTGAAAGGTTTCCACCCATTCTGGAGCCAGTAAAGTTGATAATAATGAAAATGGAGTATGGATACAAACAACTCTAACTTGAGAACGTGGTGGAAGCAATTGAAATGATGGCATTGACCCTTGAGCTAAGGCATGTTGGAATGAGTTGTGTCTTGACTAGGTATAAAATGGGAAAAAATTAATTCTCAGAAAGTTGTTCTCGTGAAGAAGGGTTCTTGTGATTAGAACTACAATTGACTTGTCACTATGGAAACAAGACCCTATATATATAATTGAAAATCTCAATATTACCCCATCACTTTTTGAAGGGAAAACTTATCATGGATATGCATGCAACAAAACATTTTAAGCAAGTTCATGCTAAGTGGTGCACCATTTAGGTAGGTGACACTAGAATTCAAGTAAAAAGAGATTTGGGTGATTTAGAAACAATGGACGGTGAGGATATACGAGGATCTAAACCTTGATGATATTGGTATCCTAAATATAGAAAATGCTATGGAAGGATAATGAAGTCTGTGTGTCTTTGAGAGAATTCCGGACTTTAGTCACTACCTGTTTGGTTCGCCAAGAAGGGAAAAACCTATCCTTGGATTCTCTCTTATCGTTTTAGTGTCCTTGAGTTAGGAAAAGGTGAAAAGAATCAGATTCAAAGTGGTGCTAGTACGCTTATTATTATGGAATTTTTTTTTTCTTATTTTGCCCTTAACAGTAAATAAAGCAAGGGTAGTATGAGTCTTTTTGTAAAATAATTGATTCTATATAAGGGGAGTCTTCTTAAGTAAAATTATGCTTTTAGGAAAAGAACATAAAAATACCAAGATCCTAGAAGAAATAATAGATATAAATCAGATTTAGAAAAATATAGTATCCAACAAATTAACTTAATGTCCCCCAAAATATTATATCAGGTAGGACCTTTTAAACTTACGGTTAGTTTATTATTAAAATTTAGTAGAGAGAAAGAAGTTTTAGTAACAATTGGACCATGCAATATTCCCATAGTTGATCAAGAATCAATAAAACAAATTTAAAAAAATGGTAAGAGTCTCGTACATACAGGTCATGTAGTTATAGGAATTAAGGGATTAAGTAGAAAAGAAGGCGGATGTAGAGTATTACTGATGATATTAGATAAAAGTTGGAAAGCATCAGATAATGCATTGATTGCTGTATTGAAGTAGACATGAATAAAATTATAGGATTATTTTATTGTAGTCTAGATATTTTAATGTCTGTTAGAGATATACACAACTTATTAATAGGACTGCAAGCTAAGATATATGAAGAATTATATAGATAAAGTAATTTATTAATAAATGTAAGATTTTTAGGCAAAGCTACTGTTAATAATAATATAAATTATAAACTACTAGTAGAAGAGTTAATCCCAAGAGTTACTAGTAAAGGAATTCAACTAATTAAGCCAATCCTACTAAACAGTAATTATATACGAACATAATGGATTATTGATAAAAATCTGGAAGATATAAATAACACAGTTAGAATTCCATCAGCAAGATCATTATTTAAGAATCTAAATGGAATTTATAGTCTCAAATTTTCAGATTATCAACTTAGACAATCGCTATATCTAACATTAAATATAGAAGATGAATAGGTACAAAGAAGCAACTAGGATATTTTGAGTAGATAATAACCTGGATCACAATATTATTTTAAGATTAGAAACTACTTTAATAAATCAAGGAAGAGTATTAGAAACTGATAAGCTGGAATATGATAAAAGTAATGATCTAATAGTAATATGTGCAACAAATGATAGTATAGAAAAGAATTTAGTTTCAAATAAGTATCCTTTAATAAATTTAATGGATACAGGTAGCAGTACAATTCCTAGTAGGATTGGTAACCCAACACTAGTATATAGTGCATCAAACCTAAGTATAGGGCAACCTAGTAGGACCCCTTATAACGATTATAGAGATGAAAAAGATTATGAAAGACCTAGAGGGAAAAGGTTACCATTAGAACTAGTTAAAAAGAAACTACTTGTAGATGGTGAAAGGATTTTAAATTTAGCAGCACATGATCTACAAAAACTGCCTATAGTTATAAAAGTATGGTCCAAGTTGGTTTGTAGAAAATTTGATGAATTAGAAGTAGAAAAAACAACAATAAAAATGTACTCTTATTTAGAAAAATTCTTAGGAGAAACTTCAAGAATTGCTTGGGGAGCTTACAAACAAAAGTTCTGATTTTCAGATAGATATAGGTTTAGGACCTAATCCTTATGAATCTACAAACAAAATACTAGCGTTAATGTTTGGTCTTGCCCTGAATGCTGGCATATGAGTACAACAAGTAGAACCCATTAGAAAACTAGAGCAATTGCAAATTAAAAAGTGGATCTATATTATGCCTTTCCTCCAAGATTTCAAGTATTACAGTACAATAGCTGGTTGTTTCTATGCTGAAAATATAGGATGTACATTATTTTTAAAATTACCAGAGCCTCTAGGGTCCATTATATCCAAACAATTGAGGGAAACATTTATACCAAATACAGCACTTCATCTAATAAATATGGCCACCAGGATAAAATTTGTAGTACATCAATTAGTAAAAAAATGTACTGAATTACAAATAGGAAAATTGTTAGATGTATTGTTATATTGTATATGTATGTATATATGTATAGATGTATATGTATACTGATCATGTTCTATATGTAGACCCAAAGGGTCACTCATGTAGGTTGTTCAAGGTCTATTGACTTGTTCCAAACTCTATCTCTCTTTTTCTCTTTTCCTAACATGGTATCAGACGCCTAAATTCCTCAGGCCACAGCCGACCATCACCACTGACCTTTCTCTCTCTCACTACGCGACGCCGGCCTCCAACACTCAACTCCGGGCCACTCCCGGCAACTTCTGGCTGCCCCCCAGCCTTCTCTCCTGGCCATCAACTCTCAGCCATCTCCGGCCGTTTCCGAACTTTCAGCCCTTTTTCTCTTGTTTTCTTACGTTAAATAATAATTAAAAAAATCTGAGCGGGGTCGACATCGTCCGTGTCCTCCACCGCCTACACCCGCGACAGTCTCCGTCGCTCGTGCTGGCCATTATCTGTGCCAGCCTCCGGCACTAGCCAGCTAGCTACTTGCTCAACAGCCCGACAACCTCAAATTTTTTACTAAGTTTCAACTTTTCTCCTGGCATGCATAATGTGAGGAATCTCCCATTCAAACTAAGTCAATTATGCTAGACACCACCATATTAAAAAAAATTCCACCAGATGCTTTGGGAGACAGTTGAGCCTCTATCCTCTTTCCCTCAGCCGAGCCTTTATTTTCTTTCTCTTGATTTAAAAAAAAAACCGCCAGATTCAAGCAGGCGGTGCTTCTTTTTCTCTAATTAGAAGCAGTTTTTTGGAATCCAGATTTGAAAATCTTTACAAACACATGAAGACAGCATGTTGGGGCTCATCATTTAAATCTTGTCTCTGTGAAGAATCTATACAAACATAAGTAGACAATTTACAGGGGCCCGCTATATAAATTTTTTTTTATCTATATTATATATATATATATTAAAAAAAGAGAAAAAGAAATATATATATATATATATATATGATGGATACTTTATGGACCCACATTTTTTTATGCTTCCATCCGCAGGGAGGACAATACTCTCCTTACCTCCCTTTTTATTTTGTGCCTCCGACGTCCTCATCTACTTACCCTCCGTATCCTCCAAGTATTCTCTCGGCCTCCCCACAACGGAAGTCGAGCGTGATTTGTCACTATTATGGTATATTGGGCAACCTCGCGCGTGATTGTCAGAAGAAGCTGTATGAATTTTCGCGCGTCACTCCCCCTAGCACTTCTCCATTGGCTGCACCTCTTCTGTCCACGCCTTCGTCTCCCTAGACACACTTTGTACAGGCTTCTCCTACTCCTTTCTTCACCGTAAATTAATAGCTGTTAGCTATGTTTCGGCAATTCCAACAGTCTTATTTGGTGGACTCCACCTCCTCCACTAGACATGCGAGTTCTACTCAGTTTGCTCCATATGTTTCAGGTAGTTTCTATCCTCTTTGGCTTCTTGACTTTGGTGCTTCTCTCCACATAATCCCTGATGCCACTCATATTCATCATTCCCATTCACCATCTTACGTCACCCGTGTTACGCACTACTGATGACGCACTTCTTATTAACTATACTGGTCATTTTTCCTTTAGTGTTTTTTCAATTCCATCAGCCTCTCATGTTCCTCGTTTATCCATGAATCTTATATCTTTTAGCCAGCTTATTGATTATGATTATCAGGTTATCTTTAACCGTATCTTGTGTCATATGTAGGATCGCAATGGGACGGTTATTGGATCTGGCCGTCATCAATGGAGTTTATGTGTTGGATTCCCTTCGTTTTTCTTCTTCACTTGGACCCGTTCATCACTGTTATATTGTCATTCAGTCTCATCATAAGTGGCATCATCGTCTTGGCCATTTATATCCGTCTCATATGTCGTCCCTTGTACGTCATGGTGTTTTAGGAGCTGTCTCTCCTCTTTCTGATGAGCGTCTATTTTAGCTGTAAACTTTGTAAGCAACTCCAACGTCCTTATCCTTTGAGAGTGTCTCAGATTACTACTTTTAAACTTATTCACTCTGATATTTGGGGTCCCACGCCCTTTATCTCTAAAGGTGGTCATCGTTATTATGTTCTTTTTATAGATGAGTACACTCGATTCACTTGGCTTTATTTGATGCCTCACCGTAGCTAGTTATTGTCTCTCTATCGCTCTTTTTCTGTAATGATCCACACCCAGTTCTTTGCCGCTATTAAGACCTTTCGGTTTGACTTTGGCGGTGAGTACACCTTTCATGCCTTTCGTACATTTTTGTTTTCTGAAGGCACCTTGCCTCGTCACATCTTAAAGACTACACATGCTTTTCTTCTAGGAGTTTTTTCCCCCTCATTTCTGGGATGAAGTAGCACTGCTGTTTATCTTCGTGTTTTTGGTTGTGACTGTTTTGTTTTGCTTTCACCTCGGGAGAGAAGAAAGCTAACAACCTAATCTGTCTCTTATGTTTTTCTAGGATATAGCTTGAGCATAAAGGTTATCGTTGTTATGATCTTGTCACTAGTCTTATTCGCATCTCCCATGATGTGACTTTTAAAGAGTCCACACCTTTCTATGCTTTCTCTTCCTCTGATTCTCCATCTTCCTCTATCCCTCTGTCCTTCTTTTTTCCTACTCTTTCGGTTGAGAATGCTCCTCGTGTCTTCCTCTCCTCCATCATTCAGCCTTCCTATAGAGTTTCTTTCTCACTCCTCTCTTGACCCCTCTGTTTCTTAATCTATTGAGTCTATTGCAGTATCTCAAACTCCTTTATTTGTCGAATCTTTTGTAGTGTCTTCCCCTTCTCGCTCGCTTCCTCTTGCTCACCCACCTATTCATTTAGATGCCACTATCAGTATCTCGCAGAGCCTCTATCTTGGCCAGTCATCTCTGGCACCTTTCCCACTACCGATCCGGCTCCTGAGGTATCCTCTCACACTTATTCTTTACGTAATTGCTCTACTTTACATCCCTTTGTCCATTACACTTCTGCTAGGACTGGTATTTCAGAAGTCTTTGTGCTCGGTAACTACAGGGAAATAGTTCGATTACCTGAGTGGCGGACTTCCATGGTAGAGGAGCTTAATGCTTTGACTCAGACTCATACATGGGATCTTATTCCTTTTTTTTCTCATGCCGTTCCCATCACTGTAGCTGGATCTACCGTGTGAAGACTCGTTCTGACGGGTCTCTGGGCCGCTATAAAGCGCGTTTGGTTAGTCGTGGCTTTCAGTAGGAGTATGGCAATGACTATGAGGAGACTTTTGCCCCAATAGCTCACATATATACTGTGTGTATTTTGGTTGATGTTACGGCTGTCCGTGGTTGGGTTTTTCATCAGTTTGATGTGAAGAAAATATTTCTTCATGGGTACTTGAAGGAGGAGGTTTACATGACTCCTCCCCCCGGTCTTCGAGTGCCTCCAGGGTCTGTTTATTATCTTCGCCGCGCTCTTTATGGGCTCAAACAGGCTCCATAGGCCTGGTATGAAAGGTTAAATATTGTGATTGAGGCTGCTGGTTTCACTTCGAGCATACATGATCCGGTAGTCTTCATTCATTCTTCCCCTCGCGGTCAGACTATTCTTCTTTTATATGTAGATGACATGATCCTTATTGGCGATTACTCTGCTCACGTAACCTTTGTAAAGCAGAAGTTATGTGAGACTTTCTTGATGACTGATTTAGGTCCGCTTCGTTACTTTCTTAGTATTGAGATCACTTCTCATCTTGGTTGTTATCATCTCTCTCAGCAGCGTTATACTTACGACCTACTTGCTCGTTCTAGTTTGACTGATACCCCTACTACCGCTTGATCAGTGCTTGTGTGCTAAAAATGCTAAGTGTTCTTTTCTTACAATGAGTATTACTTTTGTCAGGTTTAAGCGCTAATACATGTGTATTTATGTTCTTTTGCGCATGTAGGGTTGTGAAGCTAAGTATTAAGAAAAGAAGGCAAAAGTATATCGTGAACGCACTATTTGGTGGAATCTTGGAGAGAACAAACACGAAGACAGAAGTTGGGCTCAAAGATACGTGAATGTGTGCCAACCTCCATGTATTCAAGCAATTACAATGATTTGGAGGGGCACGAAGGCAATCACATTTGCGTATCCCAACTTGTGCAATGATAGCAAGATCTTCACCAATGAACCCGTTTATTGAAGCGACGCGATCTACGGAATAAACGTGTCCGTTTATGTTGCCTCGATGAAAAATGGATTCAGGAGTGTTTTTGGCGCGGGTTAGTGTAGCAAATCACTGCAGCAATTTACTATAGCAGTTATTGTTTACACAGGCGTGTGGAAATTCCCCACACCCGTGTGGAACATCCACAGGCCCATGTGGATCCCCGATTCTAGCCTATTTAAATCTGTATTTCAGCCCAATTTTAGCATCTTTTTTCCCATCTTTTCTCCATCTTTTGAGATGCCGGGGCTAGGATTTAGAGCGTTTTTGGTAAAGTTTTTGGAGTGGCTCTCCAGCTTCAACACTGCGATTCTCTTGTAAGATAGTTATTGGGGGAGCTTTCGTCGTCACCGATTCGGTGAGGTGTGCCCTAGGCTTGACAAGGAAACCTTTGGAGAGGACGAGGCCACTCCACAAGACTATCGACATGAATACTGATGGGGTTTTCCTATGGATTATTTGTTTTTACTTTCGATTTCATTATTGATTGTATTCTGCTCCATAGAGAGCTAAACCCCCTAATGGGTACTTTGACTTGTAAACTCTATGATGTTATTATTTCATTGACCTTTTATTATGTTTTCCTTAATTGATGTTTTTAATTGAGTTCCAATCTTGAATGCTTGTTGAATGATTTCTCCCTTAGAGTGACACTAGGGTTGAGAGTCTACATTGGTAATCCTTGTGAGTAAGTGACACACCATGAGGGCTAGACAAAACGAGATTGGAGAGGGTCGAGAGGGTGAGTCGAGAGGTAGCGGAGTGTCCTCTTTTTCCTCCAGTGTGATTTATCCTACCTCCACGTTCTAAGAGTTCTTTGCGGTCACAATAGAGTGAAAGGTTAAGGGATGAACTCCGTTGGGGCTTAGTTGCATGAGCAATAGAGTAAAGCGTTGAAGTGACTTTAACACCTGGGTCTTAATTGTGACTAGTGGTCTTTCTCTTGGAACAAAGGGTTAGATCTACATATAGGAATAGGGTTTATCATTTGGAATCCCTAGAGCTTCTTGCAACTTTACACAGTGTGAGGTGTTGAGACTGGTTGATTTCTCCGCCGGGACATAGTGTAGAGTTAGTCACAGTTGACCTTAGGTTTGGGATCGTGTATTTAAAGATGTCTACGACTCATTAAGCATTAGTTAGGAAGCATTATAGTTGATTTTGCACTTGAAGCAATAATCTTAGGAGGAACAATATCCGAGTACCCCACTTTTATCGATTGCCTTTCCTTTCATTTATTTGTGCCTCTCTTTCTTATTTTCTTTAGCTTGTTTGTATCGATCTTTATCCACACCATCATTGTTTCACTTCCACTTAGTTAAGTAGCAATCTTGGTGTTTCTATTCCTTATTGCCTGTGGATATGATACCCCACTCACCTGGGATTTATTACTTCGACAAACCCATGCACTTGCAAATCACACGCAAGGGGCGTTGTCACCGCTACACCGATGGAGTTACATTTACAGCTTCGTGCTTCTGATGGGATTCCCTTATTTGATCCTTCTTGTTATTGACATCTGGTTGGCAGTTTTGTTTTCTTGGCCGTCCCCTGTCCTGACATATCACATGCAGTTCATATTCTCAATTAGTTCATTATGGTACCCATTTCTGTTCATTATACTCATCTTATTCGGGTACTCTGATATCTTCATGGAATTGTAGCTCATGGTCTGTTCTATCCATGCCAGTTCACTCTCCAGCTGTAGGCCTATTCCGATGCTACCTGGGCTAGTTCTTCTGATGATTGGGTCTCTATCATTGGTTACTGTATCTTTCTTGGATCTTCTCTTATTGTTTGGAAGTCCAAGAAACAACCTACTATTGCCAAGTCTAGTGCTGAGGCTGAGGTTCATGCGTTGGCTTCTACCGTCCAAGAGGTGCTCTGGGTACGTTTGATTCTACAAGACTTTGGTGTACTGATCACTTCTCCCATTCCTATTCACTGTGATAGTACTAGAGCCCTTCAGATTGCTGTAGATCCGGTCAAGCATGAGCTGATCGAACACATTGATGTGGATGCACACTTCACACGATGCCATGTATGTGCCCAGACTGTGTCACTTCACTATCTTCCTACAGAGGTCTAGGTGACTGATTTCTTCACCAAGGCGCAGACATGTTATCAGCATCTATTTATGTTATCCAAACTCAAGGCGCACGATCCACCTTGAGTTTGAGGGGGAAGGGGGTGTTAGATGTATTATTGTATTATATATATATGTATATATGTATAGATGTATGCATATACTTATCATGTTCTATATATAGACTCAAAGGGTCACTCATGTTGGTTGTTCAAGGTTTATTGACTTGTTCCACACTCTATCTCTCTTCTTCTCTTCTCCTAACAAAAACAACTTAAAGGCGAATCTAGCTATTGTAGAAACATGTATGTACCAAAAAGATATGATGATAGTTTAGACAATAGACCTAGGAAAGATCATAAAATAAGAGGTAGGAAGTATTTTCTTAAAAGAAGCAGTTCCAGGAAGCCATATCTGAATAAAATAAGTTAAGTTGTTTTGTATGGGGAAGTAATGCTCACTTGTTAAGAAATTTTACATGTAGACATAATTACCATACGAAAGAATCAATTTTAGTATATTGTGTAAATGAAGATCTTTTGCAAATAGATGAATATGTTAGCGATACAGAAAGTATATATAGTATAATTAGTATAGAAGATTATCAAGAACAAGTAGATTTTGATAATGAGGAAAATAGTGATGTGCAAAATAATTTAATAGAACAAGATGGTAAGTTAAGAGAAGGACATTTAGACTCAATAGAAAAATTAGAACTTCAACAAATGTTAGAGCACTTATAATGTGAAATTATACTCCTATGTACCGTAGAGGTTAATATAAAGGAAAGAAAATAAGAGCATAAATAGAAAAGAAGCTGTAATATTAGAAATTATTTTAAAAAATTTTTGAAGTATTATTAAACAAAATGACAAATTAGTACAATTCAAATCATTTCCATTAGAAAGTGTAAATAATGATTTAGATTGTATTAGAAAAATATATGAAGAGATAACAAGATAAAAAGGGAATTGGTAAATATAAGTAGTGATGCGAATTAGAGAATCAACTAGTATATGCGGAATTAGATAAGTTAAAAAATAGAAGGATTTCAAGATATTGAGCAATTCTTTTGAATAATAATGGTTTGTGAACACAAGTGGAAAAAAACAATAGTGGTAGTCATGGAACTCATACTACCCTTGCTTTATTCTGATCGAGTGGTAAAAATACAAAAAAATAAAAAGTTTTGAGTAGTAGCCTTACTGAATACCACTTTGAACTTGATTCTTTTCACATTTTCTTGACTCAAGGACACTTGAACAATAATAGAGAATCCAAGGACAATTTTTCCTGTTAGCGAATCAATCAGGTAGTGACTAAAGTCTGAAATTCTTTCGAAGACACATAGACTTCATTATCCTTCCATAGCATTTTCTATATTTAAGATACCAGTATCATCAAGGTTCAGATCCTCATCCTCACTGTCCATTGTTCTTAGATCACCCAGATCTCTTTCTACTTGAATTTTGGTGTCACCTCCCTGGATGGCGTACCCTCAGCACGAACTTGCTTAAAATATTATGATGCATGCATATCCGTGATAAGCTTCCTTTTCATAGGACCTTTACATATTTGTGATCATTAGTGCCATAAATCCTAAGATGTAATTCTTTAGCTAATAAGTAGGCAGAATTATGTATTTGAACTGAATCAATTCGGAATGCTCACCATTTCTTCAAATTTTCAAAAAAATCCATGGTAATATGATGAGGCTTGATCTAATATGCTTCCCATGTTTCTAATAGGGGACTCCTATAATGAATTCGATTGATAAGCACACTATGTTGTGTTTCACAAGGATACCCACAATAACTTGGTGGTATAGAAGTAATCTCAAGGACTATGAATCCTTTTCTAGTGTATTTTCTCTGGAGTAAATCTTGGACAATATGGTGTAATCTGAATAGTAACATGATCTTATTGAGTTGATTTGGTTCTGAGACTACCAATTTCTGTAATAATCCATTTTCAAAAAGTTTTGTTGGTGTAATATTGAGATTTCCAATTATTGTTAGTGGGGATGGTTCTTTGAGGAATAGAGAGGAAGAGATTAGAAAGAAAATAGTGCACAAGTCTTCAAGGCGTGGGAAACACTTTCCTTTAGGCTTAATTTGCCTTCACCTAATTTCAAATCTTGGATGCAAAATGGATTGAATGATGAATTTCCTTTAGAATACAATGAAGACCTTTGAGTATGGTTTGCACTTCCAAACTCAAGCAAAGACAACAATGGCTTTTACAAAGTGAAAGCTTGCTTCTATCTTTTGTGTACTCAAAGAACAAAGCAAATGAACTTGTGAAGAGTTTGTTTTTTATTTAATTGACTTGAATGATGGTAAGAGATTATTTTTATAGGAATGAAGTGATGTTTAGTAAAGAGACATACCACTTCAGTAATGAGTGTCATTTAAAAAGACACATTATTTCATTAATGAGACACACCACTTCATTAAATAGAAACACCACTTTACTAATGAGACACTATTTCATTAATGAAACATCTTTTTAAATAAAATAAAATAATCATTCATTAATTAATGAAATTATAAATGATAAGCTCTCATTAGTTGTATTGCAAGTGGTGTTTATCACATTAGTGTCTTTTCATTTTTAAAATCCTCTCACAATCCTCTACCATTTTGAAAATGAACACAAATTCCAATCACTTTGGAAATCTCATGTTTTTAGTAAAATTGTCTTTAGGACTTGAACTTTCATCTAGTAAAACATAGTTTCACCCATCCGAAATAATATGGTAGATAAGCTTTGAACCAATTATCCCATTTGAACAGGTGTACATGCCTTACGCATAAGACCTCAAACCATTGTATGTCACTTAAGTTGACACAATTAAGATGACCTTATGTCTAGTATCCCTTTCATGAGAGCTTTTAGAGTCAAGCCTTTAGACTCCAAGAAGCGGCCCCACTTCACTCTCACATAGGTAGACCCTATCAAGAGCACCACCATGACAGGCACTCTAACAAATACATGCTTATAGGTCTTGTAAACTCATGGTAACCAAGTACTTTTCAATCTTAGGATGTATACAAAATCAAGTACTTGTAATTACTCTAATAGTATACTTTCACCATTGAACTCATGACCTGATGTTATTCAAGTGTGAGTTGGGTTTTCACCATTGGTAATTATGATTTTATGGGCTTTAATCCCATCTCGTTTGATGTTTTTAATAACATATCCCTTGTCAATCCTTTCGTCAAAAGATCGACAAGATTTAAAATTCAGACCATATATAATTAATCAAAATTACCCCACTTATAATCAACTCTTTTACAGAGCTATGTCTTAGTCCAATATGTCAGGATTTTTCATTATAAACTTGGCTATGAGCCTTTAAAAGTGTAGACTGATTATCACAATATATAGCTATTGGTGCCATTGGCTTGGGCCATATAGGAATTTCAAGTAATAAGTTTCTAAGCCATTCTGCTTCCTTACTACATGCAGCCAATGCTATAAACTCAGATGCCATGGTGGAGTTTGCAATACATGTCTGCTTCTTTGATCCCTAGGAAATAGCACCCCCACCAAGTGTGTAGACACATCCACTTGTAGAAGCATGATCCTCAGTGTGATTTACCCAACTACTATCTGTATATCCTTCTAAATTTGAAAAATTACCACTATAGATCAAACTATAATTTATTGTTCCTTTCAAATATTTTAATACTCTATACATAGCATGCCAGTGGTCTTTACTTGGATTGCTTGTGTATCTACTTGACCTTCCTACAACATAAGCCATATCTAGTCTTGTACATGTCATGGCATATATGAAGCATCCAATTATTTTAGTATATCCTAGTTGTTTCACAGGACAACCTTTATTTTGTTCCAACTTGATACTAGAATCAAATGGTGTAGAAACATGACAACAATTAAAATAATCAAATTTCTTTAATATTTTCTTAATGTAATGAGCTTGGGACATACTAAGACAATTGTTGTCCTTAATTATTTTAATTCCTAAAATGACATCAGTTTCTCCCATATCTTTTATGTCAAAGTTGTTAGACAATAATTTCTTTGTTTTCATAACTTCATTTATATCAGTGCCAAATATTAACATGCCATCTACATATAAGTAAATTACGACACCTTTTCTGTAATTAAATTTACTATAGACACATTTGTCGTATTCATTAATTTTAAACCCATTTGCTAGAATCACTTCAACAAATTTTTTTGCCATTGTTTAGGGGCTTGCTTAAGTCCATAAAGAGACTTAATTAATTTGCACATTTTGTGTCCTTGACCGGGAACAACAAACCCTTCTGGTTGTTTCATATACACTTATTCTCCCAATTCTCCATTAAGCAAAGCTATTTTAATATCCATTTGATGTATTACAAGATTGTACATTGAAACAATTGCCATAAGTACTCTAATAGTAATAATTCTTGCAACAAGTGCATGTGTCAAAATAATCTATTCCTTCCTTTTGTGTAAACCCCTTAGCAACTAATCTTGCTTTAAATTTATCAATGGTTCTATGTACTTTTATTTTCTTCTTAAAAATCCATTTACAACTAATTGGTTTAGAATTAGGTGGAAGGTCAACTAGTTTCCATGTTTGATTCCCCATTATAGAGTCCATTTCATCTTGTATGGCTTCTTTCCAAAGGCTGCATCTTGAGATTACATAGCCTCTTCAAATTTTTTAAGATCACCTTCTATATTAAAAACAAAATAGATGCATGACTTTTGAATTCTTTTCATTTGTTCCAGTCAACAAGGAAGATGAAGAAATCTGGGCTATATGTTTTTGCCCTCCTAATCCTCTTACTCCTTCTAGGTTCTACTTCTTCTAATGTATCATTAGTAGAAATATTATCTCCTAGATTGAATTTCTTATTTGAATGTAACATGTCTTTTGGGCTAGGAATTGAATTAAACCTATTTTCTTGAAAAATAGCATCTTTTGATTCAATAACTGTATTTATAGGATAGGAATCACTTGGTTTAATTACCAAGAACCGATATGCTTTACTATTTTTAGTATATCCCACGAAGATACATTCAATTCCTTTTCACCAATTTTCTTTCTCTTGGGTTCCGGAATTTTAACTATTGCCCTACAACCCCAAACTTTAAAATAATTAACATTAGGTTTTTTTTTCTTCCAAAGTTCATATGGGATTATCTTGTTCCTTTTATTTGGAACCCTATTTAATATATAGCATGTAGTTAGCAATGCTTAACCTTAATATCCACTTGTTAAACCAAAGTAAGATAACAAAGCATTTGTCATTTCTTTTAACACCCTATTTTTTCTTTCGGCTATACCATTTTGTTGTGGGGAATAAGGTGCAGTTATTTGATGAATTATGCCAATAGACTCAAAATATTTTGGATCATAGGATTCTCGTCCTCTATTCAACCTCAAACATTTAATAACAGTTTCACATTGAAGTTCTACTTCAATGTTAAAAATCTTAAATTTTTCTAAAACTTCATCTTTTGAATGCATTAAATAAATATAACAATATCGAGTGCAATCATCAATAAATGCCACAAAAATTTTTTTGCCACCTATAGTAGGCCAACCATGTAAATTACAAACATCATAATGAATCAATTCTAATATTTTAGAATTTCTTTTCTACCCTAAGAAAAGGTTGTCTTGTTATCTTAGTTAACATACAAGTAGTGCAAGATTCATGTTGTCTAAAGGTTATTGGAATTAAATTAAGATTCATCATATAATTTAATTTGCAAAAATTAACATGACCCAAACGATAATGCCATAAATCACAAGAGTCAATAAAATAAATAGAATTATAATTATTATTATTAATTTTAGTAATGTTCATTTTGAACATGTTCTCACAACAATAACCTTTTCCTACAAGCATCCCACCTTTAGAAAGAATAAACTTATCTCCCTCAAAGACAGAATTAAACCCAAACTTATTAAGTAAAGGTATAGAAATTAAGTTCTTCCTAACTTCTGGTACATAATACACATCTTTCAAAGTAAGAACCTTTCCAGAAGTAAACTCAATTTCAACTATCCCTTTGCCCTTGACTTGGACACTTGAGGGGGAATAAGATTGTCCTTTGAGGGGGAACTCTTCTCTTGCATATTTTTGTAGAAGCGACACTCTTTCTTGTAATGGCCAACTTTCTTGGAGAAGAAACAGTTTCTTTTCTTTTTCCAGTTATTGCGGCCATCTTGTGCATGTAACTCTCCATTATACTTTTTCCTTTTCTTGGAGTTTTTGTTGGACTCCCCTTCTTCTAATACATGTATATTCTCATGTGCCTTGATATCTTTTGTATCATCTTGTTTTCTATGCTCCTTTTCCAAGCGAAGATGATTTCCCAATTGCTCAAGAGATATATCTTTCTTTTTATGCTTGAGATTCTTTTTGAAATCTTTCCATGATAGAGGAAGCTTGTCTATGATTAGGGAGACAATGATAGACTCATCCATATGCATGTTATGTTATTTGAAGTTATTCAAAATTTGTTCAATTTCATGCATTTGTTCCATGATAGATTTATCATCAATCATCTTAAAGTTATTAAAACGACTCATAAGAAATTTCTTACTTGTTGCATCCTCTTGCATGTACCTTGCTTCTAGTTTCTCCAAAAGTTCTTTTGCCGAGATTGAGTCTTGATAAATATCAAAAAGTGCATCACTAAGCCTATTGAGAATATGTCCAATGCAAATGAAATCATCATTTTCCCACTTTTGCCTTTCTCTAATTTCCTTAACGGTCTCTCATTCTATTTCTTTGGGTTTGGAAGTAGTGAGGACATACGCCACCTTCAATGTAATGAGGAGAAATTTCATCATCTTTTGCCATGTTAGAAAGTTTCCGCCTTCAAACCTCTCCAACTTCACAAAGTTCTTGGTCAAATCCTTCAAAGAAGCCATTTTTTCGCAAGAGTGATTAAGCCTAAAGATTATTTGTGGGGATGGTTCTTTGAGGAATAGAGAGGAAGAGATTAGAAAGAAAATAGTACACAAGTCTTTAAGGAGTGGGAAACACTTTCTTTAGGTTTAATTCGCCTCCACCTAATTTCAAATCTTGGATACAAAATGGATAGAATGACGAATTTCTTTTAGGATATAATGAAGACCCTTGAGTATGGTTTGCACTTCCAAACTCAAGCAAAGACAATAATGGCTTTTACAAAGTGAAAGTTTGCTTCTATCTTTTGTGCACTCAAAGAACAAAACAAATGAACTTGTGAAGAGCTTGTTTTTCATTCAATTCACTTGAATGATGGTAATAGATTATTCTTATAGGAATGAAGTAGTGTTTAGTAAAGAGACACATCACTTCAATAATGAGTGTCATTTAAAAAGTCACATCACTTTAATATACCACTTCAATAAAAAGACACATTATTTCATTAATGAGACACACCACTTCATGAAAGAGACACGCCACTTTACTAATGAGACACTATTTCATTAATGAAACATCTTTTCAAAGAAAATAAAACAATCATTCATTAATTAATGAAATTACAAATGATAAGCTCTTGTTAGTTGTATTACAAGTGGTGTTTATTACATTAATGTCTTTTCATTTTTAAAATCCTCTCACAATTATAGGGTCTTATTTCCATTGTGACAAGTCAATTGTAGTTCTGATCACAAAAAAGCTGATAAGTGCTTGTGCGATATGAATGCGAAGCGTTCTTTCCTTATATTGAGTATTACTTTTCTCAGGTTTTTACACTAATATGTGTGTTTTTATGTTACTTTTATGCAGGTTGGGTTGTGAAACCAATTATGAATTAAAGAAGCTAATGTGGATCACAACGCACCGATTTTGGCGAAAATCTTGCTAAAGTTCAAACGCGAAGATATGAGTCGGGTGCGAGATGCTAGAGTGTGTGCCAACCTCCCCGTATTTGAGTTAGCACACCATTTGGAGGGGCACAAGGGCAGTTAGACTCAAGCATTCCGACTTATGCACATAGAACAAGATCTCCATCAACTTATCCGTCATTGAAGAAGCAAAGCGATCAACGGCATAAACGTGTGCCCATTTATGTTACCTCGATGAAAAGTGTACCCGGGAGTATTTTTGGCAGAGTACCGCAGCAGATACTGTAGCAGTTACTGTTCTGGATTCTTTTCTGCATCTTTTCCCCAACTTTTCTGTACCCGGGCGTGTGGATTCCCGATTCCAGCTCTATTTAAAGCCGATTCAGCCCCGATTTTAGGATTCTTTTCTGCATCTTTTTCCCAAACTTGAGAGAGGGTTTCGGCTAGGGTTTTGAGAGGTATTGGCTAGGGTTTTGGAGAGGTTCTACGGCTTTGATATCGTCATTCCTTTGGAAGAAGGTTGGTAGGGGAGCTTCCGTCGAGACGTATCCTATACCGGACAAGGGAATCCTTGGACGATGAGTAGAGGACTTTCCACAAGACCATAGACACGACTATCGAGGGGTTTCTCTATGGATTCATTGCTTTTACATTTTATTTCTTTGATTGTACTTAGCTCCATGGAGAGCTAAACCCCTAGTGGGTACTTGGGTATTTGTGAACCCTAGGATGTATTTGTTTCATTGAATCTCTTTATTATGCTTTCAATTAATTGATGTTTGTTGTGAATTCCAATCTTGAATGCTTGATTGCATGAACATTTCCCCTAGAGTTACACTAGGGTTGAGAGTTCTTGTTGGTAACGTTGTGAGTGAGTGACACACCACGAGCGTTAGAAAAAGCTAGGTTGGAGAGGGTTGAGAGGGTGAGTCAAGAGGTACAGGAGCGTCCCCTTTCCCCTTCAACGTGATAGATTCTACCTCCATTCCTCGAGTCCTTTGTGGCCATAATAGAGTGAATGGTCTAAGGGATGACCCTCCACTGGGGCTTAGTTGCGCATGCAACGGAGTGAAGCGTTGAGGTGATCTTAGTATCTAGGGCTTAATCATGGTTAGGCACCTTACACCTGGACCAAAGACTTAGGTCTATAATTAGGAAAAGATTTATCACTTGGAATCCCTAGAGCTCATTGCAACTCTATTCGAGTGCGAGGTTGAGAGGTTATCTAATCTCTCCTCCGGGACATGTGTAGAGTTAGGCATAGTTGATCTTAGATTTGGGACTATGTATTTAAGAATTTCCACGACTCACCATTGCATTAATTAGGAAGCATAATAGAGGGTTCTTACACTTGAAACGATTGTTCTAGGCGGAGCATTATCTGAGTACCCCATCTTTATCGATTGCCTTACCTCCTCCTTTACTCGTGCTCTCTTACTTGTTGTTTTTACTTTTGAGAATTGAATTATTGTCTCACTTGTCACTACTGATCTTTCACATAGCTAAGAAGTCTATTAAGTGTTTTTATTCCCTACTCCCTGTGGATTCGATACCCGCTCATCCGGGATTATTACTTCGACAAACCAGTGCACTTGCGGGATATACGCAAGGGGACCTTGTCAAAAGCCTTCTTCACAGGAACAATATTTTGAGAATTGATGTTTTCATGTTTTATAATTGGTGACAACATAACTTATTTCAGCATGCCTTAGCTCAGGATTCAGTGCCATCATTTCAATTACTTCCACCATG
This sequence comes from Dioscorea cayenensis subsp. rotundata, assembly GCF_009730915.1. Classification (NCBI taxonomy): domain Eukaryota; kingdom Viridiplantae; phylum Streptophyta; class Magnoliopsida; order Dioscoreales; family Dioscoreaceae; genus Dioscorea; species Dioscorea cayenensis. Next base: position 5,434,381 of record NC_052490.1, read on the forward strand.
TTCTTAAGTTGGAGTTGTTTGTATCTATACACTATCTTCATTATTATCCATACGCATTGTGTCAACAAAATAGATTTGACAAGATGAGAATGGCTAATGTAGAATTTTTTTTTATTTTTTTTGAGGGAAACTCAATAATGGTTTGTAATAATTGAGTTTATATAAGCAATGATGTTACTAGTTAATAATTGAGTCTTGTAATCCTTTATAAAAGAAAAAGGAATCTGCTTCTACGCTATTCTCTTGGGCTTAAATTTTGTAAAAAAATTTCTTTGGTCCTGTAACTTTTCAAAGTTTTTAATAACTTTCTATTTATGAATTTTTTCTTTCATGAGAATATAAAAAAGGTCAAGTGGTTCTTGAGAATTTTTTTTCCTAGTGACACTGCTGATGTCTATATGATTGAGAAAGCTCTTCCAACTTTCTTTCAACGGTCTTACTACACCTTAGGGTTCCTCGGTAAGGAACAAATTAGGGTGGTTGTGAGCAATGTTAAAAGCCACTTAACTCCATGCAAAAAGTTTTATTTTTAATTTTTACATTGTTGTGACTTAAACTCCATCGTGACTTATATTATTGTTTTTCCTCTATATATGTATTATAGGGATGAGGAGTGGTTGAATTTCCCGAAGTTCATTATCCATGTCTAGTTGTTCAAAAGAGGTGTCATCATCCTCTGTAAGTGTAGCAGGAATAGTTATAATGCTTTGGACTGGTACAATTCATTTTTAAATTAATTTTTGAGTGAGTAGAAATTTTGGATTCTAATTCAGCTAATTCCTGAACTGTATTTTCTAATTGTTCAATGGAGTGTTCTCTATTTTGAGAAGATCATCACATTTATGAAATCAATTGTTGTCATTTTTGGAGGAAAATAACCTAGATGATTTGATTGATTCGAGTTTCTAGCGTAGCTCTTTTTTCCATTTTTGAGTATTTGTTGGTTATAATTATACCATCTATGAAGTAGGATTTGTATGTTCGCATGTTTAGCTTTGCTTTATTTAATGTATTGTTTTAAGGCAACGAATTGATATGCTTCATTTAACCATTCTAACAATAAATTGATATACTTCATTTGGCCATTATAATCTATGTTCTTTAATTTTATTTTAAAATTTATTTAGGGAAAATTGTTGCTATTCTAACAATAAATTGATATACTACATTTAGCCATTATAATTGATGTTCATTAGTTTTATTTTCAAATTTATTTGGGACAAATTGTTTGGTCCCAATATAGTCATCTAAGACTCCATGTAGATTTAAAAAATTGTCTGCTTTGAGTACTTTTTCATGTTAAATTAAATGCCCCTCTTAAATGATATATTTTGCTGGTGTTGATGTTGCTAATTGTTGGTTAGGTCATGATCATGCCTTTCTTCTAGCATCATTTGGATGGATTTGTTTTTGGTGTTAAAACGGTGTAGGAAAAACATAGATTGCACCTACAAAACATGGTGAAGTTATGGGCCGTTAATACTTTTGTAAGTTAGAAAACAACATTAACTCTATTTGGTATTACCTGGCAAATGGTAAACCTAATCTTTCTACAGGTCATTTCCATGTCTTATACTTGCGAATGAACTCTCACGTATTAACCTGTTTTAGGAGCAGAGCAGTGAAGAAAGCAATAACACAAAAGAACTAATAAAGAATGCTTATTTTATGGCTTTTTTTAGATTGATTTGTAAAAACAATGGATTCTGTATTCTACCCTGAACTAAGTGGCATGGCCTTTAACAGACAATTGAGATTCCAATCGAGAAGTGAAGGGTACAATGTGAGCGGATGAAATTGGGCCCTAGCTTCTCTACTGCCTTCATACGATTTATCCTTCTATATCTGAAGTAGTCATGGCAAACTTTGCATGCCCTGACATGAGTTTAACAAATGGTTTGTTGAGTCATGCTATCATATCGAAAGGTGAGTCTCATGTATTAAGCTGTTTTATGGCATTATGAAACTCATGTCATATGTTTGAGGGTGTAGTCTATTGGACTATTGCCAAGAAGATGATGAGGTAATTTTCAGAGAAGAAATGATCATGTGCTTACATTCCACAGAGAAATTTGAGGCCGTTGGATATTTATAATTTGATTTTGTAGAATGCCAAAATAGTAGAGATCTATATCAGGTTGGGTTGTTCTGTTTGGTGGAGGAACAATATCATGGAAGAATGCTATAAAGTCTACTGTTGCTTTTTTCCATAGCACTATGGAGGTAGAGTTTGTAACTTGTTATGGCGCAGACAATTTAGCTTTGTAATCTAATTTCTGGATTACATGTAGTGGGCGACAATAGATAGACCACTCAAATTATTTTATGATAGCAGTGTAATAGTCTTTTATTCAAATAACAACAATAGTTCTTTAAAGTCTAAGTATATTGGCATTAAGTTGTGGAAGAAAGAGTTTAGAGTGTCATAGTTCCGGTGGGTTATTGTGTTTAGGGAGTCACTCAATCTCATAAGAAAATAAAGCACACAAACACAATCAAGCAAGAGAAAGAAGACACACAAGTTGGTTACCCAGTTTGGCACAACCTTGCTTATATTCTGCGGGGCCAAGCCCGGAGAAACAATCCACTAAAAGAGGTTATATAATAAAGAGTACAACACTCCCTTATTCTCTCAAGACAAAGAATGCCCTCTTAAGATTGCCCAATACCCACTCTGCTCAACCCTCACCCAAAGGTCTCTCACTTGTGACGCATCCTAAATCTTCAAGCAGGATATTTTATATAGACGCACCTACGTCTATTAGATCCTTCCTCTTTTAGAATTCTCCACGGCTTCCTAACTTGGACATCTTCCAAAGTTAGGTGGTGCAACACCCAATTATAACACTGTCCACCATACTGAACATGACTGAGTGCTAGCAAGTTGCACTCAAACTTGTGACACCTTCAACCTTCCCGGTTTCTTCAGTCAGCTTCGTACCAGTTGACTCGTCCCGAGCTTCTCCTGCCTGTAACCACTTCCTTCCTCACGTCACTTTAGCAGGCCTCCTCTCCAGGCACACGCAACCATCTCACTATAGATGATCACCAAAGATCTCCCTATCTTCCTTTTCAAACTTGGTCCAAGTTTGGTCTTCCCATGTGATTTTCGTTTGAATCATGAAAATATTGTTACTAAACTTGATCTCATCTCATCTAAGTTTAGCCTTCATTATCTTCAAGCATGATCTCCAATCAAATTTGCTTGGATATTCAAATCTTCAATCAAATCTCCAGTAATCTTCAATCAATCCTCCATATATGATTTGTCTCCTTAAATAGCTCTGGCCATAATTAGCTCTTTGATCTCCCCTCAAATTGTGTTTCTAAATATGGTGTTGATAGTCACATTGGCTTGCCCTTACCTATCTTAGTTTATGTCTTCAAATAGTTTCACATCAAACTAAGTTCCATGCAATCTTCATGTGATATTTTATTTTTGCCAACAATAAATTGTTCCTCTCTTTTAAAACTAGATCTTTCCTAAAAGGGGTTTTACCAAAGATATGATTTATCATTCCGGATCTTACCAAGAATAGATACAATAATCATACCTATGATAAAACTTACCCTTCTTGAAGAGATCCTTCTAACTTGATGCACTTTCCAAAATTAGTTAATCATCACATGAACCATTGAGAGGAATGTCTTCTAAAGATGGTCTCCAAACATGATCTTCTAAGTCTCATATCTTCATATGCCATGTTACCAAGCTTTAGCCACATCATCATCCTAGTCACTTCTCTTTTTTGCCAAGTCATCATTGCCACGTCATCTTCTTTTGGCATGTCACCTCTTGGCTTGTCACATAATGCATTAACACCAAAGTTTTATATGAAACATATTATTCTAACGGGTAATGTTGCTATGGGGTCTTTCATTCTTACTCGGCTTTTAATAAGGATCGAACGATTAAAAATGAAAGAATTTTGAAACAGTTTTTCATAAAACAGTTTTTCATCACTCCTGTGAGTGGTTTTGAAAAGAAACTTTCAAGAATTATCATAAAACAGTTTTTCATCACTCCTGTGAGTGGTAAGCATGTGACTTCATCGTAGGTTTTGAAAGGAAACTTGAAAGAATTTTCATAAAAATGTTTTTCATCACCCAAGTGAATGTCTAAGTATGGGACCTCACTGTAGGTTTCAAGAAAGTTTTCATCAACTCATTTTTCTACTCTCATAAGTATCGAGAGGCCTTATGGTAGGCTTCAAAGAGATTTTATAAAATTTTTAATCCCAATGAGTGTCAAGGCCTTATAGTAGGTTTCAATGAAATTTTCCTAAATTTTTTAGTCTATCCCATAAGTGTTAAGAGTTTAAGGTAGACTTCAAAGAGATTTTATAAGTTTTTATCCACCTCATAAGTGTCAAGATCTCATGATAGGCTTCAAAAAAATTTTTGATCTCCCATGAGTATCAAGATCTCATGGTAGGCTTCAAAGAGTTTTTTCATAAAATTTCTTCTCTCCTATCCATCTCCAAGAGTGTCTTAGTGTGAAGACTTCATGGCAGGTTTTAACGAATTTTTTCCATAACTTTTATCTCTCATGTCTACTCCCATGAGTGGTTAAACCTCATGGTAAGTTTCAAAAAGTTTTTCATAAAAATTTTCATCAACCCCAATTCACTCCTATGAGTGTCAAAAGACAGTAAATGTTTACTCAAGACCTCATAGTAAGGTCCTTGAAATTACCGAAAGGCCCCTTATCTTGACTAAAATTCCATTTTCCCATTTTTTCTATTTTTTTTTATTTTGCACTTTAGCCCTTCCAATGCTATTTTTCTTTTGCATATCAAACCCTAACTTCTTGCATTTTTACAAGTTTTCTTAATCTATATAATTTGAACCCCTACAATTTTCACTTTTGGGCCTTTTTTTTTTACAAATTTGCAAATAAACCCCTAAGCTTTTACATTTTCACATTTCTCATGGTTTTTGCAAATAAATACTCAAACTTTCACATTTTCATATTTTCTAATAATTTGGCATATGTGTTCTAAAATATTTCATTTTTACATTTCCACAAATTTTTGCAAATAAGCCCCAATTATTTTTACATTTCTATATTTTTAGCAAATTTTGGAACTAAGCCACTGCACATTTCACATTTTCAAATTTCCCATAAATTCTGCACATAAACCATTTTAGTTTTTCATCTCTTTTTTTTTTATCTTTTTCCACATATGCAAAAAGTGTTCAACAGGGTTTCTTTGTCTACATTCGTAAATTGTTTCCCATGACTATTAGTCCTTCTATTCTAAAATACATGTCATTTTAAGAAAAAAATTATTTTAAAATAGCTGTCGTTTTATAATATCGAAGCAATATTTATTTATTTATTTATTTTTTACTTTTACCCATCTTCAAATTTCTAAGTTATATAAATTAAGAGAGTAATATTTATAGTTTAAAAAAAAAACACATGATTTCAAAAAAAAGGATAGTTTAGTAACTTGGTTGATTTTTATGTTAAATTTTAGATAATTTAATATTATTTTTAATTCTTATGAAAACATTTTTAAATGACATGTATTTAGAAATAGAGAGAGTAACTATTATGATTGAAGAATAAATTTTTATTATTTGGCATGTATTTTGTCCTTTAAAATGTCATATTATCATCAAAAGATAAAACATCTACAGCTCACATGTAAATGCATAAAAAGATAAGGCATCTATAGTTGTCAGCAACATACAGGAAAATGCTCAAAAATCAAATTTTGATTCTCAGCCGTGCACATCATTTATATCCATTCATTCAATCATTAAAGATAAAACAACACATCTCTATTACTCATAACTGAAATGATACTTTCTTCAGGTGATGTTTATCTTATCTTTTTCCTCGTTTTGTCACCTTGTCTCCTTTATCCTTCTTTTCCTTCGTCAAACTCTGATCTCTTCCTTTTCTCCTTTCAATCTCGTTTTTTTCTTTTCCCTTTTCGGATTTTTTTTTGCCCTTGTTTATCTTCTTGTTTTTATTTCTCTGAATTTTTTTATTTTTTATTTTTTATTTTTATTATTATTATTATTTTTTTTGTCTTCTTTGTTCTCATGTGTTGTGTTGTCTCTCGAGCTCTTCGTTTCTCTTTTTTTTTTTCCTTCGTTTTTTTTAATTATTTTTTGCATGTCCCTCTACCCCGGGCAAGGCAATCACCAGCATCCCCCACGTATGCTCCCATTACGAGAGATCAGGGATTTTTTTTATTTGAATTTTTTAAATTTTTTTAAAATTTGATTTTTTTATAAATGTAATTTAATTTATTTTATTTTTATTGATAAAAATCTGTATAAACATTTTCTTTAAGTGATATTTAAGTTTAGTAGGAGTTTGTGTTTATTAGTTTGTGTTTATTATTATTACTATTATTGTATATCATGACATTTATATCTACTTTTGAGTTTAATTTTTATGACGTTGGGAATAGACATGTTGATCACAATGGCATGTAACTTGAATGTGTCACATCCATACTCAATCCAGGTCGTTTAGTTGTGTGAACATATGTGACCAATAATGGGGCTGGCTGAGGATTAGATTTAGTGAACGTCCTTATGATTTGTATGTTAATAAATTAATGGATAAGATTAATTAGTTGAGATAACAAGGTCTTGTTATTTAACTACCGAGTTATATGGTGGTCTTCATACGTTTTGCAAGCAAGCGAGAGATTTTAGATATGTAGATTTACTTTATGTGCACTATTTATCTTTAATTATTTGATTATTGCTAATTAAGGGCCATAATTAAGTGATCAAATAAAAATTAGGCAATAATATTATCTCAACATAAGTGGGATAATTTTGTAATACATATAAACATTAATGATTATTGCTAACCATTGATCGTTGTTTTCATAAAGAAGTGCTAACTTAGCTTAGCAAAGAAGCTGAGGTCTTTCTTAGCAAAGAATTAAAGCTTTTCTTAGTGAAGAAACCAAGGTTTTTCATGAAGTAAAGCTTTTCTTAGTGAAGAGGCCAATGTTTTTCGTGGTGTAGAAGCAAGTTGCCTCTATATATATGGGTCGTGGTCTTTGGTTGTTGTAGTCTGATTTGATACTAATCTTAAACTTCATCTCTTTGTAATGAAGATTGTTAGTTCCGCCGGTGTGGTTTGTGAGTTTTAGGGAACACTCAAGCACACATAGATCTCACAAAAATCATCAAAGAAAGTTCACACAAACAAAACAAGAAGGAGACACACAAAATTGGTAACCCAGTTCGGCGTCGACTCGCCTACGTCTGGGGGCCAAGCCCGGAGATAAACAATCCACTAAAAGAGGTAAAAATACATGAGTACAAACACTTGTCACTCACACTCTCAATGAAGATCACTACCCTCTCTAGATTGTCTAGTGCTTGCCCACTCTCTTCCAAGAGACACCCAAGAGTCACACTTACAATCTACGAGCAAGGTAGCTTATATAGATGCCTCAACGTCCCAAATATAGCATATACCTCTTTTGGAATCTCTACGGCTACTAATTTAAAAAACCTTCCCAAATTAGCTGTTGCAACTCCTATTGTAACATAAGTTGCAACATGGCTCGATCAGCGACTTGATCGAGTTACGGTTACGTTGCGGATGACCTCAAGACCCATCAACCTCCGGGTCATGCTTAGTCCAAGTCGATGCGACCAAATCTTCGATCCCGATCGCCGGCAACTAGCCTACCTCCTCAGTTCCTCATCACGCAGTCCCCTCGCAAGGGGCGCACGTCCTTGTGCGTCTTCCATGAAACTTGCCAAACTTAGTCTTCAATCCACCTAAATTTGGTCTTCAAAGATTCTCCAAACTTGATCTTCAATTCACCCAAGTTTGGTCCTCAAATCTTGCCGTTAATAGACTTCAATCAATCTTCATCAATGATTTGTTCAAATCATATCTTCAATTAGTCTTCATTCACACCATGAATAGATAATTCTTCAAATAAGCTCCACCATATTTAGTCTTCAATCATATCTCTTTAAGTATGGTCTTGATATGATCTTGTTTTCAATTTGTAATGCATTGCCAAAAATAACTCCACCAAGATCTTTAAGATAGCTTCACCATGATCTTCAAGATATTTGCCTCCATGTTATAGGCTTACTAAAAATAGCTCCACCAAGATCTTCAAGATAATTTTCCTTGCAAGCCAAGTCTCCATGCCATGTCACCATGCTCTCCATGTCATCAATTTTGCCTTGTCACCATGTTTGCCACGTCATCTTGCCTGTTTTGTTCTCTACCAAATCTCGTATAAAGTGGTGTCGAAGATCAATATGTTTGGTACGAGAATGTTGGACTGAATTCTTGGAAATATCAATTGCACTTTTGTTGTCACAAAATATAGTCAATAACCCTTGTTGTAAGCCATAGTACTCAAGCATTTGCTTCATCCATAACAATTGTGTATAACAACTTCCTGCTACTATGTATTCAGCTTCTGTAGTAGAGAGTGAAATGGAGCTTTACTTCTTACTATACCATGTGACCAAGTTGTTACCAAGATAGAAACATCCTCCTAAGGTGCTTTTTCTATCATTAATGTTAACTGCCCAATCTGCATCACTATTACCTGCAAGATGTGAGTTGGAGTCTTTTGAATACCAAATTCCATATTCTACAGTACCATATACATATCTGATGATACGTTTAACAGCTTTTAAATGAGACTCCTTTGGTGTTGCTTCATATCTTGCACAACCTCCAACACTGAAAGAGATGTCCGGCCTGCTAGCTGTGAGATATAGTAAGCTTCCAATCATGCTTGTGTAGAGACTTGGGTCTATATCTTTTCCATGCTCATCTTTGGTCAACTTCTGATTCATACTCATGGGTGTTCTCATGTATCTAGCTTTTTCCAAGCCAAATCTTTTCACCAGGTTTTGCGCATACTTGGTTTGAGAAATAAAAATTCCTTCTTTGCATTGTTTGATTTGCAAACCCAAGAGGTAGTTTAGTTCACCTACCATGCTCATCTCAAACTCTTCTTGCATTAGATGAACAAACTCATCCACTTGCCTTTGTGATGTTGAACCAAATATGATATCATCAACATAGATTTGTGCCACCATCAGATCTGATTTGGATTTCTTTATGAATAAAGTCTTGTCTGCTCCCTTCTTTGGTAGCCTTTCTCAAGTAAGAATTTTGTAAGCCTTTCATACCAAGCCCGAGGAGCTTGCTTCAAACCATAGAGAGCCTTTTTCAATTTGAACACATGATCTAGATGGTAAGGATCTTCAAACCCTTTCGGTTGCTCCACAAAAACTTCTTCACTTAGAACTCCATTTAGAAAAGCACTCTTTACATCCATTTGATGTAGCTTGAACTCCATACAACAAGCTACTGCTAACAATAATCTGATGGATTTCAAACATACAACTGGTGCAAATGTTTCATCAAAGTCAATCCCTTCAACTTGAGTATATCCTTGAGCTACTAGTCTTGCTTTATTTCTGGTGATGTTGCCTTTGTCATCAGTCTTGTTTTTGAAGATCCACTTGGTTCCCATAATATTTACATCCTTTGTCCTTGGGACTAATGTCCACACATCATTTCAAACAAACTGATTCAATTCTTCTTGCATTGCAGCCAACCAGTATTCATCAACTAAAGCTTCTTTGACAATTTTTTGGTTCAATAAGAGAGATGTAACATGTGTAGTCGGATAATTCTCGATAGTCTATCCTTTGAGTGCATCTGGTTCTTCTTTCTTCAGTCACATTACCAATCACATTCTCAATAGGATGATACTTCTTTATTCTTGAGGATGGTTTGAGACTGTTGTCTTCATTATCTTCTTCATCGTCATTTTCTTTCTTATCTGATTCTGGAATGACTTCATCTGTTGTAACTTCAGTTGCGACATCAGTTATAACCCGTTATCTGTCTAAAACCTGAGTTGTGTCTGTTGCAGTTGGTGTTGTAATCGGTGTTGCAACATCTTGTTCCACCTGTAACTCTTCATCTGCTGAGTTGCAATTCTGAGTGATAAGCTTGTTTGGCTTACTTGATGTACCTTGAGTCTCCATATCAGAGAAATCATCAACAACAACATTAATGGTCTCCATCATCTTTTTGGTTCTTGAATTGAACACCCGATATGCTCTACTAGTAGTAGAAAACCCCATGAATATGTCATGTTGGTTGAAGACCGAATGTACACTATATTGATGATGTAGCATGCCGTATTGATTGCTTCCGCCCAAAATCTTGTAAAGAGCTTCTTTGAATTCAACATAACTCTAGCCATCTTTGGGAGAGTGCGATTCTTCCTTTCAACCACTCCATTTTGTTGAGGAGTTTTTGGAGCTGAAAATTCATAACGAATCCCATGTTTACTGCTAAATTCTACAAATTGAGTATTTTCAAACTCCCTTCCATGGTCACTTCTGATTCTGATAATCTTTCCTATTTGACACTCTTTCCCATTTTGCAGTTGCATGCATAACTTCTTGAAGGCTTCAAAAGTTTCTGATTTCTCCTTCAAGAAGTCCACCCAAGTGTACCTGGAATAGTCATCAACACACACAAATACATATCTTTTACCTGACAAGCTTTCTATTTGTGTGGGTCCAATAAGATCCATGTGTAAAAGTTCTAGCACTCTTGTTGTACCAATGTCTTGCACAACTTTGTGAGAAGCACGACTTTGTTTTCCCAGTTGACAAGGTCCGCATACACCATCTTTCCTTTTTGTATGCTTGGGCATTCCCTTAACAGCTTTCATTTCTGTAATCTTCATCAGGTTTCTGAAATTCAGATGCCCAAGCTTCTGATGCCAAATTTCAGTGATGTTGCAAGATGTGTTATAATAGACTTCCAGTTTCTCTAGCAAATAGCAATTGTCTGAAGATCTTGAACCAGTTAAAACACAGTGACTAGCTTCATCATAGACCCCACATCTGTCCTAAGTGAATTTTACCAACAGATTTCGATCACATAATTGACTTATAATTAGAAGATTTGCCTTCAGCCCCTCTACATGCAGAATATTTTTCAATTTTGGATACCCAGGAATGATCAATGTTTCTTTTCCAACTACTTGACCTTTCTGACCATCTCCAAAAGTCACATGCCCAATTGGACATTCTTTGTAATTCATCAAAAATCCTTTGTTCCCTGTCATATGTCTTGAACAACCACTGTCAAAATACCAGTTGTCTTCTGAGGATCTTTTTGTTGAAAAGTACCACACTAAATCTCTTTTTCTGACCCATACATTCTTGCTTTCTTTCTTCTTTTCTCTGGTATAAGGAGTCTGCCTCATATTTTTGTTTTCTTTTATGTCTTTCTTCATCTTCCAACATCTTGGACGGATGTGCCCTTTGACACCACAATAGTGACATATCAGAATCCACCTCTTTGCTTTTCCAAGTACTCTATGATTCCTCATATCTGCCTTCAGTTGATGACACTTTGGTCTTATATGTCCTCTTCTTCCACAATGAAATCATGTAGGAACTTGTCTTCTATGTCGTCTCTTCTCCTTGTTATCCTTCACTTATTTGTATTCATGAGCATTAGATAGAACACAACCAGCTTCAACTTTGCCTTTCTTGTCTCCTAATGTCTCTTCTATATTATTTTGTGTCACACTTATTTGAAAAGGTAACTCGTCAATCTTAGCCTTTCCTTTCTTAATATAGTTTATGGTCTTTTCAGCATTGTTCAACTTTTCTTGACATTCTTTTAACTCTTTTGCAAGACTCTTGTTTTGTATGAGCATCTTGTCAAGTTTATTCAGCACAAGTTTGTACCCATGAAGAAGATTGTTTTCAGTCATTTCTTCACAAACAACTTCTTCAGGTGTTGCAACTGATGTTGTAACAGGACTTACAAAAGCACTGAAATTTCTGAAATCTCTGTCAGTTGGTAAAGAAGTGTGAGTATTGACTGCATCTTCTGCTTTGTCTTCTTACTGAATTTTTCTGAAATATCTGCACAATTCCTTGGCCAAAAGGTCAATTTCTCCTTCTTCTTCTATGTCTTTAGTCTATTGTAACTCTTTGGGCTTGTTGCTTCAATTTTCAGAGCTATATGTTCTTCTTTTCTACCTGGATTCAGATTCATCTCATACGCTTGTAGAGATCCCATCAACTCATCAAGTCTCATAGTTGTGATATCTTTTACTTCTTCTATTGCAGCAACTTTAGCATCAGATCTTCTTGGAAGCGATCTAAAGAGTCTTTCTAACTAGATTCTTATTCGAATACTCCTTGCCGAGATGGTAGGCTTGATTTGCTATGTCCATCAATTTGGCATTGAAACATGACTATCGTCTCATCTTTTCCCATCCTGAGATTCTCAAACATGTTTGTTAGCATTTGAAGTTTAGATTCTCTTACCAAGTTAGTACCTTCATGAATGGTTTGAAGAATCCCCCAAGCTTTCTTAGCGGAATCACAAGTTGCAACATACTTGAACTGGTTCTCATCTACTCTTCCGAAAATAGCATTGAGTGCTTTTCCATTAGCATTTTCTTTGAGCATATCTTCGGAACTCCAGTTACTCTTCATTTTCACTGTCTCGTTCATGTTTTCATCAACTTTGATTGGGGGAGACCATCCTTCTTCTACGGCTGTCCATGTATTCTCATGAAGAGATTTAATGAAAGCCTTCATGCGTGCTTTCCAATATGGATAATTTGATCCATCTAGCAACGGTGGTCATGTGATGGAAGCTCCCTCTTTTCCGGCGATCAATGGAATTTGTTAGGACCTCGCCAACTTTGCAACCAAAGTGAACACGACGACCAAGGCTCTGATACCACTTGTTAGTTCCGCCGGTGTGGTTTGTGAGTTTTAGGGAACACTCAAGCACACATAGATCTCACAAAAATCATCAAAGAAAGTTCACACAAACAAAACAAGAAGGAGACACACAAAATTGGTAACCCAGTTCGGCGTCGACTCGCCTACGTCTGGGGGCCAAGCCCGGAGATAAACAATCCACTAAAAGAGGTAAAAATACATGAGTACAAACACTTGTCACTCACACTCTCAATGAAGATCACTACCCTCTCTAGATTGTCTAGTGCTTGCCCACTCTCTTCCAAGAGACACCCAAGAGTCACACTTACAATCTACGAGCAAGGTAGCTTATATAGATGCCTCAACGTCCCAAATATAGCATATACCTCTTTTGGAATCTCTGCGGCTACTAATTTAAAAAACCTTCCGAAATTAGCTATTGCAACTCCTATTGTAACATAAGTTGCAACATGGCCCTGACTGCTGACTTGACTGAGTTCTGGTTACGTTGCGGATGACCTCAAGACCCATCAACCTCCGGGTCATGCTTAGTCCAAGTCGATGCAGCCAAATCTTCTGATCCCGACTGCCGGCAACTAGCCTACCTCCTCAGTTCCTCATCACGCAGTCCCCTCGCAAGGGGCGCACGTCCTTGTGCGTCTTCCATGAAACTTGCCAAACTTAGTCTTCAATCCACCTAAATTTGGTCTTCAAAGATTCTCCAAACTTGATCTTCAATTCACCCAAGTTTGGTCCTCAAATCTTGCCGTTAATAGACTTCAATCAATCTTCATCAATGATTTGTTCAAATCATATCTTCAATTAGTCTTCATTCACACCATGAATAGATAATTCTTCAAATAAGCTCCACCATATTTAGTCTTCAATCATATCTCTTTAAGTATGGTCTTGATATGATCTTGTTTTCAATTTGTAATGCATTGCCAAAAATAACTCCACCAAGATCTTTAAGATAGCTTCACCATGATCTTCAAGATATTTGCCTCCATGTTATAGGCTTACTAAAAATAGCTCCACCAAGATCTTCAAGATAATTTTCCTTGCAAGCCAAGTCTCCATGCCATGTCACCATGCTCTCCATGTCATCAATTTTGCCTTGTCACCATGTTTGCCACGTCATCTTGCCTTGGTGTCAAATCATGGTAATTAAATAGTGGGATTGCACTAACAAAGATATTTTTCTAGGGCTTCTATAATCCAAGGTAGTAAAATCGAGATTCGAACCGTGAATTAAAATTCTAAATTTGTGAATGGAGAATCGTGATCTGAATCGAATCGTAATATTGGGTTTAACATTTCAAAATCATATATATATATATATATATAATTATATCAAAAAATAAAAATAAATAAATTCTAGGTCATGTAGTAAACAAAAAATTAAAGACAACCTAGTTCAAAACACTTATCTACCAACCAAGTTAATATTTAAAAAGTAAATAAAGCTCAAAGCCTCAAACTCAGTTGCTCAAGCTAACAAATTATAAGTTTGATATCCATGATTCCATATCAACACTCATTCAAATTTGTAACCCTTCATCATCATCTTCTACCATAACATCTTCTTGCTCCTTTTCCCTTTATTAGCTTCTTCATTAACTTCTACCTCCTCTTTATCTACAAGAACTTATCCTTTTCTTTCCTATTAAGTTTTAAGTTTCTAGGTCCTATATAAAATGCATTTTATAAAATATTAGAATTCAATATTTTAAATAATGAATGCTTATGCATTTAGAGAGTGAGTTATTTACCTCATTTTCTTTTGTTATTCGATCCAAGCCCTCCATTATCTTCAAAACATTCATTCATATCCATTCATGAATTGTCTTGGGGTAAACAAGCATCTTCTACTTTGGTGATCCATATCACTCAAACAAATTGGATCATATGTCTCACATTTTTTCTTTCTCCCTTTTCTCTTGTCTTAATTCAAGTTGAGTGTTGTACTTGAAAAAAACAAGAGCATTTAATCTTTGTTGCTCCAAACGGTTTCTCGTTTTGGAATGCACATGCTAAAATGTACTCTAATTTCTTTCGCATCCTATGGCGCTACGTGTAAGACTTAGAATCCGAATGGCAAGATTTAAAAGCTCTTTGCATTCTTCCCCATAACTTTCCCACCATAAAGCTAGAATATATAAGATGGGTAATTAGATTTTTTTTTCAAAACTAAAACTAGAAAAAAAAAATGTGTCACAATTAATCTACAAAATGGAAAAACATTACTAGGTTGCTTCTATTCTCTTGTTAAAATAGTCATGCTCATGCAAAATAATCCCTCTAATTTCTTAAACTTTTCTAATTGTTGATCAATTTTGATTCTTGTTTTAAGATCTGGATACATTTTCTCTATTGGCTTGTACAATCCCATTTTCACTTCCATGTCTACATTGAAAGAATCACTATAAAATTGTAAAATTTAATGCAATGCAAATAAAAATTGGCCAATATAAAAAATGAAAATTAACAAAAATATTTTGTAAACTTACTTGGGATTGAGAAAATAACCCGCCACATGAAGTTGCAAATCCCATCTTGTGTCAATAATATGCCAAATGCATTCGTGTCTTGCCTTTTGCCTTTTGACAATTAAAATTTTGAGCAATTTGTTCTTTTGCTCTATCCATGGCTTCATATACATAACACACAACTTGCACACTTCAAACAATATTTATAGATTTCCAAAACTTGTCATCCAATAATAAAATTGCCTCTACTTTCTTTGCCTCCATCTTAGAAGAATAAGGACATCTAGCCCACTCTTCTGATGCAAACATTGCCCTAAGGGCAAGTTTAGACTCATCAATACTTTTCAAAGTGAGAAATGATGTAGCAAATCTTGTAACCTCGGGCCTCTTTAATTCTTTCTTATTGGAGTACTTTCTAAACATGTTAAGGACCCAAACATGTCAATAGATGTAAACACACACATCCTTTGCTCTTTTTTTTTTTTTATATCACCTCTAAAAATTGGCGACCTACCCACGTCATCCAAAATCATATTAATACAATGTGCAGCACAAGGAGGAAAAAATAATTTTGTCCTATTATGCATTAATAAATCACCAGTATCTACATAAGCTAAAGCACTGTTAGTCACCACATGGACAACATTTTCCTCCCCAATTTCCTCCACAATTTAATCAAGCAAGTCAAACAACTTTTGAAAATATTTTACTGCATCTGAGATATCAACAGATTTTTAGAAAAAAGTTAGACTTGGGCTATTGACCAAAAAATTAGTGAGAGATCTATTTTTGCAATCACTCCATCCATCGGACATCAAAATACATCCTATCTTTTTCCACTACTTTTTATACTTCTCCATCACTGAGTTCACATTATCAACTTCCTTTTTAAAAAATGTAACTCTAGCCCCATGATAGAAAGGAAATTAATTTTGATGCATTGCTTTGGTGTTAAGTAAATATTTTATGTTGGCTTGACTTTGTTATGTTGTTCATTATCATCCCTTATAATAACTTGGTTATTCTATTTTATGTCTTGGATTACATGTGGAATTTTATTAATTATTTTTATAATATGTTTTCAATATAGAAGTGGATGTGTGGGCGCCTAAAACTTGGTTGAATGATATTTGTCTTAGAGCTCCGCCTACTGCTGTAGAAGTCTTGGTGTGACAGCCCCAAGTGGACGGGGTCGTCAAGTAATATCTCTTGGGCAAGCATGAGAGGGTCGCCTTCTCAGGGCCGAAGGAGCTACCCTTACTTCCTCTTTGTGTGTTGTCTAGCCTACAGGTTCGAGTAATTGTTCTAAACTACAAAAGAAGTAGAAATAACTCTAAGGCGAGTGTCTACAGTCGAGGTAAAGTGGGGGTAAAAATCAGTAGATCAAGCTGGTCACGGATGTGGATTCCCCTAGGGCTACTAAAGTGAGAAGGATGCTATACCTACCATGCAATTGGGGTTTGGACCAAGAGACTTCTAAGATAGGTCAACCTGATCATGACCCCTACTCCAATATGAGTATTGATACAAAATTTCTTCAGACCAAATCCTCCTACGATTGCAATACAAGCAGGGAAATCTCTAATTAGGGCCGACACTCAAACTAGATCAAACCCTAATGTTGGAGAGGCACAAAATACCCGATAATCATGGGGGTATTTGTGCATGAATCCCTTCCAAGCTAAGTGTGTATAGTACAAGGGCGTTGGTCACTCAGCTAAGTACAATCTAGAAATTGACATACAGAGTTTTCATGCATATCAATACATCAAAGTACACCAAGCTTGAATTTCAAACACACCAAATGCAATAGAATAGATCAAAGCATCCAACTACACAAGTTCACCTCAAGGTTCACCAACATCCTATGACCTTGGGGTTTAGTTGTTCATACTAACAAAATACATGATAAAATCCATAAAAAACAACCAAATAAAGCAACATAAAACTCCCTCAAGTGGTGAATGCGAAGAGAGAAGTCAAGGAGAGCTTTCAATGATGCCACCAAAGGGGTGGCTTCCTTGCCCTCTACAAGCTTCTACAATGGGAGATGAAGGGAGGTCTTGCCGAATCTTGCCTCTTCCTTCAATTTCCACACCTAAAGATGTCTTCTTGAGCTTTCTTTAGCCCATATTTGGAAAATGTAGAAGGAATGGGAGGTAGGAGAAGAAGATGTGTCAAAAAGCCCTAAAAACCCTTTTTAAAGAACTTCTCGGGTTAGCTTTACGGCCTTGTTCATGGGCATGAAGGAACCCCTAAGAGCCTCGGGATTTTGCTAAAAATTTCATAAAGTGTTACAGCAAAATGCTACAGTGCTTCTGTAATACTGCGCATTCTTCAGCTGATTCACGGGCGTTTTCATGGTTGTCAGAAACCCATCAACGAAACCCGAGACTTTGCCATTTCCTAACTCCTTGGTGCTACAGTAACTACTACAGTCCTACTATAGTACCTATGGCTCTAAAACGTTGTTTTTGGTGTCGTTGTTTTTCTCATTTGCATCATCGAGCTCACCTGGGCATCCTTGAGACTTGTAACACGAATAAGACCAATTAACCCACAAAAGGTAACAAATCATTGATTTATATATGAATAGTACTATAATTATATGTATAGAATACACATATTTAGGCGTTTATCAAACATCCCCACACCTAAGCGGTTGCTTGTCCCCAAGCAACCAACCATGAAAAATAGGGGCAAGAAGATAAATAGCTAAATGTATGACCTCAAGCTCAAAAGTAAAGTACTCCACAAGCACAAATAAAAAGAAATCAAGATAGTTAGTGTTCTATAAATGACCACGTATAAAAATAGTCTTGTTTAATATAAAGTGCTCCTGTGAGAGTGTGTAAACTTCCAACCTCATCGTCCACATCCTGATTACCCAAGGGTGTCCATTCACCCCACACATAATGAAAACTGGCATTAGAAATGCTAAAGACATCCTCAACAGTCAGTTAAGAGTCCCTCGATTCCTAAATAAAAATCTAGCCTTCAACTGACTGTACAATAGGTTCTAGGGGATCAGTAGAGATATTTTGTTTTATTTTATGGGTATATATATATTTTTGAGTCTGACTAACGTAGACCGTACAAAAAATATTTTTGGAGAATGTACATGCTGATTAGGCACAAGAACTACCTAACTTACTCGATTACGTGTCTACATAGATGCATTCGTGCTTTATTTGTAGAGGAATACTGTCACAGCCTCCTTTTTCTTCTCTTTTTTCTCTTTTTTTTGTATACGTTGTATCTCATGTCCCCTAGTATAGAAAGTTGCTACAAAACTTCACTTAAGGCTAAAGATAAACAATAAAGGAACCAAAAGCTCTTAAAAGAAAATTGAGTTAAGAATTTAACAAACAAACGACAATAACAAAGTGATGGGTTCGTAGGAGTGTATAAGATAGAAGTTTTCATGACAAGACATGAAGGTGCACTAAAGATAAAACAAGACTCCCATGAAAGCATAAATATAGAAACAACTCGCATCTATCATTCTTTCAAGCTAGGAAGTTCTAAACTAAGCATCATAACTATCATAGGTACATAAAGCATGCAATCAATTATAATACCCCATCCTAAACACCTAGAGTCATACATTGCCCTCAATGTACCTAAATCAGCATTAAATGGTGAAAAATATCAAATAAGCACAAGGAGATGGAGTAAAAAAACTTCCCCATTTTTGGTGAGGATTGAACAATATGTGTATGAATATGGGGCGAGTTTGGTCCAAGCGGGGTGATGAATGTGAAGCTCTTTTCATAATAGTCTTATAAAGATCAAGAAGCTGATCATAACTCAAAACTCATAAATATGGAGAAGCAAAGTGACAAGAATAAAAATAGATAGAGTTTAGCATGGACAGAATTCTTGCTAAATATAGAGTACAAACCAACAAACAAAACACAAAATATGACAAAATACTAAAAAGTAATCAACAAAAACATCACAAAGACAACTCATGCGTGTTGTGTGTCTGGTGGGAGCATGGTGGTAGATGTGGTGCCAACAGATGAAGAAGATCCACAAATGAAAACTAAAACCTCAGCAATGTCTCACTCGACTTATCAATAGGATGCAACAATCTTCCTCTGTCCCTGCTCAAGGATCCTAAACTAACGCTTGGGTCTTTGCTTGTAACTCTTGGAGCCTGATCTCAAGTGACTCTGGCCTCACATCCTGCTCGTAATCTAACTCTGTCTCAGTCTCTATCTCATGCTTATGTGATGGCCTAGCATCCCGTCCTCTCGTCCCCTGACAATGCGCTAGATTATAAGTGCCATCCCTCCTCTCAACTATCCTGATAGAAGATAAAGTGGACATCCCAAGAGGAGATGTGCTACCAACAATGTGCATTCCTCGAGTACGGTCTATCAATCCCATGCCTTTAATCAATTATGTTATATAAGGTCCAGCAAAGATGGTTTCGAGGCGCACGTATTGTCTCTAATGAGAGATAATGTCTGTGAAGAGGTGTCCCATATGAATCGGGTATCGCTCGAAGATGCTATAGAGCATGAGAAGATCAGTGCTCCACACTACCCCTGTAGAGTCTGACCGACCCCTAACCCCTCTCGTCAGTAACTCATAAATGTAGTGATGGGCATGGGTTGGTCATCTGGGAAGCCTTCCTCTTCCTAGAACTAGCAATGGTGGCCTGATACATTTCTAATGAAGTGTGAGATGGGAAATCTACGGGTAAGCAACAAAAGTCGGGTGAATGAGTGTTGGCATCGGTGTAGATCCCCAAGTAAACACCCAAATTTGCGTGATCGATCTTGTACCTCTTCCTGAAAGCTTGAAACGATAGTGAACTTGCTTGTCGGACAAAGTTGCAGTGCCTAACCACCTCAATTGTGCGTAAGACTTCCAAAGTAAGTTTACAGTAGGTAGGTTCCTTGATGTTGAACACCTTGTCCCAACTGTCATGCAATATATGTTTTAAGATCACTTCATCCAAACCCATTGTCCTCAAGACATCCCAATCTATGTAATGGACCATGCCAAATGATTTTTGGGCCAACAACATGTATCTTGTATTGTGCTCATCATTTTTGAAGCGTGGTTCCATAATAGGAGGCACATTGTCCCTCCGTGCTTGCTTGGAGGCCATACGCTTTGTCAGCATATCTACAAGACAAGAAGCAAGTGATCAAACAATATTACAAAAACAAGTGATCATAATAGTATAGAATGAAAATTTTCAAGGATTGCTACAATTATTTCTTAAAAACTTTTACAAGAGTTTTCTTTGTACATGGAGAATAAAAAATTACCTAAGAAACCCAACAAAATGACAAAAATTTATTCCCCACAAGAAAATCATTCATTCAACAAGAGAAATTGAGGGGGAAGGAGAAGAGAGAAACATTCTCAAAACTAGGGTTTAAAGAGATATACATTTGGTAATTGATGAAAATGATGGTGAAATACCCAATAAACCTTGCAAAACAAGTTTTTAAGATGAGGACAGTGATCTAGAGCAAGAAATTTGGAGAAAAATGGTGAAGAAATGAGTAAAAAAGGTGGAGAAATGAAGAAGATATGAGAGGAAGAAAAAGAATAGATTAGAGAGAGAAAGGGTGGCAAGAGGGTGCCCTATAAATGGGTACCCCAACCCGTTGACGGATTGTTTGAAGGGTCAAGCAATCCGTTAAGCTTTTGGGGAGCCTTGATAACCTCCTTGATGGCCATCAAGGAGGCCTTGAAGCTCTTAGGAGAGCTTCACAGCCAAGCCTCTCGGCCAGCCTTTATGGTTAGAATTGCCCGTAAAGCACCCGGTGAAAAATTAAGATGCCTCCAAATCTTCTCCAAACTCATGCAACTACCCACCAATGTTAATACACTTAAAAGCACATCAAATAGAGCATGAAATCCCCTCCAATAAACACCAACTCCATGAATAATTATCAAAAAGACTTCATGCATGCATGAAATGATAATAATCTTGCAACGAAGCATGTATAAAATGAGAATAGTATTCAAGTAAGCATGAAGCTATAAACAGTAGAGAAGATAACACCGCAAGTAAATAAGCACAAGTTTGGAAGAAGAAGAGCATGAGTATGATACACAATAAAAGAAGTAAGTAAAAAGACACAATGACTAAACATGCAAAAATATGAAAATAAAAGCACGAATGGAATGAAAACTTGGGTTGCCTCCCAAGAAGCGCTTGTTTAGTGTCATTAGCTTGATGTACCTTCATACTTACCTTCAAGGTGGAACAAATGGAGGAGAGTTACCATTGACTTAGGACTTCAACCGGTGACCATTGACCTTGAATGTCATTTTTTTCGGATGACTTATCTCAACGGCACTATGAGGGAACGCCTATGAAACTATGAACGGTCCGTGCCACCTTGACTTCAATTTTCCTGGAAAGAGTTTCAGTCTAGAATTAAAAAGTAGTACTTGGTCCCCTTTCTGGAAGTGCTTGACTAACTTAATGTGTCGGTCAAGGTACTCTTTCACTTTTTCTTTATAATGCACAGAGTTCTCATACGCCAAAGCTCACCATTCATCTAACTCATTCAATTAGAGCTTTCTCTTATGGCTGGTGAGGATCAAAATTTAACTGTTTAATGGCCCAGGAGGTTCTGTGTTCCAATTCAAAGGGCAAATGATAGGCTTTCCCGTAGACCAACCTGTAAGGTGTTGCCCAGATAGGCATTTTATAGGCCGTTCTATAAGCTCAGAGTGCATCATCTAGCTGATCGGCCCAATCTTCTTGTGATGGCTCACCGTTTTCTCCAAGATTCACTTCAATTCTCGATTTGATACTCCAAGTTTTATCGTTCTTTCTTTTATTAATTTCATTTTGTTAAATTTCCTATCCACTTACAAGGTAATTATGTTACACATAAAAGTTTCTATTTTAATTTTCTAGGCTTATGCCCTTAGCTTATAGTGTTGATGAGTTATGTCTTGTTAGTGGTCCCAAACTGCCTGCATTGTCAATTGGCTTCTATGGTTTGGTCTTGTGAAGTGAAGGACCCACAAGGGTGTAATTTTGAGAAATTTTATCTATAAAGCTTAGCATGTGTATTCTATGCATTCAGTATACTTAACCTTTATTTTATATGAATTATTTTACAATTTCATTTTTTGGAAGCTTATTTTATTCTTAAAACAAAAATTGTTCACAAGATACTAGCACCCTTCTAATTTTTTTGTAGTTAAGTAGACTATCTACAAAAATGTGATGCTCTCTCAATATCAACAATTCACTTCGGAACAAGAAGTGTTAAGACAGCTGGTAAAAGAAGAAAGACATCCTGTAGAATTTGATGTACTCTTCCCAAAGTGCACGGATCATAGCAAGTAATAAAGTGCTACTTCGTTAGGGGTAGGGTAATCGAACCACAAGGACTAGGACTTTTATACTAATTGATCTTCTAATATCTAGCTGGACAACAATGGATAGGAGAATAATTAAACTAGAGAAAAATAAGAAACAAATGTGCAAAGAATAGGTGGACAAAGGCTGAGTTGTTGCAATAATGAGAAGTAATGCCTAAATTAATTCCCAAGTGCATTAGCATACTGAATTACTTCTAATGACTATTAGGTACATTTTATGGTTCTTACGTGTGCTCATAAGCAATGTCATATCTATGGCTCTCAAATACTTCAAGTTTTGCAATTCTAACTACATGTCTCATACACGTCAACTTTTGCAATTACATAAAGTAATTACAACTATGGTAATCGACACACGTTATGTTTTACAACTACAACTATGTAAATCAAGTACATAAAGTTATATGACACAAGATTTAACATAAGAACACATAAAACTCCATAGTTATTGAAAACATGTAAATCAAAGTACACTAAGCAATATGGATTATGAGCTGGGGCACCATAGAACGGTTAGCCCCGCATCGGTTCACACCAATGAGAAAATGAAAGAGATACAAAACAATAATAATCCATGACTCCCATTTTCGATGGCTAAGTTCCACTTCTGAATGTGCCTCCAAAATCAGCTTGAAATCCCTTGGAATTGGTGGTGAAGATCGTACAAAACTCCCCAAGCTATCACCAAGAGGAGCGGAGAACCTCCCCAACTGAAAGCTTCTTTGAAAACTTAGATATGTGCATTAAAAGTAGATTTCCGGCTGAGCATGGCCTAAGCACGGGCATGCTTTTAGGGAGACATGACAATGTATTAATTCAAGCTTAGGCACTGAAAAGCACTGGCAAAGGGCACGGGTATGATTAGCTCGTGCTTCTTAAAAGCAAGCCCGGGAATTTGGCAGAGCAACTGTGCTGCCGCTGATTGGAGAATTCTTTAAAGGCTAGTGAAAAGCATGGGTAAAGAGTACGGGCGTGCTTAGCCAGTGCTTCCCTTGAAACACACCGTTCTTGCATTGTTGCTCGATCCTCCTGAAGCCAGCAACAAGCATGGCCAAGAAGCTCCCCCATGCTTAGGCCGTGCTTAGCTTGAATACTTAGAAAACACTTCTTCTTTGGTCGATTTTTCCCCTAAATCTACTTCTTTTTATCTTGAACCCTGTTTATCATCACAATAATCACATAATACCCAGGATAGCATCGAATATATAAAAAAAATGCTAAAAGGCAAGCAAAATGTAAATTAGGAGTAAATAAAATAATGATTTAAAATGCACTCATTAAATACCCCCACACTTGAATCATTGCTTGTCCTTAAGCAATTTTTCTCAGCTCTCTCAAAAAGAAGATGGGTGTAAGACCTCTGATCTTATAAGAATAGAAACTTTCAATGTGTAGAGGGGTTCTTGGTAGTTAGTGTGGAAACAAAGAATGCTCAAATAAAAGACTTCACTCTTACTTAAAAAATCTTTGTGTGTGTGTGTGTGTGTGTGTATAAAATCCTAAGTTGCATGTCTCATGTGTTTTAGGATTAACCTAGTCCAAGAAGTCCTTTACTCTAACTCACTAAGTGGGTAGTAGCTTCATACACCCTAGAGGTAGCCATTTCTCTCGGTAGGTCATCCAATGTACACTTTTGATGCCTAAAATTTGACTACTCAAGAGCAGCTTTCACTCTGCTAAAGTGATATCTCTTTCTACTATATTTTTGCACAATATTTACAAATAAACCTATAGGGCATCCCAAAAGCAATTCAACTTTACAAGGTTTTTTATTTTTTTTAGGTCTCTAAAATTAGGTCTTATTCCTAAACATAAGTTGCTCCACAGCTAGGGTGACGTGAATAAACTTAGGTTTTCAAAGCAAGAGTGCATCTACAATTAGGTTCAGAATTAAGACACTAACACACACATGTCCCCTAGACTTAGGAAATTTTATCAAAACCAATCATAGATCATCCTAAGCCGTACAATCATCATAATAAGCAAAAAGAAAAACCCTCCCCCACACTTAAATTGTACATTATCCTCAATGTACAAATAGGCATGCATGATAAAATAAAATTGAGGATGGGTAAAAATAGAGAAGAGTTTATTGGAACTTTACTGAACACGGAGAGGGATGTTGATGCTCTCAACGTGTGTTCCACATTCCATTCAACCACATAATTTCTGAGATAGATAATAAAACAGACAAGTGAAGCTCAAGTCCATAGAAGATAACAAAATAATGAAATGAAAATATAAATGCAAAGACTAAAATGAAACAAACCTAAATGTCAATTTAGTAGGGGACTCCTCTTGCTAACTAAACCAGATACATGTTTGAATTACAGTATAAGAAATACAAGTCTGAAAACAAGATGCATAAAATCAAAGTAGCTTAAAAGAAATCAGAAAGCAATTTTGTCGGCTGGCACAGTCAGCAAATTTTCTCTATAATCCACTTGAGTGGTTAGTAAATCTGAGGTATCTACACCCACATACTGTGAGGGGGGTGTGAGAAGGGGATATTGCATAGAGGATGATGCTACACACTGGTTCGCGATGCGTTGTAAGCTTTGTTCTAACCAACATAAAAAGAGGAGACTCCTGTGGGGAAGGTGCTTCATCAGTTGATGATGCAGTAGGTATAGGAGATAGTGAGCATGAATGAGGAGAAGAGTTATCCCAAACAGAACTATAGAAGTTGAAATTCCTATCTTTTACAAACTTTCGCTTGTTAATGGGAGTAAATCCTCCAACCCTTAGCATTTGGTAACTCCCATCAGTAATCCTATTCCTCGAACTAGCCTCGTGATGTATGTGCCTACAAATATAGCTCCAACCCGAGGATCGGTAGCCTAATGTTGTAGTGCTGTGTGACAATGTGTCCCAAATGAAAATGAATTTCGTCTGCCATGTTGACAAGGTACTGAAAATGTCAGTTGTTGGCCATCCCAGTACGTTTCCCTTTCCTATCACTATTCTCCTGAGTAATGCATGGATGATCCCAAGGGTAGGAGACTAAAGAAAGGAGGCTTCAGATAATCGCGGTTTATGCAGATCGGGTTTATTACTAAGTCAACACCAACAATGTAATATGGGTTCTCCAAGTGGATGATGAAAGCTGAGATTTGCATATTTGGGTGTTCTTGTGTAGTCTTCGTCATAGAACCCTAGTTTAAGGGTGAAATCAATTTAGCTCATTCTATGAATGAACCCATGGAGTGGGAAACTAATGGCAAAAAGAACCCTAAATGTAGCGAAAACTTCTAGGGATAATTCATAATATGTTGGGGTCAGTCGGATGCCATTTAAGAAAGATTTCTTCCTCGACCAAACTTACTGTTTTCAATACCCCCTTAATCAATAGCACAAAGTTTTCTGAACCGGTGTTGTGAGAGTCGATTGCAACGCTCTTGATGAATCAATGACTTAAAACATTTTTCAGGAGGGTTTACTCGCTCAATTCTTAGGTTTTCTTCCTCTTTGAAGGTGTTTTAGATGCAGCTCGTTTCCTTGCTTATTAGCCTGAATGAATGAATAGTAAAAATTAAATGAAAACAAGGAAATAGAAAAGTATCTTAAAACAAAACACAGTCCTGATTTCCAGCTAACACGCCCAAGTAACATGCCTGTTCTTATGAAGAAGCATGGGCGTGCTTCGAGGAAGATAGCCTTCCACTAAGTCCAAGTACTAAAAAAGTAGCTCAATTGTGCAAATAAAAAAAGGGGTAAAATGAAGGCACAACAGAAGAAAAATCAAAACAAAATAATGAAACAAACCAAAGCACCACAAGGTAAAAAGAAATGAAGAAGAACATGAGGGAGGGAATATGAGATGCACAAATAGGCAACTAAAAGCAGAGAACAAAGAAAAGGAATGGCGCAGTGGGGGAAGAACACTTACAAAAGGGAAGGCCTAACAAGAACCAAGGAAGGAAAAAGCTTCTATAAAGAACTGCAGAAACTAGAATAGGAAGAACAGAAGAAACCCTAAGAAACCAGCTCTTAAAAACAACAAGGTTGCAGGATAAAAATGGAGCATGGTTGTGCTTTGACCGTGCTTTTCACAGGTCTTCAAAATTAATCCAGTAATTGAAAAGAAAGACCGTGAAAGGAGCACGTAGATTATGCTCTTTGGGAAGCACGGGCGTGCTTAGCCTGTTCTTTTCGAAATGCTTCAAAATATTTAAAACCATTGAAATACAATGCTTTAGCACGGGCGTGCTAGCACACTCGTGCTTAGCCCAGGAAGCATAAAAAATTCTCTTTTCTCTATTTACAAATAAACAAGTAGCACAAGTGGGTTTACTAAAAAAAAGATCTACGAAACTAATAAAATGGTGATTAAAAACAAGAGAGAGATGCAAATTTCCAACAAAACACAACAACTACCAAACAAAAGGAACAAAGAACAAAAATCCCTCAAAAATAGAACAACAAAACTTAAAATAGAAAAGACAAAATCTTTTCCTGACTTCCAAGAAGTGCTTATTTAACGTCACTAGCATAACGTACCTTTCTAGCTCATCAAGGAGGTTCGTGGAATCGAGACCACTCATGACCACCTGAATGACAATTATATGAGTACGGACTTAATGAATTAATTAAATGGACCTCACAAAAATTCCAAGAAATTGAGCAGGTTGAAGTTTGTGGTGAGATAGGCAGTTTCTTCTTTTTGGTGGTTACTTGTTTCCACCATTTCATTGCACGGGAACTTTTTTCTTGAAACCCATCAAAATGGCACATTTGCTGCACCATATGGATAAAATTTGGCTTCAATTCAAAGTTATTCACCGCAACAGGGGGATGAATAATACTAGAACCGACATTTTCCAAGTTTAGCCATGCATATTCAGAAATACTTCTTTGCTGATTCTTGGCCATTTCTTCTACATGGTCCACCTCAATACTATCTTCTACTGATCCAGTATCTCTTAGATTGGCTTAGCTCGACCTTTTATGCAAAGTTTGATCAATGTCTGGATGGGGGTTTTTGCCAATGGAAATGAGCTTCCTTTGGTCATACAATTATATCTTCAAAAATGACAGAAATAGGATTAGCTAAAAACAAATTAAGAAAATAAAAATAAAG
The DNA here is from genome assembly GCF_009730915.1 of Dioscorea cayenensis subsp. rotundata. NCBI lineage: Eukaryota > Viridiplantae > Streptophyta > Magnoliopsida > Dioscoreales > Dioscoreaceae > Dioscorea > Dioscorea cayenensis. Next base: position 5,462,068 of record NC_052490.1, read on the forward strand.
ATATATACAAAAGAATGATAAAAAGAAAGAAAATAAGTATATATGAAAGATATATACTCTCTGCAAGTGCACGGATCTTAGTAAGTAATAAAGTAGTAGTCCGTGAGGGATAGGGTTTTCGAACCAAATGAACTGGGACTTCTAATACTAATTGATCTTCTAATGTCTAGCTGGACTGTAATGGGTAGCAAAATAATTAAACTAGAGCAAAATAAGAAGGAAAGATGGACAAAAGACTGAGTTATTGTAACAATGAGAAGTAATGCCTCGGACTAATTCCCAAGTTCATTAGTGTACTGACATGCTTCCAATGACAATTGGGTATGTTTTATGGTTCTTAAGTGTGCTCAAAACCAATACTATATCTATAGCTCTCAAATATGTTGAGTATTGCAATTGTAACTACCTGTCTCATACAAGTCAAGTTTTATAATTGTATAAAGTAATTACAACTATGGCAATCAACACACGTCAAGTTTTACAACTACAACTATGCAAATTAAGCACATCAAGTTATACAACATAAGATTTAATATAAGAACACATAAAAATCTATAGTCATTGAAAACAAGTTAACCGAATAATGGTTAGTCCATCATTGGTTCACATAAATGAGAAAATGAAAGAGATACAAAACAATAATAAGCCATGACTCCGTCTTTCAATCAAGATCTCCTCAAATGTACTCTAGAGAACTTCTTCGATGGCTAAGCTCCACTTCTGAATGTGCCTCCAAACTCAGCTTGAAATCCCATGGAATTGATGGTGAAGATCATCCAAAACTCCCCAAGCTATCACCAAGACGAGCAGAGAAAAACCCCTAGCCAAATGCCCCTTTTAAAACATAGATTTGGGCATTAAAATGTAGATTTCAGGTAAAACATGGCCTAAGCACGGGCATGCTTAGGATGTTCTTATGAGGAAACAAGATAGCGTATTGATTCAAGTTCAGGCTGTGAAAAGCACGGGTATGCTTAGCCTGTGTTTCCCCTGAAACACACCTGTGCTTGCATTGTTGCTTGATCCTTCTGAAGCTAACCATAAGCATAGCCAAGATGCACCCCGGTGCTTAGGCTGTGTGACACGCTACTTTTGCGTGTGTATTGTAAGTGCACGGATTGTTGAAGTAATAAAAGTACCTTGGTGAGTGGGTAGTCGTATCCACAGGAAATAGTGATCGGAAACATAAGATTTGCTATTTAATTATCGTGAAGATGAATCAATAGTAGTGGGAAAAATATCAATGTGAAGAAAAGAAAAGAAATAAAGAAAATAAGAAAGAGAGACGCAATAAAATGAGAGGAGAGACAATCGATAGAAAGTGGGGCACCCAGACATTACTTACCCTAGGACTATTGCTTCAAGTGCAAGACCAATCATTATGTCTCCCAATTGATCTCTACTGAGTTGTGGAAATCCTTAAACACACTGTCCTAAACCTAAGTTCAACTGTGACTAACCTTATACTATGCCCCGATAGAGAAATCGCTCAGTCTCAACACCTCACACTGTGCAAGGTTACTTAAAGCTCTAGGGACTCCAAGTGATAAACCCTATTCCCTAATCTAGATCTAACCCTTTGGTCCAGGCGAAAGACCCCTAATCACAATTAAGCCCCAACACTAAGGATTACTTCAACACTTTACTCTGTTGCCTGCACAACTAAGCCCCAGCGAAGTTCCTCTCTTAGCACTTCACTCTATTGTGACGTTAAAGAACTCTTAGAATATGGAGGTAGGATAAATCACACTGGAAGAGAAAGGGGATGTTCCGCTACCTCTCGACTCACCCTCTCAACCCTCTCCAACCTAGCTTTGTCTAACCCTCATGGTGTGAGACTCATCCACAAGGATTACCAAGATGGATTCTCAACCCTAGTGTCACTCTAAGGGAAAATCAACTCAACAAACATTCAAGACTAGAACTCAATTAGAACATCAATTAAAGAAAACATAATAAAAGGTCAATGAAACTAAATCATCCCAAGGTTTACAAGTACAAACACCCATTAGGGGTTTAGCTATCCATGGAGCAAGATACAATCAATAATAAAACCAAAAGTAAAAACATGCAATCCATGAGTAAAACCCCCTTGTAGTCCGTATCGATGGTTTTGTGGAGTAGCCTCGTCTTCTCTAGGGGTTCCCTCGTCAAGTCTAGGGCACACTTTGCCTAATCAATGTCGATGAAAGCTCCCCTAATAACTATCTGCCATAGAACCACTCCAAAAAACTTGCCATGAGCGCCTCCAAAGATGGGGAGAAGATATGAAAAGGGCTCAAAAAAGGTTCCCTAAAACGGCAGAATTCACGACTTTAAATAGGCTTGAATCGTGCATCCACACGCTCGTGTGGAATTTCCACACGCCTGTGTGAATTTCTGGTACTTCAGTTTTCTGCGAGCTGTGAATAGTAACTGCTACAATACTTCACCAAAATGTTTCCGAATCCACATTCTTCATCAAGGCCACGTGAATGGGCACACATCCATGCGGTAGATCGTGTTGCGTCTTCAATAAAAATCACATTGACAAAGATCTTGCTAGCCTTGCACAAGTCAAAACGTGCAAATGTGACCGCCTTTATACCCCTGTAAACCATGTATTTATTTAAGCACAGTAGAGGTTGGCACACAATCACGTGTCTTTGAGCACAACTTGTGTCTTCGCATTTGTTCACTCCAAGATTTCATCAACAAAGTGCATCCACGATCTACTTTTGGTTTCTTTCTTTCATAATTATCTCCACAACCCTACATGCATAAAAAAACACAAATACGCATGTATAAGCGATAAAATCTGAGAAAAGTAATACTCCATGTAAGAACAGAATACTTCATATTACTATTACACAAGCACTTATCAAACTCCCCACACTTAAGCTTTTGCTTGTCCTCAAGCAAAATAAAACATTAAAGCACATAAGAAAGAAAATTAAAAGTTCTTGGCCTTAGGTTCACTAAAAACATGCAAGGCAAGTATTCTACAAGTAGGAAAAAATTTCAACACCAAATATGAAAAATCAATGCTCTAGCTAAAAACTTGAATAAAAAAGGACAACAACCCGATATCGTGTAAGTGTATGTAAACTCACTCAAGCCAACCCAACGTAGACTCCTCAAAGCTCTAAGTTTGAAAGAATTATTTATGTACACAAAGAAAAGAGAAGGTAGTAGCTTCACACATCCTCTAAGGTAGCCCTTTCCTAAATGGCCATAAAGGTGGCTTTCACACTTTCGAGGTGGTAGCTCTTTCTACCGGGGTGTTAGCTTTCACTCATCCTATGAGATAGCTCTTTCTCGCATTAGGGCATAACTAGTATCTGACTTATGAGAGTAGCTTCATACTTCATAGGTGGTAGCTCTTTTCACCCCCAATGAACAAACAAACATAACTTTTTTTTTTTAAAGAAACTAAAGCAAGAAACAAAACTAAAAACTAGTTCCTTAAACGTCGAACTTGAGTTTCCATAAGGTTTAATGAATGAGTAGTGTAACAAAGTGTCAATCGGGCAAAAATTCTTAAAAATTCAAGTAAAACTAGAACATGAGAACATTCAATATTAAAAATTTTCCCCTAAACTTAAGAATACGACCATTGCAACTAAGGTGAACCGCCATTGGCTACATGAGCATGTACAATAAAAGCATAAGTAAAGAACATGTGTAATGTGAACTCCCCCAACACATAAGATGTACATTACCCTCAATGTATGCATGTAAGTTCAATAAACAATAAAGCAATCAAAAACATATGTGGAGGTGGCCAATTGAAACAATACTCCCTTGAACTCCTAATGGTACGTTTGATGGAGCTACATTCATTGAGAGTTGAGTTCCAATAGGTTGTGGAGCACACACGGCCATGTGTAGATCACATTGACCGTGCCCATAACTAGTCCTCAAATTCCACACTTACAAGACCATCTACACGTATACACAAGGGGGTTCAGTGAAGCTCAACAAAAACAAAAATAAACTCTAGTATATAAAGATATAGAAATGAAATACAACTCGAAACAACTAAAAATAAAAGATAAACTCAGAAGGAATGCCCTTTCTGAGTGATACAAGTCCAAAATGAAATGCTAAAATAAAATACGAAAAATAAGAACAAAGAAAATTAAAGACGCATCAAGCGTCGGTGTCGTCTGCTATCTGCTACGCTGCTGCTGCTACTAGTGAGGATATGGGCGCTGGTGGATCACACGGTGCTATTGTAACTGGTGATGGTGGTGTCGGTGGTGCTTGAGGGGTCCTCGATCTCATAACAAATGGTGAGGCCACGTCTCACTCGAGTAACTGCTGTAAAATATCGAGATGCGCCATCACCTTCGTGTGGTTTATAGCTTGTGTCGCGCGAACCTCAGTGATCTCAGTCCGTAGCACCCCCACCGCGCTCTCGAGCTTCTCGACACAATAATGGGCTTGAGAGGGAGATAGAATATGCACTGAAGATAGCTCCTATGCGGTGGGAGGTGCTTTTGCTTGGACCTGCTCAAGCTATAGCTCTAGCGCTGGCTGTGACCCCTCTATTGTGTCACCCTCAGCTGTTTCAGATGGGGTCATGGTCATCACATAGACTCCTAGTTTGTATCTCTGCACCATCCCCAATCTCATAGTCTCTATGCCTAGAGGAGACGCTACAATAGCCTTCTCAACCCCCTTGATAGTGTTTATCAAACCCATCCCCATGATGAGTCTGGTGATGTAGGGACCTGAGAACAGAGTGTCGACTCTAGCATACTTGCCTTGGTGAAGCAAATACTGCGCCATGATGTGCCCTAGATGAATTGGCTCGCTCTGCACCATCGAATAAAAATACAAAAGCTCCTGTCGGCTCAAAACACCTGTGCTGTCATCTCGGCCGCTTACTGATGTACTTAGAACAACGTGTATGTATCTGTAGCTCGGCCGGGACAGGTATGTGGCCTTAAATACTCCTAGCTCGTACTGCCCCTGTACACATAAGGCTCTGTACACTCTTTGCGGTGTCAAAATACCAGGATAGTCTGTCGGTAATTGAGCGTACTCCTCTATATCCGTAAATACCACATTATATAGTCCAGGCCAGACTAAAAACTGGGAGACACTCATGATGAATTTCTGTCCAATTGCTCTAAACCGGATAGTTTTGATGCTCGAGAAGTAGCTGTAAGAGTGATCGAACTCAAATGATGCAAGGACCTCCAATGTGAGCATTATGAATTGCCGGCTCCTGAATAGAGAACAGTCTCCTCCAGCTACCCACTGCAAGCAGCTCCTCAATATCATCGGCAATTTCATCACCTTGCTGAACCTCTCTTAGTACATTCAAATCTGGAAAATGAGATTGTCCAAACTTCAATTTGGACAAGCGTTCAAAGCGAGCCTGATGCTCGAGAATAGCAAATTCCATACTCTCCAGCTCAGGGGATGGCTCTTTGGGACGCTTGCCGGCCTGCTTCTTTGATCTGGGAGCTGTATCTGCAAGAATTGAACAAAAATCAATCAAATTAATTTGAAAACCTAATTCTGCAAAAATCCACACGGCCGTGTGGAAATTCTACACGCCCGTGTCGATCCACAGGGTGTGAAATTCACACTGCCACTATGCACAAATCCAAGAAATACATCATAAAAATCATTCCAAAATTATTCTAAAGCATGCACGAACCATTTAACATGTAAACACAACCACAATCACCAGATTTAACCAAAATAAATCAAGACTTGGCGAAGAAAGAAGGAATGAGGGTTTACAGATGAAATGAGAATGAAAACCTTGAAAACGACCGGAAAACTTGAACTAAATCCTTCTAATTCGACGGTGAGAAGTTAGGAGAGTGAAATGATGCATTCTCGGAGTGTTTGGGAGTGAAAAGATGAAGAAACACGAATAGGTTTTAAAGAAAAGCCATGCCTCTTGGTGTTCTGTGCATCCACACGGGTGTGTGGAAATTACCCACGCCCGTGTGACTCCACCAGGGAGCTTCACAAGGGCAGTCACATGCCCCTGTGTGCTCTCGAGATGACACACTTTGCCTCTGAACGCATCCACATGGGCGTGTGGAGATTCACCACGCCCGGTGTGCCCGATCCCCAGGGGCACCCATAAGCCCTTGTGGCTTCTCTGTCCAATTGAGAATTCAACTAAGTATTCCACATACCCCTGTGGAAATTCCACACAGGCGTGTGAATCTTCATAGGGGTACTCACATTCCTCTCTGTCTTCTTGGGATGGAGGAGAAGTCTCTGTAGGGTTCACACGGGTGTGTGGAAATTACCCACGTCCGTGTGTCATTTACAGGATCATCCACAGGGGCAGACACACGCCCTTGTGTCTTCTCCGGATAGAGCTTTGAACTTTGCAGAGAAACACATGCCCGTGTGGAAATTACCCACGGGTATGTGGCCCATCACAAGGTTGTTTATAGGGGCAGACACACGCCCCTGTGTCCTCTCGGGTTGAGCTCTGAACGGAAACACACACCCGTGTCAAAATTCCACACGGCCGTGTGTCTTCTCTGGATGACTCAGAAAAAAATCACAGACTTTGTAGAAAATTTCTGCACACTTATACAGATACAGAGCCTGCCTAGACATTGAAAAATCTGACCATAGAAATATGTAAAACACACTCAAATGACCGAGAAAGTTCACCAGTCACAATTAAGCACACGAAAACACCAAAGATCCACGAAAAAAAAAACACAATAATAACATGTAAAAGATCAAGACACCAACACTAAAGCTCTTATTTATGCAAGTACTAAACTAAAACCTAGAAAAATAGTAAAGACTTGGGTTGCCTCCCAAGAAGCACTTGTTTAATGTCACTAAGCTTGACGTACCTGACTTTACCTCACGGGGGCTCATAAATGAAGGTTTCCCTCTTACCTACAACTTGAAAGCATGATGAACATAATTTTTTCAAGGTAGAGGAGGAGTTATAGAGTTTGTTACCACATAAGGGTTTGTCACTCTTACTCTATGCTTGCATATCCCCATTAGACTTGGGGCACTTCTTGTGGCATCTCCTTTCTCGCTTCATCTTTTGGACCATCTTCTTCATGATCCCCGAGGTAGGTTGCAACTTGTCCTCCAGACCAAGCGTCAACATTTCTTCATTCTCCACTCCTTGGTCTAGCAAACCTTCATACGGATTTGGATTCATTATTTCCTGCATGTATTCATCAATTAACTCATCAGTAGTGCCAAGAAAATATAAAGTATCATAAAAATCAAGAGAATATCGCATGGCTTCGGCGAGGCTGTATGTCAACTTGTCATCACCAACTCATACGGTCAACTCCCCGCCGTCCATGTCAATGAGAGCTTTGGAAATGCACAAGAATGGCCTCCCAAGTATCAGTGGAACATCAATATCCTCATCAACATCCAACACTACAAAGTCCATAGGAAATATATACTTGTCAACTTTCACAGGTACATCTTCAATGATGCCCCTCGGATATCTAACCATTCGGTTTGTCAACTGAAGTGTCATCTGAGTGGGCCTGGCTCTCCCAAGCCTAGCTTCTGGAAGAATGTGTAAGGCATGACGTTGATGCTCGCCCCTGAATCCTCCAATGCCTTTTCTTCACCCAAATTGCCAATGTTGCATGGAATGTAGCTTTCGGGGTCTTTCTTCTTGTTCGGGATATTCTTTTGCAACACTGCCAAACATGAAGCATCTAGAATTACAAATGCATTCTTCTCTAGCTTCATCTTATTGCTCAAGAGGTCCTTCAAAAACTTTGCATAACGAGGCATTTGAGACAACACCTTCACAAATGGAATATTGATGTGCAACTGCATGAATAGACCTAATAACTTCTTGTATTGCTCATCATTTTGGTCATTCTTCAATCTTGAAGGATAAGGGATTCTTGGCTTGTAAGATGGGCTTGCCACCTACTTCCCTTAAGTTCTCTCCTCAACCTCCACGACCTCGGGTGCTTAAACATTGGTCTTCTCACTCGGAAGCCTACCCTTAACTTCATGACCATTTCTCAAAGTGATCGGCTTCACATGTTCTCTTGGGTTTCTCTCTGTGTGGCTAGACAAACTCCCTAGAGGTCTTTTCGAGAGTGACTTCACAATTTGGCCCACTTGATTCTCCAAGTTGTGTAGTGATGTTGTGTGGTTCTGAAGGTGGCCTTAACCGATTGAAATCTTGTATCCATTGATTGAATGAACTTGGTCAAGGCCTTCTCTAGGTTGGTCATCCGGTTCTCCAACATTGAAACTCGATTCTCCATGTCCAGGGCTTGTTGTTGTTGTTGTTGGAAATCGGATGGTGCTATTGTCTTCTGTTGCCCTTTGATTACTCCAAGAAAGGTTCAGGTGGCTCCTCTAACACGGATTGTAGGTGTTGCTATACGGATTTCCTTGTCCTTTCATTGCATTACCCACAAAATCCACTTGTTCCACCGATGATGCTCCACCAATAGAAATTGGACAATTGGATAGAGCATGTCCTCCCCCACACCTAGTGCAACTTGTCATAGCCGCCACTCTAGGAGAAGTTAGAGTGTCTAACTTCTTGCTCAATGACTCAAGTTGGGCTAGCAATGAGGTAACAACATCAATCTCATGAAGTCCGGCTATCTTCTTTCTGTCCCTTGTGTTTCACTGGTAACTATTCATAGCCATTTCTTCAATGAGATATCAGGCCTCATCAGGGGTCTTGGTTCCTAAGGTACCTCTTGCTACAACATCAAGTAACTACTTTGTGCTTGGATTCAAACCATTATAGAAAGTCTGAATGATCATCCATTCGGGGAACCCATGTTGAGGACATTTCCGTAGGAGCTCCTTGAACCTATCATGTCTCAAAATGAGACTCCAATTCTATTTGCACAAAAGAGGATATTTCATTCCTAAGCTTCACGGATTTTCCGGGAGGAAAATATCGGGCAAGAAAAGCTTCTACCATCTCTTCCAATGTAGTGATCAATGCTCTAGGTAATGAATGTAGCTATTGTTTCACTCTCCCTTTCAAGGAAAATGGGATGGTCTGAAACTTGATAGCATCATTCGTTACTCCATTAATCTTGAGCATGTGGCACACTTTCAAGAAGTTCTCAATGTGATTGTTTAGATCCTCATTAGCCAAACCATTGGACTGTGCCAACTGTTGTAGCTTCTGGATGAAGCCTGGCTTGAGCTCGAAATTCTGAGCTGTAATCAGTGGCCGCACAATATTTGACTACGTGCCAAGGACTGTGGGTCTGGCATAATTTAAGAGTGTCCTTTGTTGCTCATTTTTTTCTGCCATGTTATCAGACCCTTCACCTTCTATCTCAGCTTGATTTGACTGTTCTTGCACATGTTCTTTTCCCTTTCTATGAATTCTTCGTTCAATGTCTGGATTTCCTTCAACAAATGTCAAACGGTTTTCTCGGGTCATAACCTGGAGCAATAACCAAAGAAAAGAAAACAAATCAACATGATAAAGAAAAAGGAAATGTGAAGTAGAATAAGTGATGAATAGCTAAGATAGCAAAGTGTAAATTGTTTCCAAAACACCTATTCCCCGGCCAAAAAATTTAACATGCCCATTTTGCGTGTGTACCGCAAGTGCACAAGTTGTCAGAATAATAAAAGTACCCTAGTGAGTGGGTAGTTATATCCATAGGGAATAGTAATCAGAAATAAAAGGTTTGCTATTTAACTATGGTGAAGATGAATCAATAGTGGTGCGAACAATATCAATGTGAAGAAAAGAAAAGAAATAAAGAAAACAAGAAAGAGAGACGCAATAAAATGAGAGGAGAGGCAATTGATAGAAAGTGGGGCACCCATACATTGCTCACCATAGAACTATTGCTTCAAGTACAAGACCGATCATTATGTCTCCCAACTAATATCTACTGAGTCGTGGAAATCCTTAAACACACGGTCTAAAATTTAAGGTCAACCGTGACTAATCCTACACTATGCTCTAGCGGAGATATCGCTCAGTCTCAACACCTCACACTGTGCAAGGTTGCTTAAAGCTCTAGGGACTCCAAGTGATAAACCTTATTCCCTAATCTAGATCTAACCCTTTGGTCAAGGCGAAATACCCCTAGTTACAATTAAGCCCTAGCACTAAGGATTACTTTAATGCTTCACTCTATTGCTTGCATAAGTAAGCCCCAGCGAAGTTCCTCTCTTAGCACTTCACTCTACTGTGACGGCAAAGAACTCTTGGAACATGGAGGTAGGATAAATCACACCAGAAGGGAAAGGGGACGTTCCGCTACCTCTCGACTCACCCTCTCAATCCTCTCCAACCTAGCTTTGTCTAACCCTCATGGTGTGTCACTCATCCACAAGGATTACCAAAATGGATTCTCAACACTAGTGTTACTCTAAGGGAAAATCAACTCAATAAGCACTCAAGATTGGAACTCAATTAGAACATCAATTAAAGAAAACATAATAAAAGGTCAATTGACACGTCCGAATATGCGTGTATATACCGCAAGTGCACCGGTGTCGAAGTAATAATTACCCCGGTGAGTGGGTAGTCGAATCCACAGGGAACGGAAGTATTAGTATTAACCAATTCTTAATTATCTAGTCAAAATCAATGGATATGATGAAATGAACTAATTGCAAGAGAATTAATAAGAAAGCAAGCGAGCAAGAAAATGAGTAAAGGAGATTTCAATCAATAAAGATGAGGTATCCGGGCAATGCTCCCCCTAGGATCTAACATGAAGCTCACGATTCACTAAATGCTTCTAAACCGAGTATAATGATTCGAGGTAATCCAAGAACAACCGGTCCTTGCCTCCAAGCCACCGGTACTAGTCCCCTACAAGGTCCCGGCGGAGAAATCACTCAGTCTCAACACTTCACACCCCATATGACCGCAATACGCTCTAGGGACACCTAAGAGTGAAACCGATTCCTAAGGATAGATCCAACCCTAATTCACGGCGAAGGATCTCTAACCCCCTACAAGGTCCCGGTGGAGAAATCTCTCAATCTCACGCCTCACACCAAATATGGTTGCATAGAGTTTAGGGAATACGGAGATAGGAAACACTCGATCGGAAGGGAGAGGGGACACTCCACTATCTCATGACTCACCCTCTCAACCCTCTTTAACCTTGATGTTCTAACTCTAATGGAGACCTCTCTCACATCAAAGTAACAAATCATGCAAATCCAATCAACCTCAAGGATTAATTAAACAAGCAAGCAATGGGAATACAAGGTTAAAACTCAAATCAACTCAAATTAATAGAAACATAAAGCAAATCATTACAAAAACATAAATCCTAGGGTTCACATGCCCAAATACCTATTAAGGTTTAGCCCTAAGTGGAGCAAGTTACAAAACAATGATTATTACAATGAGAAGCAATGAAAGCCATGAAGTAAAACCCCCTTAAATTCGTGATGATGGCCTTGATGGGTCACCCAACGTCTTGAAGAATCCTTCTCCGAAGCTAGGTCGCCGAAGGCTCCCTCTTTGCTATGACGGAGAGAAGATCGATCAAAGTTGGTGATGGATGCCCCCCAATATCGCCAAAGACCTCCTCCAAAACCCTAGCCGCCTTGCTTCAAAGTGCTCGCCAAAACACTCGAAAAAAAAGTCCCCCCAAAATAGGGCAAACGGCCTATTTAAAGCCCAAAATCACGCCTGTCACGTGCCCTCACGTGCCCGTGTGGATTTTCCACGCGGCCGCGTGGGCTGCAGAAATTTCCACGCGGGCGCATGGAATTTCCGTGCCGGCGCGTGAACAGTAACTTGTTACAGTACTACTACAGTAAAATTACTACAATACTTTTCACAAAACGCGATCCAAATACTCTTCTCTTGAGGCCACATGTTCGAGCACACGTCCATGTGGTAGGCTATAAAACTTTCTTCATTGACGTATCTTTGAGAGGTCTTGCAATCTTCACAAAGAGAAGGAACATGAAGATGTGGCTGCCTTTGTGCCCTTCCAACTAGTGAATTGACTTGAATCTTCTTGGAAGTCGGCACACATCTCCACGTTTATGAACTTCTCTCGTGTCTTGGTCCTTGAATTAAACAAGAACTCCCAACATTGTGTCTTTATAGCCTATCTTTGCTTCCTTTTTACTCTTCAAGGCATTCACAACCTATATGCATAAAAGAACACCAAATACACAATATGAGACATAAACCACAGTAAAAATGATGCTCAATGCATGTAAAACATATATAAAAATATGTCTACCCAAGCACTTATCATCAATGAAACAAAATTATTCTAGGGTTTATAAGTCCAAGCACCCACTAGGGGTTTAGCTCTCCATGGAGTAAGATACAATCAATAATGAAATCAAAAGTAAAAACATGCAATCCATCAGTAGAACCCCCTTGTAGTCCGTAATGATGGTTTTGTGGAGTAGCCTCGTCTTATCTAAGGGTTTCCTTGTCAAGTTTAGGACACACCTAGCTAAATCGATGCCGATGAAAACTCCCCCAATAACTATCTTCCGAAGGAACACGGTGTTGAAAGCTATAGAACTACTCCAAAAACCTTGCCAAAGCTTCTCCAATCCTAGCCGCGAGCGCCTCCAAAGATGGGGAAAAGATAGGAAAAGGGCTCGAAAAAGGATCTCTAAAATGGCTGAAGTCGCCGCTTTAAATAGGCTGGAATTGGGCATCCACACGGGCGTGTGGAATTTCCACACGCCCGTGTGAATTTCTGGAACTTTAGTTTTCTGCGAGCTATGAACAGTAAGTACTACAATACTTTATTACAGTGATTTGCTACATTAAACTACTATAGTACTTCACCAAAATATTACAGAATCCACACTATTCATCGAGGCCACATGAATGGGCACACATCCATGCGGTAGATCGCGTTGCATTTTCAATAAAAATCACATTGACGGATATCTTGCTAGCCAAGCAAAAGTCGGAACATGCGAATGTGGCTGTCTTTGTGCCCCTCTAAAGCATGTAATTACTTGAGCACAGTAGAGGATGGCACACAATCACGTGTCTTTGAGCACAACTTGTGTATTCACGTTTATTCACTCCAAGATTTTATCAACAAAGTGCATCCACGATCTACTTTTGGTTTCTTTCTTTCATAATTATCTCCACAACCCTACATGCACAAAAGAACACAAATACGCATGTATAAGCGATAAAATCTGAGAAAAGTAATGCTCAATATAAGAACAGAATACTTTGTATTACTATTACACAAGCACTTCTCACTGTGCTTAACCTGAATACTTAGAAAATACTTCTTCTTTTGTTATTTTTTCTTCTAAATCCAATTTTTTTGGCTTGAACCCTATTAATGTTCACAATAAACACAAAATATCCAGAATAGCATTAAATATATTAAAAATAATGCTAAAAGACAAGAAAAATGTAAATTGGAGGTAAATAAAATAAAGATATAAAATGCAATCATCAGGATTCATAATAGCAAGAAATGTATTTAGATAATTAGCATACAAGGAAACCAGATGTCATTATGAAGATGGATTTATAGTTATTAAATTTTCATTAAATATGTCTCAGTGGAGAGATCATTGGATTAATGGTGTTCAGATAAAAGCAATAGATCTCTTGAGACATGGTTATTTGGCTGTGATCATTTTAACAAGCCTTGAGCAAGTGAATTTTTTGAATGATTATTATCAACTCAGTCATCTTCTTCAAAAGTTTTTCAAGGCCCTGGGAACACACATGGATGGATATGTTAATATCGAATTAAATTTCATTCCTCCTTCCTATGATGAAGGTTATCATGATGAGGCTCTGCACCATATCAAGGTCATTCATCTTTGATATCACAACCCAGGACATGAATGAATAACTCCAAGAAGCTTAGAAAATGTTATCATTCCTGGAGATATCAAAAAACAAATGAAATTATTGAGAACATGTGGTATTTCCACAAACTGATAAATTACTGGCCCTATTGTAATTGATAATCAAAAGTGTTGTCTCATCCTAGAAACCAAAATAATAAAGGTATACGTGGAGCAATTAATTTATCCTATCTATTGTTCATTCCCGAGCCTAATTTATTAGATGGCTGCAATCGAATATCTTATGAAGAAGATCTATGCATGGGCTAGAGAATACAAGTTTGGAGATTATTCTACGGTAAGCATACCCTCTGAAGAATTGATGGTACCCTCAATAAGCCCTATAGAATCTCTTGTAGGACTTGATGCGATTGGTGAACATAATCTAGAGAATATGATGGAAGGCTACATTCTATCTTTTATTTTTCTATATAAAAACTAAGGAAACCATGGTTTTGGCCCTTGGTTTTGTGTGTCTGTTTCCTTTTAGTACTTTTTCACTACTGTAAAACCACATGAGCTCAATGTTTTAGCCCCTGGTTTTGTACGGTTGTTTTTTTCTCAGTCTTGTCAAATGTCTTTGAATGTCTTTATGTAAAAGGATATTCCCTCTCCTTGGTCTATTTAAAGAGACTTCATATTTTGTGATCATCGAAATAGAATTTTGAGTTTCCTCAAATCAATCACTGTTTTTCTTATCCTTCTTCCATTCATCCTTTTAACTCTTAGTTCATTGTTTCATCAACAACTTGAAAAGCACCCCTTTTTTAGAAAAGAATGGTGAATAAAGCCCATAATTACACAAAAACTTCATCCCAAATTATATTAGGAACCAATCCTTCCACGGGAGATACACTATTACAAGACTTAATCGCTAGAGATTTAGAGAAAATTCAGATTAGCTATTCTAGTGAAATGGTTAAATTTAGCCAAGCTTATATAACTTTAGCCGCTAAAACAAGTAGAGCCTTTAGGAGCAGAAGCTATAAGACAAATAGCTAACTATAGTTATTGTAATAAAATTTATATTCCCCCTATTCATAAAGAATACAAGAAAATAAGAAATTAAAATGAAATACTTGTTATAAGAAAGGAAGACGTAAAAATAATCAAGTCAAGAAATTTAAACAACATAAACTACCTAGGAAATGTAAGTGTTACATATGTGGTATAGAATTTCATTACGATAGGGAATGTAAAAATAATAAGGCTAAAAAGAAAGATTAAATATGTATCGTGAGTTCGAATTGGCAGATGGAATAGATATTGGAAGGCTAGACAGTATTGATAGTGAACATGACAGTGATATCTGTAGTATCTTTGGAGGTAATGAAATACATAACTTAGTAGAATTAAATAATTTACTAGACTTTGAACAACTATATGGAAACTTTGAATGGATAGAAGAATGAATGTAACTAATAGTTTAGACAATAACCCAAAATTCTTACTAGAACAATAAAATCAAGTACACGATTTCTTCAACTGTACTTACCAGTTTGAACCATTCAAAATTAATTACGAACAAAAATGTGATAAATGTTATAAATTTCATATTTTAATACATAGGGTAACTTTCAACTTATGTGAACTATCAATTTGTAGAAGGTGTGCCAAAGAGCTATTTAATTATACATTCGAAGAAAAAGAAAAAAGATTTAGGTATCCAATCTTTTATAAATATGGATAAAGAAGTTATAGTCCAACTCTGGAAAAGAATTACAGATTTAGAAAAAAGAATAGAAGAATTAACTTTTGAAAATAAAAAATTTAGAGATAATGGAAAAGGGATCATGATAGAATAATTCATAGATCAGGATATAGAATTTCAACAAGAACTAGAGTTATATAGTTACCCTATAGAATATAGAAATAATAATTTATTTTAGAATTTACTGATCTATATAAACACCCAATACTTGGAATTATAGATACAGGTAGGAATTTTATTTCCGAAAAAATTGTTAATAAAGAATATAAAAAAAGAGCAATATCTAAATCTATGATTATAGATGCCTTTAAAAATTAGATTATTTTGACTGAAAAATTAGCATATTGTACTCTTACACTAAATAATCAAATTTACACACTTCTAGACACATGGTTAAAATCGTTCAACCAAGATAAAGCAACAAAATTTATTTTAGGAATTAACTTTATTAGACAACAATCAGGAAGAATCATAATTCAGAGAGATTTAGTAACAATCTTTAAAAAATCAGATGTAATATGCACCACACCTATTCTAAAACACAATATCATGTCTAGAAGAAATAGGTTTATTACACAATAAAGAAGATTATCAAATGCAAATAGAATACAATAAATTAGAACCCTTAAAAGAAAATTATAATCAATAATAGAAGATCTGAAAATTGATGGAACAATAGGAGAAAACCCTATAAAAAATATTCACCGAATAAAAGAAGAATGCGTACTACAAATTATAAACCAAGATATTAGATTGACATGTCCCGTCATTAAAGCAACTCCATACGAACAAGCAGAATTTAATACCCACATTAATGAATTAAAACAATAAGGAATTATAGAAGAAACTCAAAGCCGCCATATGATGGAAGCCTTTATTGTAAATAAAAATAGTAAAATAATAAGAGGAAAAAGTAGAATGATATTTAATTATAAAAGATTAAATGATAATATAGAAGATGATAAGTATCTGCCACCAAACAAAGAAGCCTTAATAAATAAAATAAAAAATACATATATATATATATATAGCAAATTTGATTTAAAGGTTAGTTTTGGCAGGTCCGTATGTCTAAAGATAGCAGAAAATGGGCGGCCTTTATTACACATAACGACCATTATGAATGGAAAGTAATGCCCTTTGGGTTAAAAAAATGCTCTCTAAATTTTTCAGAGGAGAAATGATAATATCTATAGAAATGATGATTTTATAGTTACTGATATTGATAATATTTTAATATTTAGCAAAAAAATTCCAAGAAAATATAGAACATTTACTTATATTTTTTTTGCCAAAAATGTAGACAAAATGGTCTTGTATTATCAGAAAGAATGATGAAAATAGGATGCAGAAAGGATAGAATTCCTAGGAGCAATTATTAGTTAAAGCAAAATAGAGTTAGAAAAGCATATTTCCACTATTATTATAGAAATGGCAGATAAATTTGAGGATTTAACACAAATTAAATCATTCTTAGGAAAGCTCAATTATTGATAAGTGTTTAAAAGTGCATATTTCATATATCTTTTATACTATATTTACCATGAGATTTGACATGTTTAGCATCAAACTAGTACATAATTTCAATCTTTTGTTCATCATGAGCTCTTATTCCATTTTAGGGATAAAGAAGCAAATATGGGGGCGTTTCAAAGCAAAATAGATCAACTTGCTAGATTAGGGTTTCTCCATAGCTCACAATGGCTGTGGTGACATCTCACCATAGCTGTTGTCCACCTCTATCACAACCGTTATCAAGACGTGGCATATGGAATCACAGAGAACAACACAGAAGTCATAATGGCCTCAACAATGAGCATTGTGAATTATAATGGCCATGACCAATCCCCACAATACCAAGATAGACCATGCCATGACGCGACTTGGAGCCCAAGCAACCAACTTACTCACCACGACCTCCACAATGTGTGTGGTGTGGCAATGGTAGACTCATTACTATAAATACCCTAGGGTTTTTTTTTATCAAGGGGGATTCTTTTGCCCAATTTAGGATAGGTGACTGGATTTATGGAGACCCTTGTATCTGGAGATGATGTCCATCAAAATTTCAGTGGATTCGTACAAGTTTTCCAAGGAAGATTCAACATTCATCAATAGTGGAGTGGGCTCGAAGAGATTCGGCTTTCTCTTAACGATCTTGGATCTACTCAACCTCAACCATCAGATACCATATTGGAGGGAGTTAATGTAGGAATTCTTTTGATTTATTTCTTTTGGATAATTTCTATTCATTGATCAAAACTTGTATATCCATTAGAAGACCCCAATTCGAGGGGAATTTCATGTAAATTCATCTTGATTGCTACTTGTAATTCTTTATTGACAATTCATTATTCTGTCTAGTTTTGTGTGAATCATTGCATGTTTTCTTAATGATAGTTTGCTGATGTGAAAGAGGAAGATATGCCCACACACTAAAAGTCCCATGCTTTGTTAGATCTATGCATCTGCTTAGAAGTTAGGTTTTGCTAGATCTCTAGATTAGGGTCTAATTAGATTTTTGAGTTAGGATTTGTTTAGCCCTTCCAGTGGAGTTTTTGAACTTGATGCAGACACAAGAGGTTGGAATGGAAAAGATTCCATCTTAAGTTTCTAGTGTTTAGACTTGGTTGCCAAGAGATTGAGACCAGTTGGCCCTTGAATCCCCCCCAGTCTAATACTAGATTGAATCTTCACACCTTAACACTATTTCACAAGTAATCATTAAGAGAATCTTCATACAATCTCCCAAACTCCTTCCAATTGCACTTAATGATCCTTAATTGTATTGCATTAATCTGTAGAAATAGAATTAAGAAACACTGTAGACATTTACGCTATTGATTAAGTAAAAAGGAAGTAGTAGGAGCCTCTCACCATTCCTTGAGGAATACGACCCTCGTGCTCAACCACAAGGTATTACTTGATGGCCGTGCACTTGTGGTATTCGCAGACCTACATATCACGTTTGTTAAATATGTAAGAAATTTCATCCCTAACTTGAGTCAATTAGCAGGGCCACAATATAACAAAATAAAACAAATTAGAGAAAGAAGATTTAATAATGAAGATAATAAAAAAAATCAAGAAAATTAAAGATGTAGGGAGAAAAATAAAAACTCCTTGAATTAACCCCTTTAGGGGGCGTTTGTTTGGTAGTAATGTTTTTACATTACTGCCTGTTATGTGGTAATATGAAGATGTTACCATGTTTGGTTAGGGGACAATGGTAATGTTGATAGCAATCTAAGACTACCAAGATTAGAATATTACCAAGAAACTTGGTAATCTCATTACCAACCAAATCAGGTGGCTATCTGAGATTACCAAGTTAATGGTAATTTGATAATTTTTTTGAGTTAAATATAACCTTTTTAAAAAAATTATTTTAAACATAATAAAGGGTGGAAAATGCGAAATTTCTTTTCATCTTCTCTTTGTTTCTCACTGATAAGTGCTTGTGTATAAGTAATACGAAGTATTCTTTTTTTACATTGAGAATTACTTTTCTCAGATTTTATGGCTTATTCGTGTGTATATATATTTCTTTTGTGCATTCAGGGTTGTGGAGATAATTGTGGAAGAAAGGAACCAAAAGTAGATCATGGATGCATTTGTTGCTGAAGTCTTGGAGCGAACAAACGTGAATACACAAGTTATGCTCAAAGACATGTGGGTGTGCCAACCTATATTGTCCTCAAGTGAATAGATAATTTGGAGGGGCACAAAGGCAGTCACACTCATGTGTTCCGACTTGTGCAATACTAGCAAGATCTTCATCAATGTGATTTTATTGAAACGCAATGTGATCTACCTCATGGATGTGTGCCCATTCATGTGGCCTTGATGAAAAGTGTGGATTCGGGAGTATTTTGCTGAAGTACTGTAGCAAATCATTGCTGCAAAATTACTATAGCAGTTACTGTTCATAGCTTGCAGGAAATCAACTTCTGGAAATTCAGACGAGCGTGTGAAAATTCCACAAACCAGTGTGGATGCCCGATTCCAGTCCCTATAAATACCCCGATTTGATGCCTTTTTGGGGATTCTCTTACTATCCTTTTTCTCATCTTTTCCTCATCTTTAGAGGCTCTCGCGGCTAGGGTTTGGAGAGGCTTTGGCTAGGTCTTTGGGGTGGTTCTACGGCCTTCGACATCACGTTCCTTCGAAAGATAGTTATTGGGGAAGCTTTCGTCAGCATTGATTCAGCGAGGTGTACCCTAGACATGACGAGGGAATCTTTGGAGAAGACGAGGCAACTCCACAAGACCATTGATACAAACTACAAGGAGGTTTTACTTATGGATTGCATGCTTTTACATTCGATTTAATTATTGATTGTATATTGCTCCATGGAGTGGGTGCTTGGACTTATAAACCCTAGGATGATTTTCTTTCATTGACCTTTTATTATGTTTCTTTAATTGATGTTTTAATTGAGTTCCAACCTTGAATGCTTATTGAATTGATTTTCCATTAGAGTGACACTAGGGTTGAGAATCTATATTGATAATCCTTGTGAATAAGTGACACTTCATTAGAATTAGACAAAGCTAGTTTGGAGAGGGTCGAGAGGGTGAATCGAGAGGTAGTGGAACATCCCTTTTCCCTTCCTGTGTGATTTATCCTACCTCCATGTTCCAAGAGTTCTTTTCCATCACAATAGAGTGAAATGCTAAGAGAGGAACTCAACTAGGGCTTAGTTGCATGAGCAATAGAGTGAAGTGTTGAAGTAATCCTTAGTGCTGGGGCTTAATTGTGACTAGGGGTCTTTTGCCTGGACCAAATTGTTAGATCTATATTAGGGAATAGGGTTTATCACTTGGAGTCCTTAGAGCTTTAAGCAACCTTGCATAGTCTAAGGCATCAAGAGTACTCATTTTCAATGAGGCATAGTGTAGGGTTAGTCACAGTTGACCTTAGATTTGGGACCGTGTGTTTTTGGATTTTCACGACTCATTAAGCATCAGTTAGGAGTCATAATGATTAGTCCTTCACTTGAAACAATAATCCTAGGATGAGTAATGTCCAGGTGTCCCATCTTCAATCGATTGCCTCTACTTATATTCTATTGCATCCCCTGTTTCTTTTCTTTATTTTTACTTGCATCGATATTGTTCACACCACTCTTGAAGCATCTTCACTATAGTTAAATATCAATTCTTGTGTTTTCAAGCACTGTTCCCTATGGATATGACTACCCACTCACGAGGGTACTTTATTACTTTGACAATTCGTGCACTTGCGGTACACACGCACAAGGGGTGTGTCACTCATGATAGGGTTTCTAGAGCATTTTAGGTCTTCATCCGAAGTGGAAGCAATCCGATTTCAACACCCATCAGACCTCCATTCAATCCAGGTTCATTCCCAAATACCCATCATCATACTTTCCCATAATTATTTGATTTGATTCTTGCTTTATTGTACTCCTCATTATTGTTTGGTGATTCCTTGATTAGCATGATGTTATGTTTTGTGTTATTTGTGTAGATGGGCTTTGATTGATGGGCGATAAAATATAGCCCTTTTCTTCCTTCCATGAATCAATCTCCTCTGCCATTTATCATGGTCCGAATATTCTATCATGATAACATAAATTTCTTGATTTTATTACAAATTTTTAACAACTATGTCATGTCCACATATATCTATTTTTTAAAACCCAGTCTTCGTAATATGATGTTCACATATATTTGTTTGGTGGGAATTACACATAAATTTGATATTATAATTAAAGTTTTCATATATGCCATTCAATCCGTTCATATATATTATTTTGGATTTTATAATATCATGTTAATATAACATGATAGATTGAAGATGACTAAACATGCTTAGTTTTATAATATCAAAGTTTTCATATGATTTTTGAAAAAAACAAAAGTTGATGTATGCATACTTTCTTTTCATCAAAATCAGTTAGTTGAATGATATAAACTATTCCCGGTTTCTTTTTTATGGGACTTGAAGAAAAAACAATGTTATCTTAATTGTCCTAATGCAATTTCTTTGATATTGGATGCGTAAAAATGAGAATATGTATAGGATTGGTACATCTAAAAGAAGAGTAAAGAGGAAAATAAAATCAAGTAGAAAACATGTTTGGACTACACATAAAGATGCATGCTTAATTGAGTGCTTGGTTAGGCTTGCACAAAGTAGGCAATGGAAGGCTGATAATGGTCAATTTCAGGCTGGTTATTTAACTTAGTTGGAGAAATGGATGCATGGGAAGTGACATGATTATAATATCAAGGGCTCACCTCACATTGAATCAAGAGTGAAATTGTGGAAAAGGCAGTACCATGCCATTCAAGAAATGTTGTGCCCAAATGCAAGTGGGTTTGGCTGGAATGATAATGATAAATGCATATGCATTACTTGTGATGCTGCAGTATTCAATGATTGGGTAAAGGTAATTTTATTTTAATGGCAATATTTATCATTTATCTTGACCATGTATTGTTTAGGCTAAAAATTATTTGTTTGTTTGTTTTCAGAGTCAACAAGGGGCTGTTGGTTTAAGGAATATACCTTTTCCATTCTTAGAGGAGTTAAGCCAAGTCTTTGGGAAAGACTAAGCCACAGGAGAAGATACTGAAGCTCCAAGCGATGCTGTTGAAGAAATTGAATGTGAGGAGAATATGACACTTATTGAACTCCCTGTAGAAGCAAATTTTTATGATCTTGAATTTGACACAAATATGATGGATAGAGAAGGAAATTTATGTGCACCTCAGTGCCCGACTCATGCAAGTGATGCAGATGGCAATAATAACAATACTACGGTGGACACTTCATAACCATGCTCATTACATACACGTACTAAGAAAAGTAAGCGTAGATGTTCCTTCAGCCAAGATGGTGGCTTTGATGAGTTCACAAACGCTATTGGGTCAATTAAGACGATGGTGGAAAGTTCTGGAGAGCATATTTTAAGGCTTGCTAATTGCTTCCATTTTCTCGCTGAAGACATAAAGGCAAAGAAGAATGTTTTTCCTGAACTATATAAAATTGAAGGCATGTCTCAAAGGGAAAGAATCAGAGCTGGTGGGTTGATTGTGGCTGACTCAAGTAAAATGTCATATGTTTTCTCACTACCGAATGAATGCAAGAAAGAATATGTTGATTGAGTTTTGGGTGGTTGTCTATAGAGTTAATCTTTTTTATAGATTGGATTATCGACTTATTCATAAGGATGTTAATATTTGAGTTGAAACTAGTAAGGTGACAATAGTTTGTGTTAATTGATTATGAATGAATTTATGAGCTTGTCTTGGAAATGGATGGATGTTTTGATATGATTATTATATTTTCTTTTTAGTTGTTCTTTGTGCATTTTTTATTTGTCATGATTATGTTTTAGTTTTATTGCACATGGTTTGGCATGGATAGGAGATACAATTTGAAAGCTGAAGATGTTATAGATCAATGGAAGGAATCCAAGTCCCTAGACTTTGATGTTTTTTCCTGTAAAAGGCTTTATGATGCTTTTGTACAGGCTGGCTATTCAGGTGAAGTGGAGACTCTTTGTGAACTAATCCGACTGAGGAATTTTGGATTTTGAGGGGAATATATTTACATGCCTTTCTGCTGCAGCATATGTTTTGAGATAAGAGAGACTACCACAATTTGATAAGGTGTTGTTTATATAGCATGGATTTTTAAATTCTTAACTTCAAAGCTATTGCCTCAATAATTTCTATTTGTCATTTGTATTTTTGGTATGTTGTTCTAAATTAATTTTATCTCACAAAGTTGTTTGTTTTTTGAAACCTATCTTCATTTTCAGACTTGTTAATAAAATGGTATACAATTTCTTAGTTTTGATTTGAATATGAGATGAAACATGATGATGTTTAAATTGATGAAAATATTGATTTCTTAATTTGGGTTTCTATAATTTCAAAATATCAAAAACTAGTTACATGTTATTGCTGCATTGCTTCATAATTCAGGTCATGTCGACCCTGTATGCATTCTACACTTTTGGCTACAGTTAGTGTGTTATTCACTCAAGCATGGTTGCTGCTATGTTAAATGATTATGCTCAGTCATGCAGATTTTTAAGTGGATGGAATCTTTGAGCACCTTCAATATATCAACAGCTGACCATGCCACCAGGCTGGACTTGATTACCAAAGTTTAAACTATTGTCGAGATTGAGATATACTTTGAGAAAATACCAGACAGTGCTTTCAGGAAGGTTGCATCTTTTCCTATGTTCTATTCTTATGTGAAAGAAAGGGACTTGGAGAAAGTTGAGACTTTCATGGCAAAACTACAGTGTTTAGGCCTGCTAGTAAATACTCACATGTTCAATGAGAAACTAACTTTTCATTCAAATACAACCAACAACAACTCCCTAGATCTACTTTATCTAGAAATTTAAGAAGCTCCAAAGCTAAAAATGCTGACGATTTAAATTGAGCATAGCGATTAGGAAAGCAATCCAATCAAACTCATAATGCATCTCAACTATCACAATCTAGCATAAATCATGAATTACATGACTTCAAATCAGACCCAAGACAAGGAAAACAAACAAATAAAGATTTAGTAAAAGTTTAATTTATTTGGGGAACCAAAAAAATCAACTCCTCAACTGCAAAATGCAAAACCAGCAATCATAATTTAGTACCAACATTGAGCTTGATCACACATTAAAGCCATAATCAGATCCAAGACAATATCAGTAGATCAAGTAATCAAACAAATGCTAATTTCCCCATTCAAATCAGAACATCCATACACTAAAAAATCACAAGAATTATTAAAAAACTATAAGCTAAAATTAAATTCAAGCTTCAGAAAATAACATATTCAATTCAAATGAGCATAGAGTTTCAAATAAGCAGTGGCCACTCTATCGATCCTGGGAAATGCCATGGGCCGCTCTTCCCTCTTCTTAGTCTTAACGCTCATGACATTAAACTCCTCCTCCTTCGATTCCAAGCACAGAAAACACCCTATCTCTCATAAATCAAAATACAACAAAACCTAACAAAACTAAAAGAAAAAAAGGGATTACCAAGGCTATGTCATGCAATCTAAACTATATGAATGTTAATCCAAGGCTATGTCTTAATTGAATAGTGTTTGTAAGGCTTGATGGTATAGAAACAACAAGACGGCGACCAATGTATATCTGCCTACATATGTGTAAAACATGCATGATGCTTTCTTTAGTGTCCAATGAACTATTATGGTACTTATAAAATGCACAAAGCCTTTTCTAATGGTGCAAGTCACTCACCCATTCCAAATTTTGACATAGAACTTGTCGTGTTAGCATCTCCAACACTGTGTAACCAAGACTCCAAATATCAGCTGTAGATTTGTAGGAACTCTTTGGATTAACAACCTGAAGACAAGCACTTCCAAGTGAAAAAGTGTGACATATGTTCATGGATACACGGATAACGATCATTTCAAAAACAAAGATGTGTCAATACATGGTTCAGTCATCCAAAGTTCTAAACTATTCCCAATAATTATGCCAAAGATTGTTTGATTATATGAAGTTGAAATTACATTGCCAACTAGGATACTAGAAGGAAAGTCCTCCACCAATGAGATCAAGGTCTCCCTTAATTAGGAGACTTAGGTCAGTTCAGTAAAGTCAATTTGATCTAGTTTTACAATTCACATAATAAGCTCTAGCATTATCAAAAGAATCAAGTAAGCATTCATCTTTTCTTCAAACACTGAAAATATCAATCATTGAGAAAGAAAGAGTAAGGGTGCTCATTGCATAGAAAACTGTAGCATCACCTGTCAACCACGTTCCTGTTATGAAGATACTTCAAGCCACTCAGAATCTATCTCGTATATGCGAAAACCTATGAATCTCGTAAGTGATACCTTTGGTACAAAGATGCCAAAGAACCTTGGCTCACAAGTTCAAGGAAGATATAAAGTTTTGCTTCTTCCTAGAATAGAAAAGGCCCAAATTATGTTTAGCAAATTCGAGGAATACTTCAGGAATACTAAATGGACTGAAGAATAACAATTAAGCCTTTGAATAACAATTAAGGATGGTAATTGGTAATTTATTAAGAAGTTTTCCCAGTGTAAAATGCATCAAACTAACCAGAAAAATTATTAGAATATCAAAACAGCTTAACCAAAATGGAGAATTGTGTTGAAGTTATAGTATTGGAATATCAATAACCACAAGAATGAGCCAGAAGCAACAACTTAGCCAAATATGAGTGCTTCATTAAGCAGTAGTGTATGAATATGATAAATTGTCGCTCAAAATTTTTGTTTGTGATCATGTGCACAAATATAATTAACATCCAACTCTCAAGATGAATTATAAATTCAGTAGACAGGTCACACCTTGTTCAGAAATGTCTGTTGGTGCTGGAGATGACTTTGTCAACTACAATTAAGAGACATAAGAGGCACATTAGAATATGCAAGACAATTGCTTCTACATCTCTCAAACTATGTTGATAATGATCAAGGGCATAGGTTTAAAGACAAAAAAGGAAATGTAATCAAGTTATTCATACATCAATATCCGTAAGAGAAGGACCCAGCTTGTCAGACAAAAGTAGCAAGATGCTCCTTTGCATCCTAATAAACAAAAATAACAAATTTTATATGAATGAAGAAAAGACTTCTTAGACCCTAACTTTGAGTTAATAGTAATCTCACAGCAAAAAAAAAAAAAATTACAAGAACGCAATAGTTACTCCATCGGACCAAGAGATATTGTTATGAAATACATATAGCTGGTCAGTTGATCAAAGATAAGATATAGAGCTACACAAAAATCAGTAAAAGGATAAAACTACCAAATTACTTAGATAGAATAATAAGGAAATAATCACCCCATCTCTCACAAATCATAATACAACAAAAACTAACAAAAATAAAAAAAGGGGAAAAAGGGATTTTCAATAAAAAATCACAGCTCCAAATCGCAATCATCCTCCCATTTCGCATCAAAAAGCCATGGGAAATCAAATTCCCATCTAAGCCCTAATCGAAAGTAGGAAGATTGCGAGGAAATGGAACGAAAAGATAGGAGCCTATTTTTTTGGCAAATAGAACTGAAACTAAGAAACAAAAGAAAAAGGAAAGAATAAAACTAAATAGACACAGGAAAACAAAAACTAATGATAATAGAGGAGTAGATCTCTTCTAGCCAACGATGCCGATCTTGGCCACAAGAGAAAAGCGGGTTATTGGGTTGTTCATACCTTGTCAAATGAGGGTATTTTGGGATTTTTCATGTTTTACAAAATTGATTACCATGATGAACCAAACACGGTAATAAACTATTCCCAATAATAAAAGTTCCCAACCAAACAAGGTTTTATTAATTTACCATAATATTCCCAACCATATAACATTCCCACCCATATTGACCATGTGATAAGTGCTTGAGCAGGCATATTTCTCTATATATTTTACATTCTTTGAGCATCATTTTTACCATGGTTTATGTCTCATATAGTGTATTTGGTGTTCTTTTCTGCAATTAGATTGTGAATGCCTTGAAGGAAGAAAAAAGAAGCAAAGATAGGTTATAAAGACATATTTTGGGAGTTTTAGTGCAACCTAAGGATTAAGACACAAGAGGAGCTCATATACATGAAGGTGTGTGCCATCTTTCAAGAGAATTCAAGCCAATTTGTGAATTTGGAAGGGCACAAAGATAGTCACACACCCATGTCCCTACTTGAATGAAGAATGCAAGAGTTTTCAAATGATGATTCAGTGATGAAAAGTCTTATAATATACCACGTGAACATGTGCCTGAACATGCGGGCTTAAGAGAAGAGTATGTGAGCCGCATTTTATGAAGAGCACTGTAGCAAAGGAATGCAGAAAGAGAGGTAGATTTTACTGTAGCAGTACTATAAAACATACTGTTTACGCGACCACGTGGAAATTCCACGCGATCACGTGGGAATTTATGTAGCTCGTGTGGGCGCATGAAATCTCACATGGTCGCATGGAGACACGTGACAGACTCAGTTTAGGCTTATAAGTAACCCTTTTGGCCTATTCTTTGGGGACTTTTTGCTACCGTTTGAAGGGCAAAGCGGCTAGGGTTTCAAGAGGAGGTCTTTGCCAATTGTTTTTGTTGAGGGGAGGGGGCATTCTTCACCAACTTTGATAGATCTTTTCTTTGTCATAGCATCGAGAGGGCCTTTGGAAACCTAGCTTCGGAGAGGGATCCATCAAGTCATTGAGCGACCCATCAAGGCCATCAACATGAATTCAAAGGGGTTTTATTCCATGGTTTACATTGTAGGTATTTGGGCATGTGAACCCTAGGATCTTATCTTTTGTATTGACTTGATATATGTTTTCTATTAATTCCGAGTTTATTTGAGTTTTAATCTTGTTTTCTCATTGCTTGCATGTCGTATTGATCCTTGTAATTGATTGGTGATGCTTGATTTGTTGCCGTGGTGAGAGAGAGGTCTCCATGGGTTAGAGCTCTAAGATTAAAGAGGGTCCAGTGGATGAGTCATGAGATAATGGAGTGTCCCCTTTCCCCTCCAATGAGTGCTTCCTATCTCTGTATTCCCTAAGTGTCATGCAACCATATTTAGTGTGAGGGCGTGAGATTGAGAGATTTCTCCATCGGGACCTTGTAGGGGGTTAGGGACCTTTCACCTAGAAGTATGGGTAGGTCTATCTTTAGTAATCGGTTGCTCTCCTAGGTATCCCTAGAGTTTATTGCCATCATATGTGGTATTAGGTGTTGAGATTAAGCGATTTCTCCACCGGGACCTCATAGGGGACTAATATCGGTAGCTTGGAGGCAGGCACCGATTGTTCTTGGATTACTTTGACTCATCTAACTTAGTTTAGAAACATTTAGTAAGTATTGTGCTTCATGTTTAGATCCTAGGGGGAGCATTTCCCGGGTACCTCATCTTTATTGATTGAGATCTTCCTTATTTTCTACTTTCCCTTTGCTTACTTGTGATATTTTTATTCTTGCAATTAAGTTCATTTCATCACAATCTTGATTTTGACTAGATAACTGAGAAGTGGTTGCTACTAATACTTCCATTCCATGTGGATTCAACTACCCAACTCACCGGGTGTCTTATTACTTCGACACCTGTGTACTTGCGGTACACACACGCAAATAGGTCGTGTCACCATGGTAATCTCGTTACACGGTAATATGTCATTACCACAAACAAAATGACCCCTTAGGTGCATACTTAGAATTCGATGGACATATTGGTGGATGGGGTGTAGTTGTAAAATTTAGACATATTAAAGAAAGTTCAATTGAAAAAGAAAGTTTTAGTAGATATGATAGTGGTATTTATAATATAACCATTTCAAGCATAGATGCTGAAATATTAGCAGCATTAAAAGCTTTATAAAAGTTTAAATTATTTGTATTATCTACTACAGAATTTACACTTTGAACCAATTGCCAAGTGATAGTTTTGTTATCATAAAAAAATTTAAAAATAAATTATCAACAAATAGATGGCTAATCTTTCTAGATTACATTGTAGGTAACTGCTTTAATGTAGCAATCAAACACATAAAAAGAACAGATAATTTTTTATCAGACAAATTATGTATAATGATCCAATATACTTATTAGAATAACTATAAATGACTCAAAAAAAGAGAAGATAAACAGATGAAGAAAATCCTGTAGAATCATATTCCCATATTTCTATTAATTCTAGTCATTTTTGTGGATATACTATACAATGGTAAGGAAGGGCAGATGACTACTTCTTAAACAAAATTCATATACAAGAAAGAATAACAAGATATCCTCCTAATGAAAAATTTTGCAAAAATGAACTAAGAGAATTAGAAGAATGGAAACATAACTTAATTGAAGAACTAAAGGAAATAAAATCTTGATATTGTTAAATGGAAGAAGATCATAATAATTCTAGAATTATCAAAAGTAATAATAATATTAGAAGGTTTAATTTAAAACTATGAAGTATATAAGTAGAACCAAAATGCTTTTATCACTTGAAAAACAAGTAGAAAAGCTTAGGAAGAATAATATACAATTAATCCCTGGAGAAAAATTATATAAACATGGAATTTTAGATTTTCAAAATAAAATGTATGAACATTATGATGAAGTAGAAGTATGTTGTCTAAATGATGAAGCACAAGTTGTTTTGGATTTAGTAATAGAAGAATTATATGTAAAATTACTTGAATAATGATTTTCAGTAATGCACCTAGGAATGTTTCTCATAGGAGTTATAGGAATGCACAGAAAAGAATTAGGAACAAAAATTATGGCTAGGTAAGTAGGCACGAGACATATGAATTCAATGTCAAAAGCTGTAATAGGAGTGATGGAAGTAGAAGTGAATAATAATGTAGAGATAATTTATTTAACACTAGATTATTTAGTATCTTTAAAGTACTCTACTTAAACATATAAAATTAATTATCAAATCAAAAGGTTATGATATGATTAACAATGAACCTAATTTATTAATAACTAAAGCATTTACAAGAGAAATTGCAAAAAATAACCAGATTAGATATACATTAAGAACAAATAAGATTGAAAATATAAAAAATATTTTAGGAAGTTAAGCAATAAAGGCTATACCATCCAATTATTATGATTGAGAAATGATGTTAATTTTTTTTATATTATTTCAAACTATCTAAGTAGTTTTTCTTTAATATTTATTTTGATAGTTATTTTGATAGTTATTTTGATTGCTATATTTTCTAGTTTTTTTAATGCCTTAACCCTAACGTTGTTCATATATATGTTTCTTGTTTTTTTAATTGGTTTTGCTTCTACATATTAATGAGTGATTTTAAATTAAAGTTAAAATCTTATAGATATAGAATCCTTGCTTTGTTTCATAGTTCTAAAGATGAGTTTATGAGATTATCTTATGTTTATCTTGTTTCATGAAGTTCAAATTGAATAAGAAAAAGTCTAACTCCAAATGGTTCCTGAAAATATTAAGCCAGAGACCCCATCAAGCACCACTTCTTCACCTCTTCCCCTATCCTCGGGTACTATATGGGTACTTTTCGTAGGCTATCAGGTGGTGGTTAGTATTTAAAAGGGAGCAAGTATCCAATTTTTAGTCAATTAAAATAGGTAATACTGGTGCATTAAATCTTTAAAAAGATAAGAGAAATATAAATAACATTAACTTATCCCATCTCAAGCAGAAACTAGCGTGGATCGCACAAGGGAATTGCCGCTGAATACTCATAAAGTTAGATAAAGATTTTAATTTAACTTACACCTATTAGGATTGAAACACAGGAATCTGATACTAGTAAAGTGGGGCTCTCTTCAAGTTGTTAATGAAACAATGAAATAAGAGTTAAATGGATAAGTAGAAGAGGTAAAAGGAGAGCATTGATATATTTCTGGAAACTGGGAATTCTATTTTGATGATCACTAAAAAAGGAGTAAGTCTCCTTATATAAACCAAGGAGAGAGAATCTCCATTTACATAAGGACACTCTCAAACATTTGACAAGATTAAAAACAATCAACCATACAAAACTAGGGGCTAAAACCATGAGCTCCCGTTGTTTTACAATAGTGAAAAAGTTCCAAAAATGAAAACGGGCACACAAAACTAGGGGCCAAAGCCATGGGTTTTATTGGTTTTTATATAGTAAAATAAAGGCTAGAGCTTAGCCTTCAATATTCTCCAAATTCTGCTCGCTCATCTCATCAAGTCCTACTCAAGATTTTGTAGGGCTTGTTGAGGGTACCATCAATTCTTTAGAGGGCATGCTTACCATAGAATAATCTCCAAACTTGTATTCTCTGGTCCATGCATAGATCTTTTTAATATGATATGTGGTTGCAAGCATCTTAGAAATTTAGCATGGGAATGAACAATAGATGGGATGCATGAATTGGTCCATGTATACCTTCATTATTTTAGTCTCTAGTATGAGATGGCACATTTGATTATCAATTACATTGAGGCCAGATCTTTTCTAGCCCTATTTTAATAGTACATGCTCTACATAGTTTCATTTATTTTTTAAGATCTTTTGAAATGATAACATCTTCTAAACTTATTGGAGTTATTTGTTCATGTCCTGGCTGTAATGTCAAAGAAGAGTAACCTTGATATAATGCCAAGCCTCATCATAGCAAGGAGGGATGGAATTTAATTCTATATTTGACATATCCATCCATGTGTGTTCTGAGAGCCTTGAAAAACTTGCGAATAAGATGACTGAGTTGTCAATAATCATTCAAAAAATTCACTTGCTCAGGACTTGTTAAAATGATCTTGGCTAAATAACCATGTCTCAAGAGATTTATGGCTTTCATATGAACACCATTGATCTAATGATCTCTCCATTAATACATATTTAATGAACATTTTATAACTGTAAATCCTTCCTCACAATGGTATCCGACATCCTTATATTCTAATTCTCTGAATACATTTCTAGTTATTGCAAATCTTGTAGGGAGTCTTTCTTCTTTTGCCAGCTGTCTTAACACATCTTGTTTTGAAATTAATTGTTGATATTGAGAGAGCATCACTTTTTGTAGATAATCTGCTTAACTTCTGAAATTGGTTCTAGAAATAGCTCTAATTTTTTCATCCTTTGCGTTTTGTCTTCAATGATCATTTATTTCATTTATTCGACTTCTTCCATGACTTGTTTAAGTCAAGCTTTAGCCTTCATAACTTCTTTAGTATTTTAAATGATTTTAGTTTTTAAGGTTTTAATTTTTCATTATTGATCCACCATGTAATCTAAAGTTTATCATCTTAGGGAGAATTTGACAATGGATTATTGTAAAGAGAGAGGTAGTGGAGAATGTTGGGATTCTTGATTGATCTGGTGGAAGAATTTCGCTGAAGTGTAGAGCTGATAAGTGCTTGTGCGATACGAATGCGAAGCGTTCATTCCTTATGTTGAGCATTACTTTTCTCGGGTTTTTACACTAATATGTGTGTTTTTATGTTACTTTTATGCAGGTAGGGTTGTGAGGCCCAGTATGAAGGAAATAGGCCAATGTGGATCATAATGCACCAATTTTGGAAGAAATCTTGCTAAATTTCAAACGCGAAGACATAGGTCAGGTGTGAGATGCTAGAGTGTGTGCCAACCTCCTCTTATTCGAGTGGGCACATCCATTTGGAGGGGCACAAAGGCAGTCACATTCGAGCATTCTGACTTATGCACATAGAACAAGAGCTCCACCAACATGTACACCATTGAAGAAGCAAGTGATCCACGACATGAACGTGTGCCCATTTGCGTTACCCCGATGAAAGTATGGAATTGGGAAGCTATTCAGGTCAAATACTGTAGCAGGACATTGTAGCATATACTGTAGCAACACTGCTCACAGCGGGCCGAGAAACCAGAGAAACAGAGAATCCACACGGGCGTGTGGAAATTATCCATGCCCGTGTGGAAATTCCGCACGGGCGCGTGGAGCATCCACGCCCGTGTAGTCGCCCGATTCCAGCCCTATTTAAAGCCGAATCAGCCCCGATTTTGGTATTATTTTCTCCATCTTTTCCCCAACTTGAGAAAGGGCTTCGGCTAGGGTTTCGAGGGGTATTGGCCAAGGTTTTGGAGAGGTTCTACAGCTCCGACATCGTCATTCCTTAGGAAGAAGGTTGGTAGGGGAGCTTCCGTCGAGGCGTATCCTATACCGGATGAGGAAATCCTTGGACGACGAGTAGAGGACTTTCCACAAGACCATCGACACGACTATCGAGGGGGTTTCTTTATGGATTCATTGCTTTTACATTCTATTTCTTTCATTGTACTTAGCTCCATGGAGAGCTAAACCCCTAGTGGGTACTCGGGTATTGTGAACCCTAGGATATATTTGTTTCTTTGAACCTCTTTATTATGCTTTCAATAAATTGATGTTTATTGTGAGTTCCAACCTTGAATGCTTGATTGTATGAACATTTCCCCTAGAGTGACACTAGGGTTGAGAGTTCTTGTTGGTAACCTTGTGAGTGAGTGACACACCACGAGCGTTAGACAAAGTTAGGTTGGAGAGGGTTGAGACGGTGAGTCGAGAGGTACAGGAGCGTCCGCTTTCCCTTCCGGCGTGATAGATTCTACTTCCGTTCCTCGAGTTCTTTGCGGCCATAATAGAGTGAATGGTCTAAGGGACGAACTTCCGCTGGGGCTTAGTTACGCGTGCAACGGAGTGAAGCGTTGAGGTGATCTGGGTATCTAGGGCTCAATTGTGGTTAGAGACCTTCCACCTGGACCAAAGGGTTAGGTCTATAATTAGGAAGAGATTTATCACTTAGAATCCCTAGAGCTCATTGCAACTCTATACGAGTGTGAGGTGTTGAGATTATTCGATTTCTCCTCCGGGACATGTATAGAGTCAGGCATAGTTGACCTTAGATTTGGGACTATGTAATTAAGGATTTCCACGACTCACCATTACATTGATTAGGAAGCATAATAGAGGGTTCTTGCACTTGAAACAATTATCCTAGGTGGAGCATTATCTGGGTACACCATTTTTATCGATTGCCTTACCCCTTTCTTTACTTTTGCTCTCTTACTTTTTGCTTTTACTGTTGAGAATTGAATCATTGTCACACTTATTATCATTGATCTTTTACATAGCTAAGAATCAAATTAAGTATTTTTATTCCCTACTTCCTGTGGATTCGATACCCGCTCACCCGGGATTATTACTTCGACAAACCCGTGCACTTGCGGGATATACGCAAGGGGACCTTGTCAAGAGCAAAGGGAATAGACTTTTTGGGTCATGACAATTAACCTAAAGTTTATCTATGATAACATGTTATGGTAGATTTAGATATGCTTGGGTTCCGAATCTTAAAGATGAATTTAGCGGAAAAAAGGGAAGGTTGAGGTTTAGCTAAATGGGATATTGGTTGTTGTAGAGATTTTTTCCTACCATCTCTACATAAAACAATAAACTCTATGGGGTTAGGATAACGAGGTTTTTGCCATAATAAGAGACACATATGGCCCTACTTGTTTTGTAGCTACAACTATTATTATACGGACGAACAAACCTTTGTCTTCTTTTATTATAGGGGTCTTCTTTACATAGTTTCCACTATTAAAGAAAACATATATGATCCTACTAATATTGCAGTCATAGTTTTCCATAACGCGAATGGAAAAACTATTGGGTAAGGTTTAGGTTGCATGACTCCAACAGTGATAAGAATACATAAGATCCTATTTGTTGTACAGTCTCCATTCCTATCATCAAAGATGGACAAGTCACGGGCTCTTGTTGTCTTAAATAATAGTCTGCTTCTAATTATCTTAAAGTGGATTGCATATGTTCTATATCTTTTTCTATTTTTTGCTATCTTTTGAGAGATTGCTAATTTCTTTTCCACATTTTTACTAGTTTCAAGAATGATTCATGTCTTTCTTTTTGTAATAAGGCCTATGGTTCCTTGTATGGAATCAAGTATTCTTTTTCTAGAATATGAAAGAGAATATTTCAATATTGTTCAGTCTTTAAATTCTTTTAAGTCTTTAATTTCCAATCTTTTGTTTTTAAATGTTATGGCAAATTGAGTGCCAAGACCTCATCAAATTATGTGAAGATTTCTATTACGTTAAAGGCAATCTGAAGCACATAAACTTGGCTAATATTGCCCTGATTCATAAGGTCGAAACCCTTGAGGTCCCCAAAGTCCTCAACCGAATTGGTCTTATCAAGTGATAAGTGTCTAATTATGTGTATTTTAATGTATACATTTCATACAATATGCATGTATTTTAATTTAACCAATGCATGTTTTATGCATTATTTATTTTATTTTCTTCAGTGGGCATTAAAAGGTCATCAATAGCTGAAGAATGTATTTTGGGCAGAATTCTAGACTGAAAGGAGCAAGTTTAGAGATGAAGCACTACATCAATGAACAATGTCAGCATGACCTATCTATAATGCCATGTGAACCCTATGAGCCCACACAGAGCCCGCATAACCCATCAAAAAAAGCTATACGACCTTCATGCACTCACATGGAGCTTCACATGAACCCTTAGCTTCACTAGAAGCTTATTTTTGTGACCTATGCAACCCTTATACGCACCCATAGGTGTTCGCATACCTGGGAAAGTATATAGGGATGAAATTGGGGTCTTGGAAAGAGCCTTGGCCACCATTTAATTCTACACACTCACAATTCTAAATCTTATTGAGAGGAGGCTGTTTTGTGCTTAAATTGAGGGTAGAGGAAGGTAGATCTCAAGGGATTCATCCTTGGAGCTTTGATAGAGTGGAAATCAAAGCATCGACTCATTTTGGGGATTCTTGGAGGATGGCATCATTGGGATCCAACGAGCTTCTCCACCTTCATCATTAGTCAATGAATACGGATTTTCACCACGAGTTTTTACTGTTTTCATATTTATTTTGTAATTCCCCTATCATTCATATTGGACTAAACTCCCAAGGCCACCAAGCACCAGTGAACCTTGGGAGGAAAACTTTATATGGATGATTACTTTTTTTATTAATGCATGTTGGCTTGTTTCTTGTGTTTAATCTATGTTGTTTCATGTTTAATCTATAATGAATGGATTTCATAGGTTGATTCTGAATTGTATGTGTAGAACGAGATGTTTACATGTTCTAGTTTATTCATTGATTAGAGAAGGATTTATTGTATCTTCATGATGGAGGTTCCATGTATTAGTAACTTCCCGCATTACAGTTTTACCCTTGATTTGAGATTCCTTATGCCCATTGCAATTGTTTGGGTGTCTGAGAGCTAGAACACATATGGGATTAGGGTTATTCACCAAAGGTTTTCGGGGTAGCCAACCTTTAGAATCTCTTGGTCCATGCTTGCCAATAGCTATTTTATCTTTATATCATCAATGCATTGTTAGCACTCACGAGAGGACCTTTGCTTGAGGTCGACTTCATTTATAAAGTTTCCATCTAAATAGGGTGGCTTAGTTCCATTTTTTGGTTTATTTTAACTTCAATTAAGACATCACTCACTTGATTAGTAGACTAAATAATGACATGAAGAGAAAATAATAGTACATTTTAGGACCCTAGGGATATGACTCTCTCACTCTCATGCATTAGGGAAATTAATTACTTGACAACCCATGCCCTTTGCAGCTGGGAAGGTGACATTACTCACCCTTCTACTATCCACATGTCCATCATAATCATCTCCAAGTTCTTGGCTTCTTGATTGAGTAGAGTGACTGGTGCTGACGAGGACGCATACAAGTATATGTGCTAATCAAAAATAATACTATGCTCAGAAGAAGGATCAAATCCACAAGGACTAGATAGTACTATTACTAATTCTATCTACATTAGCTAACTAACAATCAATGATCAATTTTTGAAAGACAAATAAAAATAAAAGACCAATTTAAAGGTAAGAATAACAAGAAACAACGAGTGAAAACAGTGCCCGGATATGAATTCACTTGGGAATTTATGAATAAAGAAATTGCAATTCATTATAAACAAACCCTAGCTTGTTTGACCAGGGATTTCAAAAATACACCAAGTTCTCTCTCAAGACTCCTCTGTGCCTAATCCCATGTTACAATAAGAGTGAATCACTTCTAAACCTTCTTTCGTATGATTGCATAAAGATCTAGGAAATCCCTATAATCAATCTGAGCTCTTGCTACATAATCCTAATATGGAAAAATCATAAGTGGCCTATCTATAGAGAACACTCTTAATTCCCTTCATCTATGTGTGATCTCTCACAATAAATCTCTCGCCCTCAATCATGAAATCAATATAAAATAGCCACTCTAGTTATGATAAATCAATAATAAAAAGACATAGATGAACCTAAAAAGCCAAAGCTAATCTATATTAAAAAGAAATATCAAAGTAATGTTATCCCCAA
This sequence comes from Dioscorea cayenensis subsp. rotundata, assembly GCF_009730915.1. Classification (NCBI taxonomy): domain Eukaryota; kingdom Viridiplantae; phylum Streptophyta; class Magnoliopsida; order Dioscoreales; family Dioscoreaceae; genus Dioscorea; species Dioscorea cayenensis. The sequence continues at coordinate 5,499,436 of NC_052490.1, forward strand.
GTTACATCAATCCGGACACCCAAGGAAGTTAGCCTTCTATGGGGCCAATGTTCATCTCTAAGTAATGGAAATAAAGCACTACAACCCTGGCCTTAGGAAAGAAACCTCCTCTCAATGTTTCTATGTTGGAGTAGATATGAGCTGATATCATCACCCTTGGACTGTTACTATGATGACTCCTTTGATTCTCTTCCTTGACGTCTTTGATCTTCTCCAAACCATAGAAGCCAGTCCTCAGTTCTTTTTCCCAAAACATTTGGTAAAAAATTAGATCCCAAATAACATTTTTAGCCTTCTATTTATATTTCTAGGAATCCGAACAGTACACGGCCGTGTACCTTGCCCATGTAAATCTCTGAACGTATTGAGAATTTTCTACTTGGGGTACACAGTTTGATGTACATGACCGTATATCGCTTTATCTGTCTGTGTATCTCTCCAGACGGATCTTCACTTAAACTCTTAAGTTGCACGGCCGTGTGCTTCGCTTCTGCCCATGTTCTCCGCTGGATAATGCTTTAGTAACTTCTTGAACATACACTACCGTGTACTTCATCTATACACCCGTGTTCTTCTTTATAGGAACATAGTTGTGGAGTAAACATTTATGTGCACAAGATTCATGTGTTTCTTTGGCCTACTTACTTACTGAAGAATACATGGGCAAGTACATGGCCGTATACCTTATCCATGTATTTCTCTGTTTGCTGCTTTTGGCACTATTTTACTCCCAATTTCCTTCCTTTGGCTTTTGTTGTACCTCTTTTGTCTTGCGAGCAATAGCAAAACAAACTTAATGAGTGCATTTCATATAGACATTTTACTTCCCCTATTATATGATTTTCTTGTCTTTTGGCATATATTTTGGTCTAAATCGATACTACTTTGGGTATTTGTGTTTAATTGGGTAGGAAATTAGGTTTTATGATAAAATAATGAGGTTTGGAACAAATCTAGTGCAAAACAGAGTTAAAATGTGAATTATAGTGAAAGCATAGACGGAAGCACGCCGTGCTTCTGCCCCTACTCTTTACAAGAGTTTTTAGCACAAGAATAGCACAGTTTTGCTGCCCCTAGTACGGTCACAATAGGGAAGCATGGGCTGAAGCACGCCTGTGCTTACCCCCGTGTATTTTATTGGAAAATCATCCCCAGGCCAAGCATGGTTTCAGTAGCACAGTTACTGTAGCAAGCACAGGCAGAAGGACTCTCATGCTTATCCCTGACAAGGTCCCCTTGCGTATATCCCGCAAGTGCACGGGTTTGTCGAAGTAATAATCCCGGTGAGCGGGGTCGAATCCACAGGGAGTAGGGAGTAAAGACACTTATTCCGATTCTTAGCTATGTGAAAGATCAATGATAAGGAGTGTGATAATGATTCAATTCTCAACAATTAAAAGCAACAAGTAAGAGAGCAAAAGTAAGGAGGAGGTAAGGCAATCGATAAAGATGGGGTACTCGGATGATACTTCACCTAGGATAATCGCTTCAAATGCAAGAACTCTCTATTATGCTTCATAATCAATGCAATGGTGAGTCGTGGAAATCCTTACATACATAGTCCCAAATCTAAGGTCAACTATGCCTAACTCTATTCATGTCCCGGAGGAGAGATTAAATAACCTCTCAACCTCGTACTCGAATATAGTTGCAATGAGCTCTAGGGATTCCAGTGATAAATCTCTTCCTAATTATGGACCTAACCCTTTGGTCCAGGCGGAAGGTCCCTAACCACAATTAAGTCCTAGATACTAAGATCCCCTCAATGATTCACTCCGTTGCACGCGCAACTAAGCCCCAGCGGAGATTAATCCTTTAGACCATTCACTCTATTATGGCTGCAAAGAACTCGAGGAACGGAGTTAGAATCTATCACGTCGGAGGAGAAAGGGGGCGCTCCTGTACCTCTCGACTCACCCTCTCAACCCTCTCCAACCAAGCTTTGTCTAACGCTCGTGGTGTGTCACTCACTGACAAGGTTACCAACAAGAACTCTCAACCCTAGTGTCACTCTAGGGGAAGTGTTCATACAATCAAGCATTCAAGGTTGGAACTCACAATAAACATCAATTTATTGAAAGAATAATAAATAAGTTCAAAGAAACGAATACATCCTAGGGTTCACAATCACCCAAGTACCCACTAGTGGTTTAGCTCTCCATGGAGCTAAGTACAATCAAAGAAATCGAATGTAAAAGCAATGAATCCATAAAGAAACCCCCTCGATGGTCGTGTCGATGGTCTTGTGGAGAGTCCTCTACTCATTGCAAGGGATCCTTTGTCCGGCCTAGGATACACCTCGCCGGATCGATGCCGACGAAAGCTCTCCCAATAACCTTCTTCCAAATGACGCGTGATGTCGGAGCCATAGAACCTCTCCAAAACCCTAGCCAATACCCCTCAAAACCCTAGCCGAAGCCCTCTCTAAAGTTGGGGAAACGATGGAGAAAAGAATACCAAAATCGGGGCTAAATCGGCTTTAAATAGGGCTGGAATCGGGCGACTCCATGGGCGTGGACGGTACACGCACCCGTGTGGAATTTCCACACGGGCGTGTATAATTTCCACACGCCCGTGTGGATTCTCTGTTTCTCTGATTTCTCGGCCGGCTGTGAACAATGCTACTACAGTGCATGCTACATTTCTCTGCTACAGTCTTCGACCTGAATAACTTCCCAATTCCATATTTTCATCGAGGTAACGCAAACGGGTACACATTTACGTCATGAATCACTTGCTTCTTCAATGATATACATGTTGGTGGAGCTCTCATTCTTATGTGCATAAATCGGAATGCCCGAGTGTGACTACCTTTGTGCCCCTCCAAATGGATGCGCTCATTCGAATGCGAGGAGGTTGGCACACACTCTAGCACCTCACACCTGACCTATGTCTTCGCGTTTGAACCTTAGCAAGATTTCCTCCAAAATAGGTGCATTATGATTCACATTGGCCTATTTCCTTCATATTCGGCCTCACAATCCTACTTGCATAAAAGTAACATAAAAACACACATATTAGTGTAAAAACCTGAGAAAAGTAATGCTCAACATAAGGAATGAACACTTCGCATTCATATCGCATAAGCACTTATCAAACTCCCCCACACTTAAGCTTTTGCTTGTCCTCAAGCAAACATTAAAACATTCTGTGCATCAATGAAGAAAATATTGAAAGTGCTTGGCCTTAGCTTCACCGAGGCATACAAAGAAAGTATTCTACAAGTAAGAAAAATTTCAACACTAAATACGAAAAATCAAAGCTCTAGCTAAAAACTTGAATAAAAAAAAGAACAACAAACCCGAAATCGTGTACGTGTGTGAACTCACTCAAAACAACCCAAGGTATACTCCTCAAAATTCTAAGTACAAGGGACTTATTTATCTACAAAAGTGACAACAATTTCAAAGATGGTAGTAGCTTCACACATCCTCTAAGGTAGCCCTTTCCAAAGCAGCCGCTAAGGTGGCTTTCACACTTTCGAGGTGGTAGCTCTTTCTACCGGAGTGGTAGCTTTCACTCATCCTATGAGATAGCTCTTTCTCTCATTAGGGCATAGCTCGTATCCGACTTATGAGAGTAGTTTCATACTTCATAGGTGGTAGCTCTTTCCACCCAACAAGCACAATAAAACTATTTTGTTTCTTTTTCTTTGCATTTTCCATTTTTTTTTCATAATTTGCACAAGAAACAACTATAACTAGTCCCTTTAACATCAAACTTGAGTTTCCAATAGAGTTTAAAGAGTGAGTAGTGTAACAAGTATAAATCGGGTAAAAATTCCTAGAAATTCAAGCAAGAACTAGAGCATGAAAACATTCAATGTTCAAAATTCTCCTAAACTCAAGAATACAATGCTTGCAACTAAGGTGAACCGCCATTGGCTATGTGAGCATATAACAATCAAGAACAATAGAAACAATGTGTGTACTATGAAACTCCCCCCCAAAGTTAAGTTGTACATTGTCCTCAATGTACACATGCAAGCTCACTCATAATGTATATCAATGAAGAATATATGTGGGAGAAGCAATCAAAACAATACTCCCCTGACTCCTAGTGTTGCGTTTGATGGAGCTAAGTCCTTGGGTGTAATGTTTCGACAGGTTGTGAAGCTCACACGGGCAAGTGCCGAAGCACCTTAGTCGTGCCCATGAAAAAGTCTCAATTCCCATGATGACAAGACCATCTGCACGCATACACGAGTGAAGCTCAATAAAACAAAAACAACTCGAGTATACAAAAGATAGAGCGATGAATACAACTTGAGACAATAAAATGAAAATAAACTCAGAAGGAAAATCCTTTCTGAGTATATAAATCCAAAATAAAATGCAGAAAATAAAATGCGAAAAATAAGATCAAAGAAAGTAAAGACGCCTCAAGTGTCGGTGTCAATAGCTAGTACATTTGTTTCCGTTGCTGGTGAAGATGACGCTGGTGCTGCAATATAAATGAAGATTGGCAAAGAAAAGAGAAAGAGAAGCTTACCGACAAAATGAGAATAAAAGACTAGAAAACGGCCGGAAAACTCAATTAACAACCCTCTAAAACGACGGTGAGAGGTCAGGAGAGAGCAAGGATATGTTCTCAAAATGTATGAGGGTAAAACGATGAAGAAACCCGAAAAGATTTTAAAGAAAACCTGCGGTTCTAGCATATCTGTAAATCCACACGGGCGTGTGGAAATTACCCACGCCCGTGTGCCCGAACCACAGGGGCAGACGCACGCCTCTGTGGAGTCTCCATGCAACCGAGAAAATTCTCTAAGACCCACGCCCGTGCGAAAATTCCAAACGGGCGTGGACATTCACAGGCCCAACTCACAGGGGCAAATGCATGCCCCTGTGTCTTCTTGGGATGGAGAGATCCTCTGCAGAGATTCCCACGGGCGTGCAAAAATTACCCACGCCCGTGTGTGGTTCACAAGGTCGCCCACAGCGGCGAGTCCACGCCCCTGTGTGCTCTCGGGATAAACCGCCCAACTCTGCAGGAATTCACACGCTCGTGCGGAAATTACCCACGGGCGTGTGATAGTCGCATGGTCGTTCACAGGGGCAGCTGCACGCCCCTGTGCCTTCTTTGGATGAGCTCGCTGTAAACACCCACGGGTGTGCGAAAATTCCACACGCCCTTGTGTTTTCTCTAGGTGACTTAGAAAAACCTGCAGGCTCTGCAGAAATTTTTTTTAACATGTTTACACACTCAGAGCCTGCCCTAATATGTAAGTTTTACGAGTGAAAAACATGAGAAATAGCTCAAACGACCAAAACATCACCAAAACACATGAAAGCACAAGATAACACCAACGGTCCTCAAGAAAAGCATAGCAATGGCATATAAGAATCAAAACACCAACACTCAAGCTCTTATTCATGCAAACACTAAACTAAAAACTCGGAAAACAGTAATTGCTTGGGTTGCCTCCCAAGAAGCGCTTGTTTTACGTCACTTAGCTTGGCGTACCTCTTCCTTACCTTATGGGGGCTTGAAAAGAGTGTGTTCCTTCCGACTAGATATTGCATAGCTACTTCCTTTAAACCAAAAATCTACATGCCGGGGTGGAATATTTGTTGGAGAGTCCAACCATCTTACCTTTGGCCTCCACGGAAACAATTTGGGTTGGGAATTGTCAAAGCTTAGTACAGGTGGGTCATTGGATGGCTTCAATCTCCTACCCACGTCTTCTTCCAAACCCAAAATCTCTTTCTTGCAATTTATGAGTTGATTAATCCCAAAGAGTGGTGCTTGCTCCATTACCTTAGGATTTGCATCTTCTTCCATTTCAACTTGAAAGCAATATGTCTTCACCAACTCTCCTTGCACCATTTCTTGCTCACAAACATACTGTCCACTCAAACAATTATCACATTGAATGAACGGTTCTTCTTGTATCCTCTCAATCTAGACAACATCATACTCGTTCTGCCCCACTTCTTCATTGTCATTCACTACCACATCTTCTCTATAAGGAACTTGACTTGCTTGCTCAAATACTTGTTGTTCCCTGGAGAGTGTGTCAAGTATCCCTCCTAGTTGATACTCAAGGTTTTTATAGGGGGCTTCATGACATCTTCGTGTGGTCTCCATATTTTGGACGCAGACATCGGATGCTTCAATAAAGTTAGCTAATACTCTTTGTAACTGAAATGCATCCTCTCCGAGTATCTCACCCGTTTGACATTCCTCTTGAGGTGCCTCCCAATGTTGTTCACCATTATCCCATAATACGTTTGGGTAGCCCACTTCAATTGGATGATATGCGTTGTAACATGGAATGTTCTATTGTTGTGAAGCTAAAATTCTATCAACTTTTTCACTCAGAGCTTCAACCTGCAAATGTAGAGCAACGACTGGGTCAATCATCATTTAAAATCCTTGCAAGAAAAAGTAAGACATGACAAAAGAAAACAAATGAGAATGATGGAAGAATAAGAAAGTGTGAAATATATATTTTTTTTTTTTAGATCAAATCAGAACGGTGATAGAGAAGAGATGTGAAATAGAATGAAGGGTAAATAGCTAAGAAAACAAAGTGCAAAGTATCTCTGAATGCCTACTCCCCGACAACGGTGCCAAAAACTTGACAAGGTCCCCTTGCGTATATCCCGCAAGTGCACGGGTTTGTCGAAGTAATAATCCCGGGTGAGCGGGGTCGAATCCACAGGGAGTAGGGAGTAAAGACACTTAATTCGATTCTTAGCTATGTGAAAGATCAATGATAAGGAGTGTGATAATGATTCAATTCTCAACAATTAAAAGTAACAAGTAAGAGAGCAAAAGTAAGGAGTAGGTAAGGCAATCGATAAAGATGGGGTACTCGGATGATACTTCACCTGGGATAATCGCTTCAAATGCAAAAACTCTCTATTATGCTTCCTAATCAATGCAATGGTGAGTCATGGAAATCCTTACATACATAGTCCCAAATCTAAGGTCAACTATGCCTAACTCTATTCATGTCCCGTAGGAGAGATTAAATAACCTCTCAACCTCGCACTTGAATAAAGTTGCAATGAGCTCTAGGGATTCCAGGTGATAAATCTCTTCCTAATTATAGACCTAACCCTTTTGTCTAGGCGGAAGGTCCCTAACCACAATTAAGTCCAAGATACTAAGATCCCCTCAACGCTTCACTCCGTTGCACGCGCAACTAAGCCCTAGCGGAGATTCATCCCTTAGACTATTCACTCTATTATGGCCGCAAAGAACTCGAGGAACGGAGATAGAATCTATCACGTCGGAGGGGAAAGGGGACGCTCCTGTACCTCTCGACTTACCCTCTCAATCCTCTCCAACCTAGCTTTGTCTAACGCTCGTGGTGTGTCACTCACTCACAAGGTTACCAACAAGAACTCTCAACCCTAGTGTCACTCTAGGGGAAATGTTCATAAAATCAAGCATTCAAGGTTGGAACTCACAATAAACATCAATTTATTGAAAGCATAATAAAGAAGTTTAAAGAAACGAATACATCCTAGGGTTCACAACCACCCAAGTACCCGCTAGGGGTTTAGCTCTCCATGGAGCTAAGTACAATCAAAGAAATCGAATGTAAAAGCAATGAATCCATAAAGAAACCCTCTCGATGGTTGTTTTCGGCCTAGGATACACCTCGCCGGATCGATGCCGACGAAAGCTCTCCCAATAACCTTCTTCCAAACGACGCGCGATGTCGGAGCCGTAGAACCTCTCCAAAACCCTAGCCAATACCCCTCAAAACCCTAGCCGAAGCCCTCTCTCAAGTTGGGGAAAAGATGGAGAAAAGAATACCAAAATCGGGGCTGAATCGGCTTTAAATATGGGCTGGAATCGGGCGACTCCATGGGCGTGGACGGTACACGCGCCCATGCGGAATTTTCCACACGGGCGTGGATAATTTCCACCACGCGTGTGGATTCTCTGTTTCTCTGATTTCTCGGCCGGTTGTGAACAGTGCTGCTATAGTGCATGCTACATTTCTCTGCTATCAGTCTTCGACCTGAATAACTTCCCAATTCCATATTTTCATCGAGGTAACACAAACGGGCACATGTTTACGTCGTGAATCACTTGCTTCTTCAATGATATACATGTTGGTGGAGCTCTCATTCTTATGTGCATAAATCGGAATGCCCGAGTGTGACTACCTTTGTGCCCCTCCAAATGGATGCGCTCATTCGAATGCGAGGAGGTTGGCACACACTCTAGCACCTCACACCTGACCTATGTCTTCGCGTTTGAACCTTAGCAAGATTTCCTCCAAAATAGGTGCATTATGATTCACATTGGCCTATTTCCTTCATATTCGGCCTCACAATCCTACCTGCATAAAAGTAACATAAAAACACACATATTAGTGTAAAAACCTGAGAAAAGTAATGCTCAACATAAGGAATGAACACTTCGCATTCATATCGCACAAGCACTTATCAATCCCTATGCTTTTTATAGGTTTTTTATTATTTGGTGCCAAAAACTAATCCCAAGACTCCCAAAAAGAGCACAGCCAAGAGCACGAGCGTGCTTGGAGGTGGCATTTTAAGCTCCAAAGTTGGGTTTTCAAAGGGACTTTTTTGTGAGGGTTTCTTCGGAATCTTCTTGGAGGTGGCGAAAGGACTTCATCTTCCATATATTGGAGGTGGATCTAAGGCGTAAGGACACCGAGTAGAGTGGAGCACCGGCAGAGTTGTTTAGGAAACAAAAAGGGGGTTTTCATGGATTCCTTTTCTTTTATTTTCTTTAGTATTTCATGTGTTTGTTAAAATATGAGGGGCTAACCATCATGTGGTTCCCCGGATTATGAACTTTGATGTTTGATGTTTTGATTTTAGTGATATTGGTTCTTGAGTTTCCTTGTGGTCTTACTTTTGTTTATATTGCTTATCTTTCTATGTGTTGCTTACCTTGATGCTTGTATGTTGCTAGCTTAATGAGGGACTTGCCGTTAGACACGTGAGAGTTAATTTTTTGTTGCTATTTCCCCCATTGGTTGCCATTACATTTTATGTTGCTATTCAATCTTAGATTTAATCTCTACTTGTCTAGCTAGGACACACATTAGGAAAGGGGTTGAGTCCATTCTGAGCCTTGGGCTATTACATACGTTATCAAACGTGAAGATACAAGTTGTGCTCAAAGATATGTGGGTGTGTGCCAACCTCCATTGTGCTCAAGTAAATACACAAAATGGATGGGTACAAAGGCAGTCACACTCATATGTTTTGACTTGTGTAACATTGTCAAGAGCTTCACCAATGTGGTTTTCATTGAAGACGCGATGCGATCTACCACATGGATGTGTACCCATTCATGTGGCCTTGATGAAAAGAATGGATTTGGGAGTATTCGGGGAAGTACTATAGCAGTTTACTGTAGCAAAACATTGTAGCAAAATCATTCTAGCAATTACTATTCATAGCGCGCAGGAAATGAAGACCTGGCAATCCACACGGCCGTGTAGAAATTTCACAAGCCCGTGTGGATGCCCGATTCCTGCCCTATAAATACCGCTTTGAGAGTTCTATTTAAGGATCTTTTTCCTATCTTTTGCCCATCTTTAGAGGTGCTCCCGGAATGGGTTTGGAGAGGTGTTTGCTTGGTTAGAGGAACTGTTCTACGGCATTCGACACCGAGTTCCTTTGGAGGAGAACTATTGGAGGAGCTTTCGTCGGCATCGATTCAGTGAGGTATGCCCTAGGTTTGACAAGGAAACCTTTGGAGAAGACGAGCTGGCTCCACAAGACCATCAATACTGAATACAAGGGGGTTTTATGTATAGATTACATGCATTTACTTTCGATTTCATTATTGATAGTGTATTGCTCCATAGAAAGCTGAACCTTAGTGGGTGCTTGGATTTGTAAACCCTAGGATGATTTTGTTTCATTGACTTTTATTATGCTTCTTTAATTGATGTGTTAATTGGGTTCCATCTTTGATTGCTTGTTGAATTGATTTTCCCCTAGAGTGGCACTAGAGTTGAGAATCTATCTTGGTAATCCTTGTAAATGAGAGACACTTCATTAGGGTTAGACAAAGTAAGGTTGGAGAGAGTCGAGGGGGTGAGTTGAGAGGTAGCGAAACGTCCCCTTTCCCTTTCGATGTGGTTTATCCTACCTCCACATTCCAAGAGTTCTTTGCGATTATGATAGAGTGAAGTACTAAGAGACGAACTCCACAGGGGCTTAGTTGCGTAAGCAACAAAGTGAAGTGTTGAAGTAATCCTTAGTGCTGGGGCTTAATTGTGACTATAGGGTCTTTCGCTTGGACCAAAGGGTTAGATCTATATTAGGGAATAGGGTTTATCACTTGGAATTCCTAGAATTTCAAGCAACCTTCACAGTGTGAGGCATCGAGAGTATCCTTTTCCGCCAGGGCATAGTATAGGGTTAGTCACGGTTGACCTTAGGTTTGGGATCATGTGTCTTTGGATTTCCACGACGCATTAAACATCAATTAGGAGGCATAATGATTAGTCTTGCACTAGAAACAATAGTCCTAGGGTGAGCAATATCCGGGTACCCCATCTTTCTATTGATTACCTCTCCTTATTCCTATTGCGCTTCTTTTTCCTTTCTTTATTTCTATTTGCACTGATATTGTTCACTCAAATCACAACTTGGTTTTCACTATAGTTAGATAGCAATAATTGTGTTTCTGAGCACTATTCCCTGTAGATATGACTACCCATAATCCATGTACTTGCGGTACACACACAAGGGGTGTGTCATCAAACCCTCTCTAGGTGTTCACCATGGTACAAGAAGAAACTCTTGAATCATTGCCTAGCCGTTGTTTTGTCAAGGGGATTAGTCTAGGGCACCACTCTATCTCAGTGATTCTCACTTAGTTCACCTCCAGTCCTATATTTACCTTAGCCAAATTTCACTCTTTAAACCCTTTTTATCCGGCTAGATATTTTAATAACAATGAGTACTGAAAGCTTATCAGTCCCGGTGGGTTCGACTACCCGATCCCATTAGGTACACTTTACTCCTTGTACGACCCGTGCACTTGCTGTTATGCAAAGGGCGTATCTAAACTAAGTACCAATTATCCATTAAACACACTCTTGACAACCACTTAAGTGCTAAAGATGTTCGATATAATATGTATGATAAAGCACTTATCATGAAGGGCTAGTGTATCTTTACAAATATTTTAATCATGGAGAAACTTATTTTGAGCTTGCAAAAATGTAGTTTCTGGAGGAACATCTTAAAGGTAGATTTTCTTAAACTATTTGATATGGCTAACTTGGACTTTCTACTTGACTTATTAAAAGTGTATAGCTTTAGACTTTGTTGGTTAGGCTAAAATTAAGGCCATCCTATACTCCTCCAAAGACATTATCTTGATCAATGGAGCTTAAAGTGGATATGCAATGTACTGCCGGGGACTTAGACTGGGTGATCCCCTAATTTCCTCTCCTATTTATATAGGGTGCAGATGTGCTTAGCTTAATATTAACACATGCTCTTACTTTAAGTTTGCTAGATCTTAGGGAGATTTAGCAAAATGTGATACTTCCAATATGCCGACGACCTAATTGTTTAATCAAGAAAGGCAAGGAAGATTTGTAGATAATAAAGCTCATCCTTTATCTCTTTCAGGACATGTTAGGGCTTTCAATCAACTCCTAAAAAAGCAACTTCCCTTCACTAGTGTTTTCCAATCTCTAGCATGTCTCATGCTTGGACATTAAGTTATTCAACTAAGTCTCTCCACATGACTTATCTTGGAATCCCATATTTAGGTAAGTACCCTATCACCGAGACTGGACACAACTTATCTCCGTGATGAAATGAGGATAAGTCTAAACTCTTTTCTCTCAAAGGTAGGCTTCCTCTTGTTGACTTAGTTTTGTTGGGTATCCTATCCTATTAGATGCCCATCTTTAAACTCCCACATTGAGTTACCAAAGCAATTAATCTGATTGGAAGAGACTTGGTTATTTCTTTTCTCAAGCTATCTTGTTCTTATATTTTTCTGATGACAGTAGATTTATAGTGTTTGTTATCCTTAATATCTATTTTCCTCCCTATGTTTGGTAACTTTCTATATTGGTGTGTCTTTTTTGTAACTCTTCCTTTCTTTAGTTGAACATGGTTTATTCACTTTTCCCCAAAAAAAAAATGTTTGTTAAACTTGATTTGTTGTCGATTTTTGTTCAATATACTTGCAAACAATTAAATTGAAATAACAAGTAGACTTTTATCTACATTAAAAAAATAAGTATATTGAAAACAAGTGCATATGTTACCCAAAATACAAAATAAACAAATAAAAAATAAAGAAATATAACAAATTTCAACCTTCTTGCATGTAAAGTAGCTTACCTACAGCACAAGTACTCAAAGAAACCAACATGCCCTAATATATATTTTTTTAATATAGATTGCTCATCAATTAGTACGAAGGAACAAAATAAGCTCTTGTATAGATTAATGACCAATTATTTTTAATGGATTACATTCTAATATAATAAAATAATTTTAATATTAGATGAAACACAAATGTTTACTATAAGAGGCACTATGCCATATGTCTAAGTTACTTCTAAGTTTGCTCACCTCTTGTAGCGGTAAGTCCCCATATTTTTTGCATTTAAATATACTAATGTTTTCATTAACAAATTTATCAAATTTAAAAGGAATTGTAATATTTTATTTTGTACGATGCAAAATAAATATAAAGTCATGTAAAAATATTGATCCCATGAGGAATTGTTTAATTATCCTCTAAATAGTAAAATTATCACAATTTAATCTTATTCAAAAAATACTTCATTGGTTGCTTTATTTATAAAAACATTTGGAGTTAGAAATTGGCAAATATTGATTGATGCAAGCATGATGTGATAACTCACTAAGCCTAAGTGCTTATGTCAATCAAGTAATACAATGAGCTAAGAAGTTAGTTTTTGGATCCCACGAAAACTAAGAGTACTAGTACTAGCTGCTCCTCTTATCTAGCCCAACAAAAGTGATGAAAGATAGGTAAATAAAGAACAATAATGATGCTATGGAGATTAATAACAAATTGGGGAAAATCAAGCATAGGAAGGCAGTATCCAGAAAATAAATCCCCCTAGAGTTCGTATTAAGCCTTAGACTTGACTATTAGAGCAACAACTGGATTAGATTTGGACTAAGAGTATTTCTGAAGTGCATTGATTCCTTCCTCAAGGCAATTGACAACTAATCCAATTCAAAATTTATGTACACATCTATATGATTACATTAGATTTAATGAATCCCTAAACTGGAAGAAATGTAGAGTTTAATCCAAAGTACACTATCTCTAGGCGTACTCACAACTCTATCTATAAATGCAAGATTTTTCAATCTTGCGTGCATGAATCACATGTGAAGATCTGGGTGCTCACTATGTAGATAATTAAGACAACAAGCAAACATAATTAGATCTCAAACCAACATAATACATTAACAACCAATATCCCAAAGTCTAATATAAATTAACCATAAGGTTTATGAATGCCTGAGTATCACAAGGTTTAGTTCCTCATTATAAAAGGGTGCAAACACAATCCAAAAAGATACAAATAAACCATAATAAACATCAAAACTCCTTTGGGTTTTGTTGTCTCCTGGATTGATGGCATCCAATAAAGGACTAATATTGCCGCCAAGATCTCTCTACATATGGTTCCCTTCTTATTATTCAAGAGCTCTCCGATGTCAATGTGTTAACAATGAATCATAGTTAATGGTCTTTAGTCGAAAGAACTTCCTTTCTAACCCTAATAACCATCTATTTATAGTGGGATAGTTATAAAAGATGCTTACCAGATGTGGCAAGGGGTAAAGGTTTCAATTCATAGTTTTCTAAGCCTTGTGGCCATCCTAAGAAGCCACATGACCATAAATACACTTATGTATCTCTCAAGTGGGGTCTTATCATCGTAAGGTATGCCCAATAAGCCAGCCTGTAAGGTATCCTAATATTATTTTTTTTCTTAGTTCTATTGTCGAAGGGTTTTAATCTCCTGTTTACAACCTTGTGGCTACTAGTGTGCCACTTTAAAATACTTCAAACTTGGTCTATTTGCTCCAAGAATTCCTTGAATTATTCATCTAACCTCCATACCACCTCTCTATACTTTGAATGCATAAAATTAATCAATTTGGTACCAAATGGATAATAATTTTCCAAAATCATAATAGTATAATATGTATATTCATCCACTTACCATCAATATATGGAAATCTAAGCTTGGGAATCCCCTTAATCTCTCATATGTTGATTTATATATTCATATATTTTCTCTTAAGAAGCAAGTTCTCATATTAGAGTCCCTTGTTGTGGTATATGAGTTTTTCTCTTGTGTTTTGACTCAAGACTTTGAGTTTTCTTCGTAAATGCCTCAATAGAACTTATCAAGTGGTTTAGAGTGCTCAAGAGCTGTTTTGGTGTCTATTTTGGCTCACACCGGGCTATGTGAGCCCCCACTCATGCAAATGTGACATGACCAACAGGCCATGCGGCGTACTGTGTACCCGCACGGGTCTACCCGGGAATCATGCCACCTCGTTATATGCCGGCATAGCTGGCGGTATGGCTAGGCCCGGTGGTCATACGGGCTGATAAGTGCTTGTGTACTAACAATATGAAGTAATCTTTTCTTACAATGAGCATTACTTTTATCAGGTTTTATTGCTAATATGTGTGTTTTTATGTTCTTTTGTGCATATAGGGTTGTGGAGCCAAATAGAGAAGAAAGGAGCCAAAGTAGATTGCAAATGCATTATGTTGATGGAATCTTGAAGTGAAGTGCTAATAGAGGAACTCCACTGGGGCTTATTGCGCAAGTAACAGAGTGAAGCGTTGAAGTAATCCTTAGTATCTAGGGAATAATCGTGATTAGGGGTCTTTCACCTGGACCAAAGGGTTAGATCTACATATAGGAATAGGATTTATGACTTGGAATCCCTATAATTTCTTACAACTTTGTACAGTGTGAGGTGTTGAGACTGAGCGATTTTTCCTCTGGGACATAGTGTAGAGTTAGTCATGGTTGACCTTAGGTTTGGGACTGAATATTTTAGGATTCCCATAACTCATTAAGCATCAGTTAGGAGATATAATAGTTGGTATTGCACTTGAAGCAATAATCCTAAGGGGAGCAATGTCAGAGTGCCCCACTTTCTATCGATTGTCTTTCCTCTCATTTTATTGTGCCTCTCTTTGTTATTCTCTCAGTCTTGTTCACATTGATTTTATCCACACCATTACTATTTCATCTTCATCTAGTTAAATAGAAATCATTGTGTTTCTATTCACTATTCCCTGTGGATACGATAACCAACTCACCTGGGATTTATTACTTTGACAAACCTGTACACTTGCGGGACACACGCAAGGGGTGTGTCAAGTTTTTGGCACCGTTGCTGGGGAATAGGCGTTTTGGAAACACTTTGCACTTTGCTATTTAGCTATTCATCGTTTATTCTATTTCACACTTTCTTATTCTATCATCATTCTGATTTATTTTTCTTTCTTTTGTAGCAGCTTTAGGTTATGACCCGAGGAAACCCTTCGACATTGGTTAAAGGAAATCCGAACTTTGAATGAAAAATTCATGGAAGGGGGAAATAACCTGTACAAGAACAGTCTAATCACGCTGAGATAGAAGGTGAAGGGTCAGATAATATGGCAGAACAGAATGAACAGTAGATGACACTCTCAGATTATTCTAGACCCTTAGTTTTGGGCACATAGTCTAGTATTGTGCGGCCACTAATTATAACTTAGAATTTTGAGCTAAATCTGGCATTCATCCACATGTTACAGCAGTCCGCACAATTTAATGGTTTGGCCGATAAGAATCCAAATAGTCACGTAGAGAATTTCTTGGAAGTGTGCGACATGCTCAAGATCAATGGTGTTACCGATGATGACATCAAGTTGAGAGCCTTCCCATTTTCCTTGAAGGGGACAGCGAAGCAATGACTACATTCATTACCTAGAGCATCGATTACTACATTTGAATAGTCATTTTCTAGAGCATTGATTACTACATGGGAGGAGATGGTAGAAGCTTTTCTTACCCGATATTTCCCTCCCGAAAAATTTGCAAAGCTTAGGAATGAAATATCCACTTTCGTGCAAACTGAATTGGAGTCTCTATTTGAGACATGGGAGAGGTTTAAGGAGCACTTGTGGAAATGTCCTCAACATGGGTTTCCCGAGTGGATGATTATTCAGACTTTTTACAACGGGTTAAACCCCAGCAAAAGGTAGTTACTTGATGCAGCAGCAGGAGGTACCTTAGGTAGCAAGACCCCCGGAGAAGCATGACAATTGATTGAAGAAATGGGTTTGAATAGCTACCAATAGAATGCAAGAGAGAAGAAGAAAGTGGCCGGTCTCCATGAGATTGATGTGGTTGCATCGTTGGCGGCCCAAATGGAGTCATTGAGCAAGAAGTTAGATACTCTAACTTCTCCTAGATTGGCGGCCGTGACGAATTGTAATGGATGTGGAGGAGGTCATGCTCCATCCGATTGTCTGATAGCTATTGGTGGTACATCCTCTGTGGAACAAGTTGATTTTATAGGTAATGTAATGAGGGGCCAAGGAAATCAATATAGCAATACCTACAATCCGGGTTAGAGGAGCCATTCGAACTTTTCTTGGAATAATCAAGGGTAACAAAAGGCCACGACACCACCGGATTTCCAACAACAACAAGAAGCCCCAAACATGGAGAACCAAGTTTCAGGCTTGGAGACCTAGGTGACCGATCTTGAGAAAGCTTTAACTAGATTTGTTCAATCGTCAGATACAAAATTTCAGTAGGTCGAAGCTACACTTCGTAACCACACTGCTTCATTGCACAATCTACAAAATCAAGTGGGATAAATTGCGAAGTTGACAAGGTCCCCTTGCATATATCCCGTAATTGCACCAGTTTGTCGAAATAATAATCCCGGATGAGTGGGTATCGTATCCACAGGGAGTAGGAAATAAAAATACTTAATTCGTTTCTTAACTATGTGAAAAATGAATAGTGATATATGTGACAATGATTCAATTCTCAAAAGTAAAAACAGCAAGTAAAAGAGCAAAAGTAAAGGAGAAGGTAAGACAATTGATAAAGATGGGGTACCCGGATATTGCTCCGCCTAGGACAATCGTTTCAAGTGCAAGAACCATCTATTATGCTTCCTAATTAATTCAATAGTGAGTCGTGGAAATCCTTAATTACATAGTCCCAAATCTAAGGTCAACCATGCCTAACTCTATACATGTCCCGGAGGAGAGAATGGATAACCTCTCAACCTCGCACTCGCATAGAATTGTAATGAGCTCTAGGGATTCCAAGTAAAAAATCTCTTCCTAATTATAGACCTAACCCTTTGGTCCAGGTGGAAGGTCCCTAACCATAATTAAGCCCTAGATACTAAGATCACTTCTACGCTTTACTCCATTACACTCGCAACTAAGCCCCAGCGGAAGGTCATCCCTTAGACCATTCACTCTATTATGGCCGCAAAGAACTCGAGGAACGGAGATAGAATCTATCACGTCGGAGGGGAAAGAGGGCGCTCCTGTACCTCTCGACTCACCCTCTAAACCCTCTCCAACCTAGCTTTGTCTAACGCTCGTGGTGTGTCACTCACTCACAAGGTTACCAACAAGAACTCTCAACCCTAGTGTCACTCTAGGGGAATGTTCATACAATCAAGCATTCAAGGTTGGAACTCACAATAAACATCAATTTATTGAAAGCATAATAAAGAGATTCCATGAAATAAATACATCCCAGGGTTCACAAATACCCAAGTACCCACTAGGGGTTTAGCTTTCCATGGAGCTAATTACAATCAAAGAAATAGAATGTAAAAGTAATGAATCCATAGAAAACCTCCTTGATAGTCGTGTCGATGGTCTTGGGGAGAGTCCTCTACTCTTCGCAAAGGGTCCTTTGTCCGGCTAGGATACACCTCGCAGGATCGGTGCCGATGAAAGCCCTCCCAATAACCTTCTTCCAAACGACGCGCGATGTCGGAGCCATAGAACCTCTCCAAAATAGTAGCTAATACCTCTCAAAACCCTAGCTGGAGCCCTCTCTCAAGTTGGGGAAAAGATCGAGAAAAGAATCATGAAATCGGGGCTGAATGGGCTTTAAATAGGGCTGGAATCGGGGATCCACACGCCCCTGTGGACGCCCTGGTGGATTTTTTACACGGGCGTGTGGAAATTCCACACGCCCGTGTGGATTCTCTGTTCTGCAGTTTTCTCGGCCGACTGTGAACAGTGTTGCTACAGTATTTTGCTACATCCTGTGCTACAGTATCCGGCTTGGAATACTTCCCGAATCCATACTTTCATCGAGGTAACGCAAACGGGCACACGTTCACGTCGTGGATCGCTTTGCTTCATAAATGATGGAAAAGTTGGTGGAGATCTTGTTCTATATGCATAAGTCGGAATGCTTGAGTATGACTGCCCTTGTGCCCCTCCAAATCGTTGTACTAACTCAAATACGAGGAGGTTGGCACACACTCTAGCATCTCACACCCGACCTATGTCTTCGCGTTTGAACCTTAGCAAGATTTCCTCCAAAATCGGTGCATTATGATCCACATTGGCTTTTTTCCTTCATAATCGGCCTCACAACCCTATCTGCATAAAAGTAACATAAAAACACACATATTAGTGTGAAAACCCGAGAAAGGCAACGCTTAACATAAGGAAAGAATGCTTCGCATTCATATCGCACAAGCACTTATCAGAAGTCTCTATCGGAGAGACCTAAAGGGAGTTTATCTAGTAACACCGAAACCAATCCGAGAGAACATGTGAAGGCGATCACTTTGAGGAGTGGTTGTGAGGTTGAGGGTAAGCTTCCAAGTGAGAAGACCAATGCTGAAGCACCCGAGGTCATGGAGGTTGAGGAGAAAGAAAACAAGGAGATAAAGATGGCACCCCCACCTTACAAGCCAAGAATCTCTTACCCTTCAAGATTGAAGAATGGCCAAAATGATGAACAATACAAGAAGTTCTTGGGTCTATTCTAGCAATTGCACATCAACATTCTTTTTGTGGAGACGTTGACATAAATGCCTTGGTATGCAAAGTTTTTGAAGGATCTTTTGACCAACAAGAGGAAGTTAGAGAAGAGTGCATCGGTGATCTTAGATGCCTCTTGTTCGACGATATTACAAAAGAATATGCGAATAAGAAGAAAGACCCTGAAAGCTTCATCATCCCGTGTAACATTGGTACATGGGTGAGGAGATGGAATTGGCAGATTCAGGGGCTAGTATCAACGTCATGACATACTCGTTCTTTCAAAAGCTAGGCTTGGAAGAGCCTAGGCCTACTCGGATGACACTTCAATTGGCAGACCGAACAGTTAGGCGTCCAAGGGGTATCATTGAAGACGTGCCCTGTCAAGGTTGACAAGTACATATTTCCTGTGGACTTTGTAGTGTTGGATGTCGATGAGGATGTAGATGTTCCTTTGATACTTGGGAGGTCATTTTTGCGCACTTCCAGGGCAGTTATTGACATGGACGGTGGGGAGTTAGCACTGAGGGTTTTCTCAACTTTGATGATACTCTTTACTTTCTTAACC
Organism: Dioscorea cayenensis subsp. rotundata; assembly: GCF_009730915.1. NCBI lineage: Eukaryota > Viridiplantae > Streptophyta > Magnoliopsida > Dioscoreales > Dioscoreaceae > Dioscorea > Dioscorea cayenensis. Next base: position 5,519,024 of record NC_052490.1, read on the forward strand.
GATGAACTAATTGATGAATATGTGCTAGAAATGATGAATCCAGACCCATATGAGTGGTTGCTAGACAAAGGAGTGGAGAATGAAAAACTCTTAATGCTTGGTCTCGAGGAAAAGGTACCATCTACGGCGGGGATCGTAAATAAGGTGCACGAAAAGATGAAGCAAGCAAGGAGATGCCACAAGAAATGCCCCAAGGCTAATGGGGATGTACAAGAATGGAGTGAGGGTGACAAACCCTCATATGGTAACATGCTCAATAACTCCTCTTCTACCCTCAAAAGATTATGTTCATCATGCTTTCAGGTTATGGGTAAGAGGAAAACCTTCATCTATGAGCCCCGTGAGGTAAGAATAGGTATGTCAAGCTTAGTGACGTTAAACAACCGCTTTTTTAGAGGCAACCCAAGTCTTTACTGTTTTTCTAGTTTTTAGTTTAGCACTTGCATGAATAAGGCTTTGAGTGTTGGTGTCTTGATTTTTACATGCAAATTGCTATGTGTTTTTTGTGGATCATTAATGTTATTGTGTGCTTAATTGTGTGTGGCAAAGTTTCTTGGTTGTTTGAGCATGTTCTTCATGATTCTTGGTTAATTTTGCATTGTAGAGACAGGCTCTGAGTATGTATAGATGTTTAGAAGTTTTTTTAGCAGAGTCGGTAAATTTTTTCTAAGTTATCCAGAGAAGACACACGGCCGTGTGGAAATTCCACATGGGCATGTGTTTTCGTTCAGAGCTCATCTCGAGAGGACACAGGGGCTTGTGTCTGCCCCTATGAATGACCTTGTGACGGTCACACGCAAGTGTGGAATTTACACACGGGCATGTGTTTCTCTACAAACGTTGAGAGCTCTATCCCAAGATGACACATGGGCATGTGTCTACCCCTTTGTATGAGCCTGTGCATTACACACGGGCGTGGGTAAATTCCACAAGCCCGTGTGATTTCCTGCAGAGAAAACCTCACCATCCCAAGAAGACACATGGGGTGTGTGGATGCTCCTGTGAGTACCCCTATGTAGATCCACATGCCCGTGTGGAATTGCCACAGGGGCGTGTGGAACACATAGAATTTTTTCAGAGAAGCCACAGGGGCGTGTGGGTGCCCCTGTGGGTCGGGCACACGGGAGTGGGAAATTTCCGCATGGCCGTGTGGATGTGTTCAGAGGTTCAGAGTGTTATCCCGAGAGCACACAGGGGCATGTGTATGCTCTTGTGAGGCTCTCCTGTGGAGTCACATAGGCGTGTGTAATTTCCACATGACTGTGTGGATTTCAGCAGTATTGTTATTTTGAGTGGATTTGATCATTTTCTTTTTAATACTTGCAGGTATGATCCCGAGGATGAAGAAGCAAGCCGGCAACTGCCCTCGAGAGACCTCACCTGAGCTAGAGCATATTGATTTCTCGATTCCTGAGCATTAGGCTCACTTTGCGCAGTTAGCTAAACTCAAGTTTGGGCAGTCTAGATTTCTAGATTTGAGTGCATTGAGAGAGATTCAGCGGGGAGATGAGATAGCTGATGAGATTGAGGAGCTATTGGTCGTAGATAGCTGGAGGAGGTTATTATCGATCAGCTATCCGTGCACTAACATTAGAGGTTCTATTGTCGTTTGAGTTCGACCGATCTTATGCTAGATTTGATTGTGCTGACGCAATACAGTTGAGAGTATTTGGACATCACTGTACTATGAGCGTCAGATAGTTTTTGATCCGGTTGGGACTATAAGATGAGACTTTTACTGCTACTAAGGAGCATGAGTAAGTTCCGACGGATTATCCTGGTAGTTTGACTCCTCAGAGAGCATATAGAACTTTATGTGGACAGGGGTAGTATGAGCGGGAGTGTCTAAGGCCACGTGCCTATCCCGACCGAGCTAGAGATACATACATTTCATTCTTAGCAGATCAGTGAGCGGCTGAGGTGACAGCACAGGTGTTCTGAGTTGGCAGGAGCTACTTTATCTATATTCGATGGTATACAGTGAGCCGATTCATTTGGCGCATATGGTGGCTGATTATCTTCGTCATCAAGGCCAGTATGCTAGAGTCAGTGTTCTATTCTCAAGCCCCTTCATCACTAGACTCATCATGGGGATGGGTTTATTAAATGCTATCAGGGGGGTCGAGAAGGCTATTGTACCGACTCCACTTGGCATAGATACTATAAGATTGATGGGGATAGTCCGGAGATATAGACCAGGAGTTTATATGATGATCATGCCCCCGTCTGAGATAGCAGAGGCTGAGAGAGTGGCAGCAAAGGGGTCACAGTCGGCGTTAGAACCACAGCAGCAGCCAGAGTAGACAAAGGTACCTCCCACAGCACAGGAGGCATCTCCAGTGCACATCTTCTCTCCACCTCGAGCCCATGATCACTTTAAGCGGCTCGAGAGTGTGGTGGGAGTACTACAAGCAAACTTGGCTGAGGTTCACCCGATGCAGGCCGCGAACCACACGGAGGTCATAGCGCGCCTCGATATCTTACAACAGATCCTTGAGCGAGACGCGACATCTTCCTTCTTTATGAGACGCCGTACACCTCAGGCACCTCTAACATCACCATCACCAGATCCACCGACACCATTTGACTTAGCACCAGCATCAGTAGTGCCGATCCCGAACGACACCGACGCTTGATGCGTCTTTACTTTTCTTTTAGTTTTTATATTTTCGTATTTCATTTCCATATTTTATTTTAAACTTGTATCACTCAAAAATGATCTTCCTTCGGAGTTTATCTTCTATTTTTGTTTCAAGTTGTATTTCATTGCCTTATCTTTATATACTCGAGTTGTTTTTATTTTATTGTTGAGCTTTACTGAATCCCCTTGTGTATACATGTAGATGGTCTTGTGAGTACTGAATTTAAGGAACTAGTCATAGACACGCCTTATGGCCGTGCGTGCTTCACAACCCATTGGGACATAACTCTCAATGAATATAGCTCCATTAAACATACTATTAGGAGTTCAGGGGAGTAATGTTTGAATTGCCCAGTTCCACATATACTTTTGAGTGATTTATATCCTATTATTCTTGCTTGCGTACATTGAGGCCAATGTACATCTTAAGTGTGCGGGTGGGGGAGGGTTCACATTACACATGTTCATTACATAAGTTTTGACTGAAATACATGCTCTCATAGCCAATGGCGATTCACCTTAGTTACAATGATTGTATTCTTAAGTGTAGGGGAATTTTTAACATTGAATGTTCTAATGATCTAGTTTTTACTTGAATTTCTAGGAATTTTTGCCCAATTGACAATTGTTGCACTACTTGCTCATTAAACCCTTTTGGAGACTCAAGTTCAATGTTTAAGGTACTAGTTAGTTTTGTTTTCTTGTGTTAATTTGGTTGAAAAGAAAATTCTTGTTTTAGTTGTGTATTTGGGGTGGAAAGAGCTACCACCTATGAAGTATGAAACTACTCTCGTAAGTCAGATACTAGTTATGCCCTAACGAGAGAAAGAGCTATCTCATGGGTTGAGTGAAAGGTACGACCCCGGTAGAAAGAACTACCACCTCGAAAGTGTGAAGCCACCTTAGCGGGCACTTCGGGAAGGGCTACCTTAGAGGATGTGTGAAGCTACTACCATCTCTTTATTTTGTGTTGTTTTGTAGATAAATAAGTCCCCTTATACATAGAACTTTGAGGAGTATAAGTTGGGTCGACTTGAGTAAGTTTACACACACTTACACGATTTCGGGTTTGTTTTCCTTTTTTATTCGAGTTTTTAGTTAGAGAAATGATTTTTGTATTTAGTGTTGACATTTCCCTTACTAGTAGAATGTTTCCTTTGCATGCTTTGGTGATCCTAAGGCCAAGCACTTTTAATATTTTCTTCTTCTATGCTTCAATGTTTTAGTTTTGCTTGAGGACAAGCAAAAGTTTAAGTGTGGGGGAGCTTGATTAAGTGCTTGTGTACTATGAATATGAAGTATTTTTTTCTTACAATGAACATTACTTTTATCAAGTTTTATAGCTAATATGTGTGTTTTTGTGTTCTTTTGCTCATGTAGGGTTGTGGAGCCAAATAGAGAAGAAAGGAGCCAAAGTAGATTGCAAATGTATTATGTTGATGGAATTTTGAAGTGGACACACGAGAAGACGTAAGTTGTGCTCGAAGACATATGAGTGTGCGCCAACCTCCATTATGCTTAATGGAAAATGTAAATTGGAGGGGCTCAAAAGCAGTTAAACTCACGTGTTCTGACTTGTGCAAGGCTAGCAAGATTCCCATCAAATGTGCTTTTACTTGAAAGATGTAACGCGATCTACAGCATAAATGTGTGTCCATTTGTGTTGCCTTGATGAAAAGTGTGGATTCGGGAGTATTTTGGCAAAGTACTGTAGCAGTTACTGTCCATAGGCCACTGAAAAACCACGTTCTACAGATTCACACTTGCGTGTGGAAATTCCACACACTTGTGTGGATTCCCTATTCCAGCCCTATATAAAGCCGTGATTCAGCCCGATTTCGGGATCCTTCTTTCCATCTTTTCTCCATCTTTTGAGAGGCTTGCGGCTAGGGTTTAGAGGGGTTTTGGCAAGGCTTTTGGAGTTGTTCTACGGCTTTGACACCGCGTTTCTCTTGGAAGATAGTTATTGGGGGGCTTTCGTCGGCACCGATCCGGCATGGTGTGCCTTAGGCTTGACAAAGGGACCTTTGGAAAGGACGAGGCTACTCCACAAGACCATCGACATGAATACTGAGGGGGTTTTTCTTATGGATTACATGTTTTTACTTTTGATTTCATTATTGATTGTATCTTGCTCCATGGAGAGCTAAACCCCCTAGTTGGTACTTGGACTTGTAAACCCTAGGATGCTATTGTTTCATTAACCTTTTATTATGTTTTCCTTAATTGATGTCTTTAATTGAGTTCCAATCTTGAATGCTTGTTGGTTGATTTCTCTCTTAGAGTGACACCAGGGTTGAGAGTCTACATTGGTAATCCTTGTGAGTGAGTCACACACCATGAGAGTTAGACAAAACAAGATTGGAGAGGATCGAGAGGGTGAGTCAAGAGGTAGCGGAGCGTCCCCTTTATCCTCCGTTGTGATTTATCCTACCTCCATTTCCTAGAGTCCTTTACGGTCATAACAGAGTGAAGTGGTAAGAGAGAAACTCCGCTGGGGCTTAGTTGCGCCAGCAATAGAGTGAAGCGTTGAAGTAATCCTTAGTATCTGGGCTTAATCGTGACTTGGGGTCTTTCACCTAGACCAAAGGGTTAGATCTACATATAGGAATAGGATTTATGACTTGGAATCCCTATAACTTCTTGCAACTTTGCACAGTGTGAGGTGTTGAGACTGCACGATTTCTCTGCCGGGACATAGTGCAGAGTTAATCATGGTTGACCTTAGGTTTTGGACCGCGTATTATAGGATTCCCACGACTCATTAAGCATTAGTTAGGAGATATAATAGTTGGTCTTGCACTGGAAGCAATAACCCTAGGGGAACAATGTCCGAGTGCCCCACTTTCTATCGATTGCCTTTTCTCTCATTTTTCGTGCCTCTTTTTCTTATTCTGTTAGTCTTGTTCACATTAATTTTACCCACACCATTACTGGTTCATCTTCACCTAGTTAAGTAGCAATCGTTGTGTTTCTATTGACTATTCCCTATTGATACAATAACCCACTCACCTGGGATTTATTACTTCAACAAACTTGTGCACTTACAGGTCAAACGCAAGGGGTGTGTCATGGTCCCAGTGTGCGCTTGCACACTAGACCACATGACACGGGAAAGAATGCATTTCTCTGGGTCTTTAATAAAAAGGTAAGGATAGTTTCATCATTTTCAAGCCCAAAATACTTTTTATCCTTATTTTTCCTTCTTTTCTTTCATTCTCTTGGCATTTGCCTTGGATGAGAAGAACTCTTTGGGTGATCTCCTTATTCACTCTAGATTAAAGCCCCTTTCTTTCTCTCTTCTTCTCCTTAGAGCTGGGAATAATGAGTATTCCCATTCATCTTATTTATCTCCTTGCTTCTTTTCTTGGTATTATATTTTGAATGCTAGATCTAGAGTTGTGATTGATGAGTTGAGAGCTTAATCCTTGTCTTCATTCTTGTATGTTCAGTGTGAGAAGCATGAGAGGAAAGTGTATTTCTTTCTTTTCTTTAATCTTGTTGAATCCATTCACTTTCATTTTGCCAAAAATCATGGTTACTGTAGCTCGACCGAATATGCTAGCGGATGCCAAGAGTTGGGAGTCTTCTTCTACTCTGGCTTCTATAAGGGAGTCATACCTACGACAACTCCAAATCATCCTAGAGCTGGGTGTAAGGCTCAAGGCTGAAGCTATTGGAACTTTGCTAGCAAGCTTTGTTGTGAGACCATCTTTGTTGGGGCAAATTTTGGAATCTTAGAAAGTTGATGATGAGTTAGCTAGTGAGAGAAAAAGAGTGGAGGAAGGAGTTGCTAGTGATTTTAAGGTGCAAAACACTGGTTTTTGGAGTTCAAGGTAGAGTGTGCATTTTGAAGGATACCAAGCATCAAAGAGCCATTTCGGAGAAGGCTCATTCTTTGAATTACGTAGTTTATCTGAGAAGTACAAAGATGTACTAGACCATCAACAAAGAGTATTGTTGGCCAGGTATAAATTGGGAGATAAACAAATTTGTAGGTCGATGCTTGGTGTGCCAACAGGTGAAAATTGAGCATCAGCAATTGTCAGGATTGTTGCACCCTTTACAGATTCTTGAGTAGAAGTGGGACATTTAACCATGGACTTTGTAGTTGGTTTATCATGTTCTCCTTATGTCTTGCTTGGATGGAGTGAGGGGTGGGTTCATAAAGTAATGGAAAGGAAGGAAAAGGGAACGGAAAGGAAGGGTTGAATACATACTTTGCTTGGGGGGAGGGATACTAAAGTAAGGGTTCACCATTTTGTGTTTGGTTTGGAGGTAAAGGAAAGTAAGGTTATGTCTTATTATTACCTAAATGCCCTTATATTGCTCCACTTTAAACACAAAAAGCATAAGCATTTGGATTATTTTTATTTATGTTTTTGCACAACTAATCAAAATTTTTGGTTTGGGCCTTTGTCATTCCAACATAGGATTTCATCAAAATTTATTAAAAAAAATCTACAAATGTAATAAAATTACTGTAGTACCAAAATACATAATAAAATTTATGTAGCACCAAAAATCTCCACAAATGAGTACAACAATTTTCCATAAAACCATCAAAATACATAATATTTCATCTAAATAAATCATGCATAATAAAAATAGTTTCCTCAAATTAAGGAATATACACATTGCTCCAACATTGTAACATAAAATTGTTCATCAAAATAAACCACAACATTGTTCCTTTGCATGACACATTGCTTCAACATCTAAATAAACTATAACACATTGGTCTCAAATTAAGCAACATACACATTGCTCCAACTTCTAAATAAACCATAACACATTGTTTACTTGCATGAAATTAAATCACATTGTTCATCAAAATAAAGTCAATTAAATGTTGATTTGGCAAGATAGATCAAAATACAGAATGTTCTTCAAAATCATTCAATATTGAACCACCATTTGTGACAATCATCCACCAATCCCTACAAAAATAGGAAGAATAAAATTACGATTTTAGTAACTATATCTTACATTAATGCACCAAAAATTATTTCATGTTGGTAAGTAATACTAACCATCCATTTTAATTTTGTGGTTCATGATCGTGGCCCATCGACCTTAACAATAAACTCTTTCGATGGTGACTAGGGTATTTAATCAAATCTCCCTAACAATGGCACATCTTTTGCAAGTAATAGATAAGCATTGGTTAGAATTGGTTGTGAGAGTCCTAAATCAGAAAGCATGCCCCATACATCATAATCTTTGTACGGATTTGGGTTTGATAAACATTTCCTTATAATATTTGTGCTCAAATGAGATGCTTCAACCATTGTGGTGGTTGATTGAACAATAGAAGCTGCGACTGATTCAACGATCACTCCCAATTTGCTAATGTTCTCATTAATATTGGGGACTTTTACTTTCTTAGACTCAGAGGAACTTTGACCTTCAAATTGCGATTGTTGATTTGTAGGCATCGGTGAGGCTTCATCTTCAATATCATTGGGTTGCACATCCATATTTTCATTTTCATCCAAATTTTCCAAATTCGCCATATTTTGTGTAATAATAAAGTCAATTTCATCAATTGTATCTTGGTCATTTTGTGTAGGCATCGATGAGGCTTGATTCTGCGCTATTCTCCATCTCATTTCTGATGCAGTTTCAGCTTGCTGCCTAGTTGCTCTATCCTTTCCATATAGTTGAATGAGCTTCTCATAATTTCGAACACTTTTGTTCATCCACCCACTGGCTTCTGGTTTGCTCTGTATATATAAAACAATAAAAGGAACATAACATCAATGAATATAATTTTATATCTCATGTACCTAAAAAATTAAAAAAAAAAAATTAACCTCAATTAGATGCTGCCATACTTCAGGAGCCGCATCCCAAGAAGCTTCTGTAGTTGGATTCCAAGTGAATCCACTCATTCAATTCTTGAATATGTCATAACATCGGGTAAATTTTTTTATATATTTTTCATGCGGTTTTGTGCTTTTTCCTTGTCAATTGGCTTATCTGAAAATTTATTCTTCAATTCAATTACTATATTCTCTAATGCATGTGATGTAAATGTTCCTCCTACTCTATTCCCCACTATATGTTGATGCAAGTAAGCCTCGATCAAAGCATCATCCATAGTAATATTCCATACCAATGTGGTATTTCTATCATGAGTTGCTTTTCTCTTTGAAATATTTTAGTAACTACATAAACTACACATAAAAAATGAGTACTTGAAAACATCATTACATAAAATATGTACTTCAAAAATGAACTACATCATTAATAAGCACAAATAAATCACTAACAAGTGTACTAACAAGTGTTTGAAACCAAGCAAAATTAGTACTTCAAAGTGTACTACATGCGAAATTGTTCATTACATAAAATGGTTGATCACATAACACGTACATCACATCATTACTTAAATTGTTCCCACGAATACATATTACAAAAAACCATATAACACATAATAGTAGAAGACACTTAATATATTCCACTCAACATAATTAACCCACATATAGGCCACTATAGCATCCCTAATAATCTCTCCTTCAGTGGATTCTTCATTATTTTCCACACGATGATGATTTTCTCCATGTGGTTCACGCTCAAGTTCATTATCAACTAGTGCAAGTATTGCATCATCTCGGGTCTACACCTATTAAGTAATTATGCAAAATAAAACAAGCAAAAATAATCTCCTTCTGTGTTTCTAACCAATAATGGGGATCTGTCGAGCTTCCTATTATAGAAAAATATTTCTTGACAAAAACAAATGCTCGTTCAATAACATTCCTTAAAGTTCCATGGCGGAGATTGAATAATTCATGTGCATTTCGTGGTGAACTTCTTGAATATTCCTTCAAGTGATACCTCTCCCCTCTATATGGTGTAATAAACCCACTCCTCAACATAAACCCAGCATAAACAAGGTAATATTTACTTGTTGCATAAAATAAACTTCGCTATTATTTTGTGTGTATATATGTTTATTAACAATTACCTTCTAGCATTGTAAGAGGAGCGGCCCTAGTTAATGCATTTTTCATAATTCGTGAATCAGACAACTGTCCCTTCCTACCCAGGTAACACATAAGTAAATTTTAAATCAAATGTGCATGCGGCCAATACGTTTTGTGTTGGATGTTCTTTTCATCCAAGATTCTTAGGGGTGTCAACACTAGAAACTCTTACATGGATATGTGTTCTATCAATGGCACCAACACAATCCTACCAATAATTTTTTTTTATCCACTTCAAACATACACATTGTTGTAATAAATTTATAAATTTGTAATTTGCAATTTAATGGATGTGTTATTACCTTGAAATATGGATGGAATCTATTGGTGTTGAATATTTCAGATGGGATGTGTGAGCCATCTGGATGTATTAGAAATTTATCCTCTAATTCCATATGGCTTGTAAGATATAATGGAAAAGCCGAAAGATCATTTCACGAGAATGGTAGAAGGAAAAAGCTAGCGCACGATGGGAGATATTCTATCCTAATAAGTATAGTGTCTTGGCAACTTGTTCCTTGACTGATACACATAATGTTGGCCTAAGACCACCTTCTATGACTAACATATCACATAATCCAAGGAAAGTTGTAAGGGTCATTCTTATCATGTTGTGACATAAGTCACTTGAAAGCAATTGTGACATTACCTCATTTCTTGCTTGGTCTCCGTGAAGCCTAACTTCATGGGTGATTTGACTAGACATATGTTCAAGATCATTGATGTAGCACATGATCCAACCAATCACAGTGATAACTATCTGAGCTACTGTTGAGTGATGCAATTGTTGCAGTTTCAAAAAGGAATTGTCCAATAAAAATTTAACCAACAAAATTTTTGCCAACTGATTTCTTTATGTTGAGCATTACTTTTCTCGGGTTTTTACATTAATATGTGTGTTTTTATATTACTTTTACGCAGGTAGGGTTGTGAAACCAATTATGAAGGAAAGAAGCCAATGTGGATCATAATGCACCGATTTTGGAGGAAATCTTGCTAAGGTTCAAACGCGAAGATATAAGTCGGGTGCGAGACGCTAGAGTGTGTGACAACCTCCCTGTATTTGAGTTTGCATAACCATTTGGAGGGGCACAAAGGCAGTCACACTCAAGCATTCCGACTTATGCACATAGAACAAGATCTCCATCAACTTATCCGTCATCGAAGAAGCAAAGCGATTCATGGCATTAATGTGTGCCGGTTTATGTTACCTCAATGAAAAGTGGATTCGGGAGTATTTTGGCATAGTATTGTAGCAGGTATTGTAGCAAATCACTGTAGCAGTTACTGTTCACAGCCAGCCGAAAATGACAGTTTCAGAGAATCCACACGGACGTGTGGAAATTATCCACAGCCGTGTGGAAATTCCGCACGGGCGCGTGTACCGTACACACCCGTGGAGTCGCCCGATTCCAGCCCTATTTAAAGCCGATTCAGCCCCGATTTTGGTATTCTTTTCTCCATCTTTTCCCCAACTTGCGAGAGGGCTTCGGCTAGGGTTTCGACGGGTATTTGCCAAGGTTTTGGAGAGGTTCTACTGCTCCGACATCGTGATTCCATTAGGAAGAAGGTTGGTAGGAGAGCTTCGATCGAGGCGTATCCTATACCGGACGAAGGAATCCTTGGACGACGAGTAGAGGACTTTCCACAAGACCATCAACATGACCATCGAGGGGGTTTTTTTATGGATTCATTGCTTTTACATTCGATTTCTTTGATTGTTCTTAGCTCCATGAAGAGCTAAACCCCTAGTGGGTACTTGGGTGATTGTGAACCCTAGGATGTATTCGCTTCATTGAACTTCTTTATTATGCTTTCAGTAAATTGATGTTTACTGTGAGTTCCAACCTTGAATGCTTGATTGTATGAACATTTCCCCTAGAGTGACACTAGGGTTGAGAGTTCTTGTTGGTAACTTTGTGAGTGAGTGACACACCACGAGCGTTAGACAAAGCTAGGTTGGAGAGGGTTGAGAGGGTGAGTCGAAAGGTACAAGAGCGTCCCCTTTCCCCTCCAACGTGATAGATTCTATCTCCGTTCCTCGAGTTCTTTGCGACCATAATAGAGTGAATGGTCTAAGGGATGAACCTCCACTGGGGCCTAGTTGCGCGTGCAATGGAGTGAAGCGTTGAGGTGATCTTAGTATCTAGGGCTTAATTGTGGCTAGGGACCTTCCGCCTGGACCAAAGGGTTAGGTCTAAATCTAGGAACAGATTTATCACTTGGAATCCCTAGAGCTCATTGCAACTCTATGCGAGTGCGAGGTGTTGAGATTGTTCGATTTCTCCTCCAGGACATGTATAGAGTTAGGCATAGTTGACCTTAGATTTGGGACTATGTATGTAAGGATTTCCATGACTCACCATTGCATTGATTAGGAAGCATAATAGAGAGTTCTTGCACTTGAAGTGATTATCCTAGGCGAAGCATCATCCGAGTACCCCATCTTTATCGATTGCCTTGCCTCCTCCTTAGTTTTGCTCTCTTACTTGTTGCTTTTAATTTCTGAGAATTGAATCATTACCACACTTATCATTGTTGATACTCCACATAGCTAAGAATCGAATTAAGTGTCTTTAATCCCTACTCCCTATGGATTCGACCCCGCTCACCCGGGATTATTACCATCTATACATAAATTGTTCAATATTTTCAAAAACATAAGCAAATAGGCTATCTATTAAATTAAACATGCTCTTAAAGATTCAGAAAAAAATAACACATTCTCCAAAGATAATTAACAAGAAAGTATAATCATTAACATATACCAAGTAAAAGTTCTCATATATTACATGCTTGAGTCAAATATTAATCATAATCACATATAATTTATCTAGTGTGAAATCTAAAATGATATCGAACACATCTAAAATGATATCTAAAATGATATTGAACAAAAGCATGCCAGAAAAAAATAATAATTATTAAAAGAATCAAACTTGAAGTAATTAACTCTCAAGCTCTTGATGCTTCAAGATCAACCGTAATTTCAATGAGAATCCTAAAAGCAAGCAAAAGTGCATAAATTTGAATAAAAACCAAACTTTATCATATATTATGTCCAACAAATAAATGCATTCTCATTGAATAAAAAAAACCAAACTTTATCATCTATTATGTGTAGCAAATAAATTCATTCCCATTGAATAAAAAAAAATCCAAACTTTATCATACATGGTCATTATATCCAACAAATAAATGCATTCCCATTCAATAAAAAAACCAAACTTCATATTTCTCTAGGATGTTCTAGCCCTTGCTTCCATCTTTGTTCTATGTACTCTTGCTATGTTGCATAATAAATGTAAATTATCCACTTGCTTGCCCAACATTTATTATATTAATCTTGTAGAAGGGTAAAATCATCGAAAAAATAGTTAACCCTCCCCAACCCACCATTTTGGTAGGTTGATGAATGGAGGGAAATGGGAGGTTTTCAACCATCCAAAACCTTTCCAAACCCTTCTAAACCCTCCCCCAAAGCATGGATTCAAAGACCCCTTACTTAATGAACCCTCAAAAACCGCTTCCAAACCCTCCCACCCAAGCACACCCTTAGGGTTATGATGCAGTTTGGGTGATTGTTGATCATTTGACTAAGCTAGCCCACTTTCTAGCCATTTGCACCAAGTATTCTTTGGAGAAATTGGAAAGGTTATATGTGGATGAGATAGTTACGGGTTCATGGAGTACCAACCTTGATTATTTTAGATCTAATCCTAGGTTCATTGGTTTGTTATGGTTGATATTTCAGGAATCCCTTGGTACCACATTGAATTTCAACATAGCATACCACCCTCAGACAGATGGTTAGTGCGAGAAGATAATTCAGACTCTTAAGGACATGTTGAGGGCTTGTGTCATTGATTTCCATATAAGTTGGGCTAAGCATTTGCCACTTGTTGAGTTTGCCTACAACAACAGTTTTCACACTAGTATTGGCATGACGCTGTATGAAGTGTTGTATAGTAGGAAGTGTCGATCCCCTCTTTGTTGGAATGAGGTGGGCGAGAGGAAATTGTAAAGTGTGGAATTGATTGAAGAGACCGTGGAGAAGGTGGAGCTAATCCCAAGCAGGTTGAAGACTGCTCATGATACGAAAAAGAGCTATGCTAACACCCAAAGGAGAGACTTGGTATTTGAAGTGGATGATTGAGTGTTCTCGAAGATTTCTCCTTAGAAGGGAGTGATATGATTCCGTAGTAAGGGGAAGTTGAATCCCTAATTTATCGAACAATTCCATATTATTGAGAGGATTAGACTGGTCTCCTACCGTATGGAGTTGCCAAAAAAAGTTGGTGAGGATCCATAACGTCTTCCATGTTACGTGTTGTGTGTTGAAGAAGTATGTGCCCGACCCATCACTCACACAAGAAACCCTTCTTATGGAGTTGCAAGAAGACTTGAGTTTTAAAGTGCGATCGATGAAGATTCTTGATAGAAAAGAGAGGAGAATATGTCCAAAGGTAATCCAAATAGTCAAAGTGCGTTGGAGGTGTGACTTTGTGGAAGAGATGACATGGGAGCCCGAAGTGGAGTTAAAGCAAAGTCATTCTCATTTGTTTCAAGAGTAAGGTAAGTCAGAAATTTCAGGGATGAAATTTCTTTAAGACAGGTAGAGTGTTGTATATCGGTTTTTTTCTTGTGTGTTGACTCCAGACTTTAGTCGAATGTTTTTTGTAAATGCCTTGGTAAGCCTTATCGAGTGTTTTGGAGTGCTCGAGGGTTGTTTTGGTGTCAATTTTGGCTAGCATGAGGCAGTGTGCGCCCACACTCGTACCAACATGACATGGCCAGCAAGGCGTACTGCCTGTTGTGCGTCCACACTATAGCTCATACGGGTCTACCCAAAAGCAATGCACTTGCACGGCTAATAGCATGGCATGACCAGATGGTCGTGCAACCAACATATGCGCCTACACACAAGGCCTCATGACATACGAGAGGTTGCATTTCTCTTGGTTTTTAGTGAAGAGGTAAGTATAGTTTCATCATTTTCAAGCCCTAAACCCTTTTTATTCTTATTTCCCCTATTTTCTCTCATTCTCTTGACATGTGACTTGGATGAGAAGAATCCCTTGGATGATCTCCTTCTTCATTCTAGATTGAAGCTAATTTCCTTCTCTCATCTTCTCCCTATGTCTGGGAAAAATGAGTACTCCCATTCTTCTTATTTATCTCCTTGCTTCTCTTCTTGGTATTATATTTTGAATGCTAGATCTAGAGTTGTGATTGATGAGTATAAGAGCGTGATCTTTGTCTCCATTCTTGTATGGTCAGTGTGAGGAGCATGAAAGGAAAGTGTGTATTTCTTTGTTTTCTTTGTTTTCTTTGCTTCTCTTCTTCTACTCTGGCTTCTATAAGGGTGTCATACCTATGACAACTCCAAATCATCTTAGAGATGGGTGTAGAGCTCAAAGGCTGAAGCTAGTGGACCTTTGCTACCAAGCTTTACTGTGAGACCATCTTTGTTGAAGCAAATTTTGGAATCTTAGAAAGTTGATGATGGGTTAGCCAGTGAGAGGCATAGGTTGGCGGAAGGAGTTGCTAGCTACTTCAAGGTGTAGAGAGATGCTCTTTTAGAGTTCCAAGGTAGAGTGTGCATTTCGAAGGATACAAAGTTTTGAAGAACCATTTTTAGTTTAGTTTAGTTTCCTAAATTTGTGAGTTGGTTACTGAAATGCATAATTCTAATAAGATTTCTAAATACTTTTAATCATTCAATGAAACTATTAATGACTTTATCATATTAAATTGATGTTTTCGTTGATTGGAAATTACTTACTACGTTATTTACTTATATATGAGTTTTCTAGACGTTTGAACGGAAATATTCATGATTTTACTTGTATTCATGAATAGGATTGGTTTGTGAAACCTCTTTGTTCGCATAATCATTCTTTTGGCATTTACGGATATAAAAATGGTTATCATTCCTGAAATATGGATGTTTGTCCTATATGTGGACAATATGATATGTTGAACATGACTTGTATTATTTGGACACCAGCATGCCTTGAACATATACACGGAAGTGTTGGATTACGTTCTTGATGTTTTTGACTGGGTGGTTTGGATGGTGACTGGGGGCTTAGCCCTACCTATTGTAGTAGAGGGTCTCTACGGGCCAGACTATAGATGTGGTGTGGAGGGACCATTGTTATATGCCTATTTTAGGTTGCATGGAGATTTCCTGATTGGGTGGTACATCGGGCAAATGGAGTCACCACACGAAGTCCGAATGGGCTAACGTCATGGGTATGAGGACCTAGCTGTGGCCACGGCTAGAGTTTGGGGAAGTTTTCTAGGCTATTACTTGTACGATTGATGTGTGAACTTATATTTTCAAAATCATGCTTTCTTTTAAATGAAATCTATATGATGTGACTTCATTTACATTCTTTGAAAGAATGTTTTGTTGACGAGTTTTCTTAATAATCCTTTTGAAAACTCGTATTATGCCAAAATTGTTATTTGTGAATGTTGGAAACTTCATTTGACCAAATTGATGTTTATGCTCATTATGAAATCTATGTACATATATATATGTATATTATACATATGCTAAAATGCTTTGAGGCTATAAGTATACTCTTGAAATCCTATGTTTTGGGACTTAAATATTGTGGTTCTATATCCTGTTAGATTTATGTTAATCCACTCATTGAGTGACTTTAGTTGCTCACCCTCTCCTATGACGTCGTGACGAGGCTAAGTGTTGGGCATCTACTTGTTTTGTCTTTCCTCTCCTCGAGCTTTGATGGATGTTCTTTCTTGAGCATGGCTAGATTATATGAGGAACGTGGATTGATAAGTGCTTGTGTGATAAGATGCAAAGTGTTCTTTCCTTATAATGATCATTACTTTTATCAGGTTTTAGTGGTAATACTTGTGTATTTGTGTTACTTTCATGCATATAGGGTTGTGAAGCCGAATGTTAAAGAAAGAAACCAATGTAGATCGTGAACGCATTATTTGGAGGAAATCTTAAGAAGGGTCAAACACGAAGACATAAGTCGAGTTCAAGATGCGAGAATGTGTGCCAACCTCAGTGTATTCAAGTTAGCACAATGGTTTGGAGGGGCACAAAAGCAGTCATATTCGAGTATCTTGGCTTGTGCATTGATAGCAAGATCTACACCAATGAAGCCGGTTATTTAAAGAGCAAAGCGATCTACAACGTAAATGTGTGCCCGTTGACGTTACCTCAATGAAAACATGGATTCGGGAGTCTTTCGGGCCGGGACTGTAGTAGAGTACTGTAGCAAATTACTGTAGTAGGTACTCTTCACAATCGGCTGAAAAAGAGAATTCCAGAGAATCCACATGGGTGTGTGGAAATTATCCACGCCCGTGCGGAAATTCAACAGGCCCGTGTGGCAGATCCACAGGGGCGTGTGGATGCACGATTCCAGCCCTATTTAAGCCGTGATTCAGCCTTGATTTCAGCATTCTTTTCTCCATTCTTTCCCAACTTTGAGAGGAGGCTGCGGCTAGGGTTTTGAGAGGTATTAGCAGGGTTTTTGGAGAGGTTTTTCGGCTTTAACATCGCGCTCCACTCGGAAGAAGGTTATTGGGAGAGCTTTCGTTGGCACCGATCCTACAAGATAAGTCCTAGGCCGGACAAGGAGACCTTTGGAGGAGACGAGACTTCTCCACAAGACCATTGTCACAACTATCGATGGGGTTTTCTATGGATTACTTGTTTTTACATTGAATTTCATTGTTGATTGTAACTAGCTCCATGGAGAGCTAAACCCCCTAGTGGGTACTTGGATTTGTGAACCCTAGGATGTATTTGTTTCATTAAAACCTTCTATTACGCTTTCATTAATTGATATTTTATCTGAGTTCCAATCTTGAATGCTTGATTGATTGAATCCTCCCTTAGAATGACACTAGGGTTTAGAGTTCATATTGGTAACCTTTGTGAGTGAGTGACACACCACGAGGGTTAGACAAAACTAGATTGGAGAGGGTCGAGAGGTAGCTGAGCGTCCCCTTTCCCCTCTGATGTGATTTATCCTACCTCCATTTTCTTGAGTTCTTTGCGGTCATAGTAGAGTGAATGGGCTAAGGGATGACCTTCCGCTGGGGCTTAGTTGTAGAGACAACGGAGTGAAGCGTTGAAGTGATTTTAGTACCATGGCTTAATTGTAACTAGGGACCTCTCACCTGGACCAAAGGGTTAGGTCTATATCTAGGAAGAGGGTTTATCACTTGGAATCCCTAGAACTCCATGCAATTCTATCCGAGTGCAAGGTGTTAATTGCCTTGTATAATTCTTATTTGTGATTCGTGTTCAGCTTTGTGTAGTCACAAAAAATTATAAGCCTTGCGGTGACTCGAGGGTTGAGTGGTGTATATCCCTCTTCGTATTGTTGCGGCGGTTGTTGCGTGTCGGTCCTGTAGGACGGGCGTGACACTTATATATCTAAAAGCACCTTCATACCCCAAGTAGGTATACCTAACCTCACCAACTCATTATATTTTTATGATAATTATCCAAGTTTAGATTCAGTACTAGTCATGTCAAGATTTGTAAGGTTTGTAAGTATGTGCATATCCGATATACAAATCAATGTTATTCGATCTATTATCTTCCCAAACGTTTCTCTCCCAAGTTTATCTAGCACTTCCTAATCAATCTAAACTACCAATCAATTACAAAAGACATTAAGAATAGAAACAAATAACTTCAAATCATTAAAATTATTAATAAAAATGAAAGCTAAAAGAGTAGTTGAATCATCAGATTATGGATTAAGGTCTATTAAAATCCTAAGTAAGACTAAAGTTCATGAGAACCATTGAAATCATCATTAAATAATCAATAAACATTAAAAAAATGTAGAGTAAAGCTCTTGCTCATATTCACCCTCTACTTGCTTAATTAATTCAGCATCATTTCACTACTGATCTTTGCCCAAGCACTTCATAGATGTTGATTGAATAGGCATTTCACTAAGAATAGTGATTTCCGTATAGGTGGTTCATCCTTTAGATTAGATGACAACTATTTTATAGGTGACTTGAAGTCCTAGTTCGAATTACAATCATATTTGGTTAATATCTGTTGAATTTGAATTTTGCTTGGATATCATCTTTGTGAATATTATTTGCCGGCATGAGTTGTAATAGCGAAACATCTTTGAGTTTAAATGGAAAACAGAGTTAGACCGTTGTATATTTGTTTTGAACATATCTTAGTAATTTGAAATATAAATAAATGTGATTTTTTTAATGCATTTGGAAAATTATGAATCAGGTCTCTAACATTTTTTTATTATTACTTTTCCTTAGGAAATTGTATGATGAGTAAATTACCCAGACAATGTAGCAGTTGTCTTTAGGACTATAACTAAGTCTCTTTTGGTTGTTATCTGTTCTTCTTCTTTTTATCATTCACATATATGTATGACTCATTAGTCTTGCATATATAAATATAAAATGAGTCTTATAAAACCTCCGGTTTTACTCATGTTCAAGGTGTCTTTGAATAATTTATAATAGAAATTTTTTTTTTAATAATTAAGGAGAAAAGCCAGGTGTTCAGTAATTTATTCAAAATCAAATTGGTTGATATAGAATTATTTCATCCCTCTAACTAGACATTTTCTAAAATGTTTTAGTGCAAATATTAAAAACAACTTAACATGTTAGTTTAAAGAGTATTATTTTCTACTATGAGGGTATAATAACTTTTGACAAAATAATTTTGTATCATTTTTAATGAAATAACAAAAATTATACATGTTGTATAAATTTATAGCATTTTATTTTAGTACTAGTCCATATTAGTAATCATTTTATTTTTGTAATAAATGGAAAAATTATGTAGAAATCTTTTAGATATGTCTAAATTATAATTTAATTCTATGACTTTTCAATCATTATCTAATTTTAATTTATTAAATTTTTTTAATTATACATGTTAACACAAATTTCCATTTATATGTATACATATATTGCTTTTCTTTTATCTTCTTCTTCTTGAAAATAAGAGTTTGGTTATTAAATGCTTACTAATACCACTTAATTATACATGGATGAACTTATGGGCTACATGACCTTCATAATTACAAAATTCCAGCATGCTAGTGAGCTCATTGATGCATTAAAAAAATTCAAATAAATAGAATAAAGAAATATTTTAAAGAAGCGCTTACACAAATAAAATGTGTGTCACATTAGAATAGCTTTTTATCTTTGACATCATTTAAATTATGTAAAGAATGCTATAAATATTTTATTTAGTAAATATTAAATCCACTAATATGGTTTATCAACCTTTTCAAAAAAAAAAATATATATATATATATATATATCAAATCCACTAATATCCCTAATTCAAACCAACACCGATAAAATTACCCAATTACTAAATTTGTGCATTTTATATCTAGTTTCAAACGTCAAACTGAAATTAATGGCACTTAAATTAAAATGTTAATTATTATAATTTCCAAGTTTGAATTAATATAAATTTTTTAATATTTATAATTTTTTAAGTTGAAATCACTCCCCTTCGGTCTTGTGTATGGTTCCATCATGGGTCGCCATAGGGGGAAAGGAGTGTAACATTGCTTGGGAATCACTTTAAATAACAAAGCTCTTATAATTGAGTCATAGTAGACCTTGTTAATATCATAATAGGCAAAAAAAGATAATAGGATTCATATAGTTGACCTCAAATAGTTGATATCCAAGTTTGAATTAATATAAAATTTTTTAATATTTATAATTTTTTAAGGTTGAAATCAGCATCCTCTTGGTCTTGGCTATGGTTCCACCATTGGTCATCATAGGAGGAAAGGAGTGTAACATTGCTTGCTAATCACTTAAAATAATAAAGGTCTTATAATTGAGTCATAGTAGACCAATATCATAATAGAAAAAAAGCAATAAAGCTCTTATAATGGAGTCATAGTAGACCAATATTATAATAGAAAAAAAGTAATAAGATTCATCTAGCTGATTTCAAATAGTTTATATTAATGATTTGTGGTTGTTATGATTATTATTTATTTTTTGATAAAAAATAACCAAAAAATAAATTATACTTTTTAGCTAATTGAAAAAAAAAATCCAACTATCGGTAAACATAAAACTAAATTAACCAAAGTAATTATGATGATTTCATTGGGTTAGTAGATTTCAAAGTTGAGAAACGTTAATCAAAAAACCATAAAGGACATGAGAGTGAGGGATAGACTTTCACATTTTAATAAAAAATAATTATTTGAAAATATATATTTTAATAATAATAATAAACCACGTAAAGTTATATATGCTCACAACTCCCTTAGGGCAAAGGAGAAAAGGAGGATTATAAAAAAGAACTTGGATTTCAGAAATATTGATAACAACATATTCATTTATTTTATTTTATTTTATTTTGTTTTAATTTTTTTATGTAGAGTAAGAAACACCAATCTTTTTAGAGGCGTACATGCGCGGGGGAAACTGTCATGGATCCTCGCCTTCGTTGAAACTGGGAAGCATTGTCTACTCACGTTTCTACCAAGCGAGGGGACTCAGGATATTATTGTTCTACACGGCTTTTGGTTCTTTATTAATTTTTTTATAATAATAAAAAGATTAATTATTTAAAATGAATTTTCACACCAAGAAAGCAACAAAAAAACAAAGCATTGGCAAAGAGTGAGTGCATTTGGGTCATTGTACATCTCCCAAGAATCCCTTAACAATTCACACATGCCTTTCCCCTCGTCAACAACCACTTGCTCCCTTCCCTACACCATTTAAATAGAAAACACATTCCCCCCTCTCCCTTTCTTATACTGCCACTGCATTCTCAGTCCTTACATCAAATGGAACCAGAGCAACATCTTCAAGTACTCTTTCAAGCAGCAGGCTATTCTCCAGGCATAAGATTATGAGCATAAACATGCTCACGACTGCAACAAAAAGCAGCAGTTCTATTCTTTGCACACAAAGCATAGATTACTGTGGGGAATCGAGGTTTTGGTCCGATGTTTCTAAGTTTCAGTATCCAAGTTAGTCTTAGTGTTTCTCTTTCATCTTCCACCTTTGCTTTTCTTTCACTGCTTATTGTGCATGGACTGTAAGTGACGCATTCATAGTTGCCAATTAGAATGAATGCATCACTTACAGTAATTATCATGTATTATTGATCTTCTATTTCTGTGTGCTAAGTTTAATGAAACATTATTTTTTTTCATGCATTGAAATGTGGCGTGAATATTCCATTATTATTTATTTATTTATTTATTGTTTTGATTCTTTTTATGCTCTTCTTTTTGAGCTTGACTTTAGAATTAACAGGGGGTGGTCCAGTGTTGCACTTTGCTGGTGGTAAAGAGTTACATATCTAATTTAGATGTTATGGTATGGCGTGGTGAAACCATGTGATTGCTATTTTTACTTTATGATATGAGATGGATGTCAGCTATGGAGGTCTTCATATGGGGTTGCTTTTGGATGGTGCCTTTTTACTTATGTTATTATTATTGCTATTGTTGCTGTTGGAATTATGAAATGGCGTGATTATTATTATTATTATTGGGGGAGTGAAGATGCTTTATTTGATGGGTGGTGGGGGTGATTTTAAGGAATAAATCATTTGCTATAAAAGTGAAATAATGGCATGTTCCTCATAGAAGGTGTCATAATGATGGTTTTATGCTTTGCATATACTAATTCATTTGTGCTTGTTGGCTAGTACCTTTTTATTATTAATCAATTTAAAGCCACTTAATTGTACTAAAGGCAAGGATCATCCTTGGTTTTGAACTTCAAATATATTCAACTATGCAAATGTCTTGACTTTTACTGTACAATTATATTTATTTTGAGCAACCAATAATCTAACATGTATTCAACACATTAATAAATTTGTTACATTTTAAGTTTTTTAATAAACATGTGTGGTACCACCCCCACAATCTTTAGATTCTTAGCTTATTTTCCTTCCAAGTGAGAGGTTGAGGGCTCAACTTCTTCCCACAATAATAGTAAGGTTGTGGCATGTCCAATTTTATCATAAAAAAAAACTAATATGTATTTTAAAAAGACCAAAATGAAATTTTTGTGTATTTTAAGAACTAAATTAAACATGCCTTTTATAAGAACTAAATTAAACATGCCTTTTACTCAATTGACCAAAATAAATAATGACAATTATTTTAAGTGGTACCACTAGTTTTAAAACCTTTTATTAAAATGATACATTCATTTATTCTATCAGCGAGCTAGTTTTACTAATATGTCATGGCATCCTAACTCAAATAATGTTGTAAACCAGTCTCTCTCTCTGTTTTATTTTATTTATTTTTTTAAGAATTATGGGCAAACTACTATACACGAGTAGGATTTGAAGTCTTGACCGTTGAGCAAGAAGAGGAATGATAAATTTAATTTTCAAGGCATGTTATTATTATTTTTTATTATTGTATCATGAAATTAGTATATCTATCATTGACAAACATAGAAGGGGCCTTAGATATCTGTTGGGTGATATAAATTACGTTGTTTAAGATTTAAGTCAATATTGACAATTTGAAATACTCAAGAGATGGTAATGTATTTATTTCATTTAGTAAAATTATTTTTTATTGAAAAGTTAATTTTAATAATTTAGAATAACTCGAGTTTTTTTAGGTTATTCTCAAATATATGAACAAAAAATATACATTTAAAGGTTGATATATTATTTATCTATTGGATTAATATAACAAGTTAATAAACCTAACATATATACAAATATATATATATATATATCTGTATATTACTCGATCTTATTTTGACCATAACCACATGCCACTGTAAAGGAAGTGGATTCCATATTTGGTGCTAAGCTTTCGTCCGCTGGAGGGTCATACTTTGCTTTGTTTGAGAGCAGTGAAATGATTAGGTTTACTTTCTGAAGGCATCCCGATGTTCATTGCTATACCATCGTTTGCTCTGTTATACTCAATGGACCAGGTAGTAGTAGATCCAGCCATTACTATCAAAGCTATTGGACATCAATGGTATCGGAGTGCGCCTTTTAACAAGGGTGATATAAGTGCAACGAAATGTACCGGTGGTTCGCGAAGCATGTCCCAGCCTTGTGGATTTTCTTTTCAATGAAGTTGGTAAAGCCAAATGCAAATATTGTAGTGAATTCTAAAGAACATTGACAAAATGCTCACGGCACTTAAAAATAGAAGATAAATAAAAGTTCCCTCTAGATAAAATTATCATATGGTCCTTGAAAATTTTTATCTTTCTTAGGTAGCACCTATGATATTTTATTACACTTTTTACTCACTTCTTTTCTATTGCATTACTTTTAAATCCATTGAGAATTTTATAAAAACCTTGAAATACCCTTCATTGTTGGAGGAAATGTTTCCTCCACGTCATGTCACTTTATGCATGGTATGATTTTGGATTCTTGTCACGCCTCGAATCGGGTCTACCCAGTCTGTTATGCCGATAAATGATCATATACCCACAAAGCTGAGACCAAGTGAGCATGCAGAATCTCAGAACCTGTCTCGATATAGCAGATAATATCTAACAGAAATACAAAATTCAAAGCAAAAATACTATGTTGTTAGGATACAAGAAAATTTAACTTACAAAGTTAATAAAATCACAATTATTTAATATATACTAGAGTTTAGGTCTACTAGAAGGGTACAACATTATTAACTTGAAAGAAAACTAAGTGGTGTTTCGCTCAACGACCCCCACTAAACTATCCGCCAATAGGCTTTACGTCTGATCTGAAAATAAATGATGAAAACACGTTTATGAGTTTAAAAGCCCAGTAAGTAACCACTAAAATATTGGATCATAACAATGCACAAAAATTCAGAATTTAGTACAAAATAACATAGCTTAGTACAATATTTGTCAGAAAACAGTTTAAAAACAAAACAATATAGCAAAATACAATCTTTATCAAATAATCCACAATATACATCTCCCAATACACTATTGCTAAAACAGAATATTAGAGATCATTTATTTTAACTAGGTGATTAGAATTAGAGGTTCAGAATTTATTTGTTTAACCTCGTTGACTCGAGTCCAAATTGTCAAAAACCACTATTCTCTCACCGACGACACGACGCTAAACTATAGCCTCTTATTTTTATGTCGACGCGGTCAGTGTTTAACCTCCAATGGCAGGATTAGTGAATACTTAATTGTGTCAAATATATGTTTAATATTCAAAAATTAAACAAACTATTGTAGTTTTAGGGCAAAGCCTTTACAAAGTAATCCAGGAGCAAGAAGAAATACCTTCTTTCGTATGATCCCATTTTTATAGTCCATTTATTAAAAAGATAATATACTTAACAAATCAATAATTAATTAACAAATATTTCTATAATTTAATTAATAAAACAAAATAAATGAATAAATAATTAAATCCGCATAGCTAATAAGCTAATGATTAATCAAATAAATAATTTTGAATATAAATAAATAAATAAAAATTTATAATTTCCAAGAACAACATTGAATTCAAAACTTAAATTAAATATTTATATAGTATATGAATAGTTTTAAAACAAAATCAAAATAATTAAATAATTATCAATAATAAAAAATTTTGCATATACATACATATATATATATATATATATGCTGTTTACTTACCTAGAAAATCCCTGATCTATAAAATCCACTCGTACACTGAAATCAGAATTTGGGCAAAAGCCTTAAATCATAAACATTACACCTTGACTTAGATTCCAAAGCCTAATTATATAAACTAACCATTGGCTAACAATCATTAAGGCTTTAAGGCACTGAATATGAAAGCACATATCCATTTAATATAGCCAAGAGTCACCACTGGAAACACAGTACGAGCCAATGGCTGCCAACAATTCAGACAACTATCTATGATAGGGATACCCAGAACTAAACTCTCACATTGACAAACACAGAACTTTAAAAACATCCAACAATTATATATATATATATATATATATATATATAAACATATGGATGGCAGAACTGAAAATTATTCCACCCATTCATTATATATATATAAATAATTGATACACAGGGCTTCAACACTAATCAACTTGTGCATTAAATGCAATCCGATGATTATCGTTAACTTAACAGTATCTCTGTTGGCTAACCTAAACTAGATTTTGAAAAGAAAAATACATATGTACAAATTCCTTTTCAAAATACACATGATCAAAGTCCTTTCCAAAATTTCATTGTCTTGTATTTTCATTGGCAAAATAGCAAAAATTTACATCATCCAATCAAATAAATGGTCCATAAACAAAATCAACCAGCATTCTAATATTAACACATAACCACTAACAAGTAATGCATTCTACCTAAATCACCATGAAAATCCCAACTTTTCAAACTTTCCATAACAAACAAGCCATCAGAGACCAATCTAATTTCAAAATCATCAAATTATTCACTAAATACATAAAACAAATGAAACAAGTCTTGTTTGATCTTTCTCTTCTTTGCTGGTCCAATTTCCATAACTCAAACACAAATTCAGCCCTAAGAAAAACATCAAAACACATAGAATTCCAATAACATAAATCATAATCAATGGATTCAAAGGATCATACATCTTAACTATACACCTAAGAGAGAAAAATGCCTACTAACTTTCCAAAAAACAATATCAGATACTTTATTGACCATTCTCCAAAACCCTTGAACAGACTAAAACAAAAAGAACTATGCCTAACAAATAAGAAGTGTAAACAATAACTATTAACACATAACCAAATCAAAAGAATGGAAATAAACCTACCCTAATGACTCTCATACAAGCACTCGACAAGGATGATCTTCTCTTTCTTGGCACCACACCACAAAGATGATCAAATGAAAAAGAGATGCAATATCCACTGGTGGAAGGTTAAATAGTCACAGGATCTAATGGAACGAATTGGACTGAATCAAGGAAATAAAAAAACCCTTAAGATAAGAGCACACTTAATCAATTTAAAGTAAATAGCTAGGATTGAAACATGGGTGGGGTTCACAAGTGTGCTTTTATATTGTGTAGGAAGCAACCTACCTTTTTTTTCTTACTCCTTCTTCTTCTTCTTCTTCTTCTTCTTCGCATCTCACTTGAATGAAATGCAACAAAGTTCCCTTTCATGCAATGACTTTCTCTTCTTTTTTCTTCTTTTATACCTCACTCCATCCTTACTAAATTGCTAAAGTGCAAGGTCTTCTCGGCCATGCAAACCCTATTGAAGTTATCTAAGAAGTATCATACAAACATTCATAGAAGTCTATGCAAGTTTTTATGGAAATGTAACCTCGATAAAGTCCTCCGGAGAAATCCCCAAATGTGTGAATTTTTTTTATTATTTTCCATGAGTTTCACATGACCTATTATTGTGGTTAAAAAAGATATTAAATCATGATATGAATTGGGTTTTGAATTTCTGTTTAATTTGGTGTTTTCTCAGTTTTTGTGTTGATTGATTTTTTAGCTTAGAAAACTTCGTTTGATATTTGCATGCAAATGTGTAAAGTTCGGCCTTAATTTCTTGATGATTTGAACTAATTCAGAAAGGAAGATCAAGGAGATTAAATTTGTAGCAGGAATGGAGTGCAAAACGTAATTTAGTAAAAAGCACTTCCAAGTCGTGTCATAAAGCACAACCATGTTTTTGTCTATATTGCATTAGCAGTTTTAGATCTGGCAACAAAAAGCAACATGACTTTCTAGTGTCAAGGGACATGCTCATGGATCACAACAAACCCTACAACCCTAAATTACATTTTGATATGAATTGGGTTTTGAATTTTTGTTTACTTTGGTGTTTTCTCAGTTTTTATGTTGATTGATTTTTTAGTTTAGAAAACTTCGTTTGATATTTGCATGCAAATGTGTAAAGTTCGGCCTTAATTTCTTGATGATTTGAACTAATTCAAAACGGAAGATCAAGGAGATTAAATTTGTAGCAGGAATGGAGTGGAAAATGTAACTTAGTAAAAAGCACGTCCAAGTCTTGCCATAAAGCACAACCATGTTTTTGTCTATATTGCATCAGTAGTTTCAGAACCGCCAACAAAAAGCAACATGACTTGCTAGTGTCAAGGACATGCTCATGGATCTCAACAAACCCCAAAACCCTAAATTACTCACATCCTATATAAGGATTAGAAAGGGATTTTGATGGGCAAAAAGGGTTGATGACTAAGGAAGGACTTCTCCAAGGGTAAGAAGACACAACAAGAAAGTAACAATTTACCCACAGACAATTTTGTGGGTAACACTATAAAAATCCCTGGGTAAATCTGTTTACCCACGAAATACCTTGGGATTTGAGGCCCTATCTAAATCGCTCGTGTGCAAAACATTACCCACGAAATTTCTTATCCCTAGGTAAATTACCCACGGATCAATCCCTAGGTACATAATTGATATCCCTAGCTAATTAATTTCTCGAATTTAATAAAATACCAGGAATTACCCATTGATTAATTCCCTAGGGAACCTCTGGGTAAATGTCCCCACGAAACATCGCTAGGTAAGTACTAGGTAAATATATCTTTAATAATAGAAAATCCCTGTGTAAACCCTGGGTAAATATCCTATTAATAATATAAAATCCGTGGGTAATCCGTAGGTAACGCTTTTGTATATTATATAGATTCCCTGTGTAATAACTGGGTAATTCTAATGTTAAAATTTTAAAATTTCTGGGCATTCAATAAGCAATTTATTGAACCTACATCCATTCAATCCCAAATTCAATATAATTTAAAAATAGCAACCTCTAATATTTTTATAAATTATACTATAAATAAAATATAGCAATCCATAAGTATTTAGGATATCAACAATACCACTACATAAGAATGTAAGACATCAAGAACAAGTAACAATACAAAAAAATACCCAAAGGGTTAGACTACAGTAGCATTTAAAAGCTACAAAATATTTATAAAAGTCCGGGATCTTCACCACCATCTCCATCTCCATCTCTTATGCCTTCATTCTCCTCTGGTTGATTGTTACTTGTATTTTGTGTTTCATGTAGAGAAGGCATACCAATGTGATTACACAACATCTCAATTGTTCTTTGCAAATCAACTATCAAATTATCTTGAGCCTATCTCTCTTCTTCATAGTTGCTAAATCATTTTTAAAGCTCCTCTTGATTTTGTGGATTCAAAGAGCTAGTACTTGATTTGCTTTGCATTTGTATTACCACCACAATAACCAGATGCTTGAGATCCAAGACCATACACCCTTCTCTTTTCACCACCAAGCTGCTTCATAATAAAGTGCGAGCCTCACCTATTGGTTGAGAATTATCATTTCTAGATCCGAGACATTGTTTGAGGGTGGCTCTCTCAAAGCTCAATACTTTATCCTATATGCATAATATAAAATATGTAAATAAATAATTACAAATAAACTATGAAAAATGAAAAATCTTAATGATTTAAAAGACTTTAAAAACTTACATTGAGTGATTTAGACTTTTCATCAATAAAAGTTTGTCCATCATGCTTCTTAGTGTGAGTAAAAAGAAACAACTCATGTGGTGTAGGCATACGGCCTAATGAAGATGCCTATAACATACACAAAATATATGCTTTAGCTATGATTATTTAGTTAAGAATAAAAACATATGAAATTTTAGACATTAATAAAAACATATGTAAACAATGTTTGTCCATCATGCTTTTTAGTAGTAATAAATAAAAAAAAAATAACCACTCATGGTATGAACACATTCATCCTAATGAAGATGCTTATAACATTGACAACATATACATTTTGACTAGATATAATCATTTAGTTAACAATAAAAACAAATGTAATTTTAGACATAAATAAAAATAAAGTACTTTACCTTGTGCTACAACAATCGTAAACCCATATAGCATGCAAGTTAATTTTATTATATTGCATTCATTCATCATACAAATAAATTTTATTTATACTTACACGTCTTTTGCTATGTTCAACATTTGATTTTGACCCTCCAGTATGAGATGATGGTCTTGCAATACTCCTTCGGTTATTTGAATTTTTTTCTCATTTCATCTTAAATTCAGGTTTATCCCAAGAGGCTTTCCAATGTCTCCAAACATCATCAGACATGTATTCTGGTTTCTTTTCAGAATTTATTATATCTCTCAAAAAATAACTGTATCATTGTAAAGCTTTCACAACCCATGCCACCTTCACTTGCGCCTCCATTGAAGAATCCCACACATAATGCTTCTACAAAACAATAAACTTGTTGATATTCACTAATGAAAATGGAATTAAATAAATAACTTGAATTCAAAATAAAAATGCCCTAAACTCCTCAAAATAAAAATCTTTTGTAGCTTGTGAAATTGTTTTCCATATGTATCCATTAGTGTCCACCTTTTGCTTGAACACCTTTGTTATCACACGTGAACATTTGCTAGAGGGTTCTAACCTGTTATAATTATAAATATGTAAATGTGTTCATATATTATAATATATAATCATATTTAAAAAAATACTTACAATCCATTCACAACCACGATGCGAAGTCTACCTCCATTAGCTATTGCATCAAAATGGATCATTACTAGCTTGGGATATAGTAGGAGTTGAAATTGTATGATTTGGGCCATTGTTTGCAATATCACAAGATGCATTTGTGAGACTAGAGGCCTCAGTTTCTATATCATTAAGCTGAATGGCATTTATAGGATTTGTTAAGTTCTCTTCATTTGTAGAATTAGTGTACATCCCACAAGACCTTTCTCCTCGATATGGCCTAATCCTTCCTTTACCTCTAGGCATGTCTACAAAAATGTCTAAATTAACATAATAACAATAAACAAATTCAAATAAAGCATTGCAAATGAATAATAATATCATAAAGAAAAACTTAGAAAATGCTACATAAAGTTAAAAGCAATATACTTGGTAAAGTAAAACATAACATAGAAAATGCTACATAAGGTTTAAAGCAAATTATACTCAATAGATAATATAAAACTTGACTTGAAAAATGCTACGTGAGTTTAAAAGCAAAGTATATTCAGTGCATTAGAACTAAAATAACACTATTCACTATCAATAGACATGTTATCATCTTCATCATCTTCATCATCTTCCATTTCTGTTTCTTGTAAATCAGGTTCAGGGGCATCATCTAAGTTAACATCATCATGTCCATCATCTACATCAACAAAAGCACCATTTGAATCATTTAAAGGTATTATTGCATCATCAATCATATCAATCGAATGCACTTCTACTTCATCATCTTGGAATGGCAAATCATTTATAGGGATCTCAATAACTGATCTTGATTTAATTCTACACACAGCACACCAGTCAACTTTGTCACGCTTCATACTTGGATAAGGTGCATAATATACTTGAAGTGCTTGTTTCGCCAAAATGAAAGGTTCATATTTGTTAAGCCTTCTTTTATGGTTGATATCAACAAGATTGTAGTCCTTATGAACTTTCTTCCCAACATTTGGAGTTGGATTAAACCAATCACACTTGAAGAGGACAACTATTTTAATTTGAAGTGCTGGATACCCTAATTCGATAATTTCCTTTAAAATACCATAATAATCACTTGATAGCTCACTGTAATTAGAACCTTTGATGCACACTCCATTGTTGATGGTTGATTTTCCCACACTATAATCGCTTGTATGGAATTTAAATCCATTAACAAAATATATAGGATAATTGATCACATTTTGTAAAGGCCCCAAAGTAACATCCTTGATGATTTGACTAGTGACATTATTGTTTGGATCATGTACCTATTAAATAAATATAAAATTTATATCCTAAAAACATAAAAAAATAATAAAGGAATTATAAGTTACTTGCATAACATCTAAACCAATTGGCAAATTCAGTCTCGAGCTTCATATCAACTTGCTCATCAATCATATT
This sequence comes from Dioscorea cayenensis subsp. rotundata, assembly GCF_009730915.1. Classification (NCBI taxonomy): domain Eukaryota; kingdom Viridiplantae; phylum Streptophyta; class Magnoliopsida; order Dioscoreales; family Dioscoreaceae; genus Dioscorea; species Dioscorea cayenensis. Next base: position 5,550,567 of record NC_052490.1, read on the forward strand.
TGGCACATTTACCTTTAATTCTTCCACAGATATCCTTCAAATTAAGATTCTTAATTAATAAGAATGAGTGTAATAGAATTATATGTTTATTAAATTACTACTAAGAAGCTTACTTGACATAATGTTGAATCTCATCACAATTTAACAAGACATAAGTTACTGCAGCACTAAACTCTTCATCAGTAAACCATCTTAATTTTTGTCGCCCATAGGATCGACCGGGATAAGTAAATATAAAAAGATTTTCTTCACATGTTTCCATCTCACCTCGGTCATCATTACGAGGTACTTTTCTTAATTTTGTGTTAATGTGAGGCTCAAAGTAATGAGAACAAAAGGTAGATACTTCTTGAACCAGGTATGCATTGCAAATTGAACCTTCAACCCTTGCTTTATTGGTTACTTTTAACTTCAATTGCCGCAAGTACCTAACTCATGATTAAATATGTTTATTAGTCCATAAATTAACATTTTCATAAATCAAAATGATAAATTACTAACTTTCACATACCTCTCAGAAGTATACATCCAACGATATTGAACGGGTCCCCCAAATCTTGCTTCATAAGGTAAGTGAATAGGAAGATGCTCCATAGAATCAAAAAAGCTAGGAGGAAATATTTGTTCTAGTTTGCACAAAATCATAGGAATATTTTCTTGGAGCCTAATCATATCTTCTTCTTTAATCACAGTGCATGTAAGGTCTTTAAAGAACAAGCTCAACTCAGTTAATGCTTTCCACACAGACATTGGCAATAATTCACGAAAAGCAATTGGAATTAACCGTTGCATAAACACATGGCAATCATGACTTTTCATCCCAAAAAGCTTATATTTGCACATGTCCACACACCTTGCCATATTTGAAACATACCCATCTGGAAACTTGAGTTTTGTCACCCAATCACACACAACCTTTTTTCTTTTGTGCTGAAACTATAACATGCTTTGGGATATTTACCCGTTGAATCATTTTTCTCCAACTCCTTACGCTTGCAATAAATTTTTATATCCTCTCTCGATTTTGCATTATCCTTTGTTTTTCCTTCAACATCCATCACTGTATCAAACATATTCTCAAAAACATTTTTCTCGATGTGCATGACATCAAGATTATGACGGACGAGATTAGTACTCCAATATGGCAAATCCCAAAAGATACTGTGTTTGTTCCAACCACATGACTTACAAATAGGAGCATTCCATTGTTCAGCACCAAGATGTGTTACTTTCTTTAATTTTAAATCCTCAATTTGCTTTAAAACTTGTTTTCCAGTCAACATAAGAGGAGATGGAGAATCTTCAATTCTATTCTTCATGAAATCATTTTTATTTCTTCTAAAGACATGATGTTCTGGTAGAAATTGATGATGAGAATCAAACCAAGAAATTTTTCCACCATTCAAAAGGCTAAATGCTTTTGATTTATCCATACAATATGGAAAAACTTTTTTGCTTGCTGTACTCCACCCAGACAACATTGCATATGCTGGAAAGTCACTAATGGTCCACATAAGTTCAGCCCTTATAAGAAAATTATGCCACTTAGAAACATCATATGTGAGAATACCAACTTCCAAAAGATGTTTTAATTATGCTATCAAAGGTTGCAAGTACACATTTAAATTCTGTTTCGGATTTCTTGGGCCAGGTACAATAATAGTCAAAAACATGTAAGCCTCTTTCATGCACATCCATGGTGGCAAATTATATGTTGTCATAATAATAGGCCAACAAGAATATTGCTTCCTTGATTGCCCAAATGGTTGAAATCCATTTGTACATAATCCCAGTCTTATATGTCGAGCCTCTAATGCAAAAGATGGATTTGTTCTATCAAAATGTTTCCATACCTCTACATCAGATGGATGGCACATAACACCATCTTTTTTATTGTGTTCATCATGCCACCTCATATACTTAGCTGTAACTTCTGAAGCATACAATCTTTGTAGTCTAGGTGTAAGAGGAAAATAATGCATCTTTTGATATGGTATATCAATTTTCCCTATTGGAGATGCTCTTTGTCTATTTTTATATCAAGGATGATCACAAAACTTGCAACTTCTTCTATCAATATTGCTATTCCAGTATATCATGCATCCATTAATACAACAGTGGATCTTCTCACAAGGAAGACCTAACTCTGCAGCAAATTTCTTTGTTTCATAAAAACTACCAACCAATTTATTATCCGTTGGTAATACTTCATTCATTAATTGCAATACTGTATCATAACACTTCTTAGACATATGAAACTCAGATTTGATATTCAACAATCTTGTCATAGCTGATAACTGTGAGTGCTTTGAACAACCTGCCCACAATGGCTCATCAGCTGCTTGAAGCATGGCATATAATCTTTGAGTTTTTGGATCTGGTGTTTCCTCCTCATTTTCACCATAATTTGGGTTAAAATTAGAACCAATGGCACCCATGACCATGTCGCGATATCGATTTGATCCTTCTACTTCTCCTGTAAAAGATGAATTGCATTGTGTTTGCATAGGATTTGATATATCTAAAGGTTCCCCATGGCAAACTCATTGATAGTAATCCTTGACAAATCCATCTCTAGTAAGATGTTACTTGACTTCATCAGTTAAAAGATACCTTCGATTTTGACATTTACAACAGGGACACTTTATTTTATCACAATCCATAAATGCTGGTTGATGACAAGCATATTCAGTTCTCATTTTATGTCTTCTACAAATAGGATAAAAATCAACATAACATTAGTCAATTCCCTCATAATAATGAAAAACAGTCCTTATGTCAATCATCTAAAGATAGATGCCAAAAATACGTGAACATAGCATTAATTAATACCACTTTGATTATAATATAATACAAATATTAGTCAACTTTTAATAAAAATAAAACATTTGAAATAATCATTTAGAATAACAATACAAAAAAAACTAACTAATAAAATTAATCATTAAATCAAGTAACAATTCAAATTGAAATAACACCATACAAAAATCAATTTTTCTCATAGAGCTAGCCTATTGATGGGAACATAGTCACATGACTAGACTTTATGGAATTTGATAAGAGAGATAAATCAATATAGGTTCGACAAACCATGAAAGCTACATTGAGTGAAAACCCCCCTAATTGAAACTTTGGATCATCTACTTGGTGTGAGACATATTAATTTTTTTATTAAATAAGTTGGACATGGAGTAAATATGGATTATTAAAGTCCAAAATGAAGAAACAAAGCTAATGAAAACAAACTCTGTTGAGTGTGCTAAAAGAAATAAATTTTTCTCCAAATGATTAATCATACTACTTGACTATATACCGTCTCCCAATACATAATCCAGTCATTCATTTCCTTTTTCTTTCCTTTTCCCTCAACTTCTTTATAAGCTCCAATTTGGCTATATATGATTAATTACTAGTTAAAAAATTAAGTAGTTAGTCTTCTAGATGCTCAGTCTATTTTGTTGTTCCACCCATTATCATATAATTAATGTTGATGATTCAATAGCAATACCCTGCACTGACACAATTGGGTCCATGTATAAATTTTGTACAACTGAATGCACTAGGTGGCAATTATTGATTCCTATCAAAATATTACCCTCTATTTTTTATGATTATTTCAAAATTAATTAAATCTTATTAGCTGGTAAAGTATTCGTAGGACAAGTCAAAATGTATAGGTCGTTTAGTTTATCTCAATCTTGTATAATCTGTTGCCCCTAAATAGACATGACTAGATGAATAAATAAGCCCATCTAAATAACATAAAAATAATAATAAATTATTTTACTTTTTTTTCACAAATACATCAATGATATATATAGTCAGAGACATGCCAACAATTAAAATTAATTTTTTAATACAACTCTCATCTTGATTGCTCCAAAGAAAGAAAGAAAAAGTAAATTTTCATTTGAATCAAATTAATAAATGATCATTTTTTTTAATCTGAACAAATGGTAGATCAAAATAGATTGGGGGAGTAAATAAAATAACTTTCCTTTCTATAGATGGTCAAATAAACCATTAGGTTGAAAACCTATTAGGAGAAAATAAGAAGTAAAAATTTTCAAAAAGAAAATATGAAAAACTAAAAGGTCAAGATTCAAGTTTCATAAGATGACAAACAAATATCTTCACATGAGCACACACAATTTATCCCTGGCTAAATTTGTGAAGAAAAAAAAAAAATCAGTTGTCACAGTACATGAAAGGATATACAGAACTTGGTAAAAATTTTTTTGTCAAAGTCTCATGAATTTAAATAGCCCTTTCCATTAAGCAACAAACAGTGGCCTTCTTCCTATATTCCCCAAAAAAAAATATAATAAATAGGGTTAAACCTAAGCATGATCCAACCTTTTTCATGTCAAATCATATTAACTAGTTAATGTACTTAAATGTTACAATTTACAATAGATATTGATCATCTTATTCAACATCAAATAGAAATGCAAAATAACATGTTATATGTATTTTATGGGAATGACAAATTTTGAGAGAGTAATTAATAATTATAGATCTTATTCATGAATTGTATGTATTTGCTCATGCTCTCTAAAGATTCACAAACTGAGTTGGGTGTAAATGTATTACCATATAGAAGCTAATTTGTAAAATTGATTAGTCATTCCTTACTAAGTGTCACAAACATTGGCTTCTCTTAAAACTCTTTCTAACTTTCATCCCAAAGTAAGTGTTGTTGCAACAACTAATCAGTCTTCTATTATGTATGAGCTAAATGCAAAGAAATTAGCATATGAGCGCATGTGATCTTGCCTACCTTGTTGTCTGTCTCTAACGTGCCTCTTAGTTTTTTTTATGGTTAATACTTATTCTATCCAAGTGTATAACATGATGTGGCTTACAGTCATCACGCTGACCGTATTTGTGTTGTGACACACCACCATTGCAAGTGCCTACTGCAAGATATTAAATTTTTTTTTTCAAAAAGTACCCATTATAATTTTATAAAAATAAGAAATCAGGGAGAAAAAAAAAGACAAATTGCTGCCAAATGCATCCTTATCATTTTGGGCCGCTAATTTGGATCCCATTGAAATAATGTATTATTTTATGAAAACAACTTGGCGTACTTTTACAAAAAGTTGTGAGCATGAATGAAATAATAATAATAATAATAATAATAATGATGATGATGATGATGATGATGAAATAAAATGGCAAGATGAGAATCTATGGCACCAACCAAGATAGTATTTCATTCAATTCCAAATCAAAGTTTTATCCTAATCTGCAAAATAAATTTCATTATTTTATTTACATCACAACCAACGAATTATTCTTTTAAAAAAAATTAATTCAATTATTTAATAGATTAGGACTAGACTTCAAAGTTTCAAACATGTTACAAAATATAAACTTTTGCAAGACAAGAAAGTGAATATATTATGTGAAGCTTATCATGGCAAATGTTGCTGTGCATGCACGCCAATACCAACAGAGGAGAACAAGCAATACGTTTTTCAGATTAGTCAATTACATAATAGTAAGGAAGTAATGTTGGTTCATGGCCACCTGGATCACCTATCTCTTTCACTAGCGTTCTCTTATTTGTCTCATTTAAAATATTGTCCATTAAATTGGAGTTTATATCCAAAAATTGAAATTTCCTAGTTTTTCTATTTTTTGTAATAACTTATGAATAATCACAAGGATTATATGTCTTTTTTATTTTTTTTATATATAAAATGAATAAACCATAATTAAATGCAATATTTTAGAAAAAAACATGGATTAAAATAGAGTTGGTGGAACAGCTCAATCTCTTTGACTATGTCACTAAACACCAAAACACAATTATAAGAAAATAATAAAATCACTAATCTTTTATACACCTAATTATGCCATGTCAGATGTGGTGTGCCCAACATAGGCTAATCTTTTACCGGAGTTAGATTTATAACATAGAGGAGGTATTTGCAGGAAGACATAGTGAGCAATAGGAACTAAAAAAAAAACCTCGGAGAGTTCAATATAACATTAGTCTAACTTCAGAAATTTATTTCAGGAGGCATATGCCACCGTCTTCTTACTTCTCACGAGTTCTAAGAAAAAAAAAAGACAAGTACAAATTTCAAAATCAAAAATAAAAAAACTAATGATCACACTTATTATACTGAGATCTTCTTTTTTTAGCTTTTTGATTTTGTTAATTAATTCATCACATGCGCTCATATGCCAAGCAATGTTAGAAATTAGCATATACAACTGTTGGTGAAGATTATAATTACAAAATTCAAAAAAAAATATGCAAATTTCATATTGATCAAAGGATATACAGAAATTTTTTCTTAATATAAAACCTGACTGAACAAGCATTCTCCTGACTTAGAAAGCAATTGAGAATTAGTCAAAATCCTACTAATCAAACAACACTAAAATCTTAGACACTGGGTTTTAAACTTTATTGAATCTTGCAGTTATGTTCAAAATGAGGAGACCGAAAAAGTTGAGCAAACTATTTTGGACAACAATGCAAAAGAATAAATTCCATGTCATGGATAAGAAATAGTCACTTAACATCATATTAACTGTGTCAATATGATGTTAAGTGAATTTATGTGGATCTCACTCAAGATATGATGATGGAAAGCAGTTTCATAAATGAAGACCTGATGAAGCATGTAGTAATCTGCGGAAATAATTGAAGTCAAGTGCAGAAACAAAAAATGGAAAGAATAAAACTTTATTCTAATACTAGTTTGATGGTTGAAGAATTGCTCTGTCTTAATTATAAGATGCTGCTAATAATGGGAAAAAAGAAAAGAGTTGTTTTCACCACAAGTTTCATAAACCATACACAGCTCATCAAAGGAAAAGTTCTCTTTTCTAACTCTTTGTTTAACGCTAGTAAGAAGAGAAACATATACTATGAAGTATAGTTAGTTCTCATCTAAGCAAATCATTGGGATTGTTTAATTTCATGAAAATCAACTGAAGAGACAAACATCAATAATCAAGAATTAAACAAGAAGACACACAAAGCCAACCAAATCAAAAGGAAAACAGTAAATCCCACACCCCCAAGATCCAGATCAAAACTACCCCAACGCATAAAATTCATTAATCAACAAACCAAGACAAACCTCGCCAATTTTAACAGATCATCAGTTTCATTGCAAAATATTTCTTCTTGTCATTGAGTTCATGCATACGTTAAGCACTGTTGAGGAGCTTCCAAAGCCGATTGAATGAAAATGAGAAGGATTGGGATCCCACTAGTCACAACCAGCGGTTTCTCGAACTCCGATGAACTCCAGTCCTCTTCACGTCTTCTCAGTGATAGTGAAAACTAAATGAATTGCTAGGTTAGTTTAGCGAATCGGTGATGAAGAAAAGAAGGAGAAGAGATCGACGAGAAAGGCATACCACCGACACCGATGAAGTACAGGAATCGGATGAGCTTTGAAGCAATGTTTAGGCACGAGGCAACGCCGGAGAGGTTTGAGGCGGCGGCGACACCAGTGGTGACTCATGTGAGTCCTAAACAGAGAGAGGAGCGTGGTAGAGAACGCGCAATGAGGGTGAGCAGCAGTGAAGGGAATTAGGGATTTGGGGTTTTCATAAATGGGAAGATAAGGAAATTAGGAATTAGGGAAGTTAGGGACATGAGGCGATAAGACAACGATGGTCTTCACCGAGGATGACGAGGCTACAACTTAAAGTAGGTGATAGTGAGAAACAATGTAATTAAACTAACTAAAACAAGGCCGAGGCTATTACTAAATAATTGGCACACAAGGGAGAATCAAACATGAGAAGAGGGCATTTGGGGAAGCAATACCCCTAGGATTATCGATAAGCCCTAAACTATGATGTTCTAATGTACAATTAAGGAAGGTTGGACCGAAGGTATACTAAACTGTATTGATCCCTTTCTCAAGGTAATCAATATCTAACCCCATACCATCTTAATTTAGTCACATATGATTATATTACACTCCAGGGGACCTTAATTCGGAAGGAATGTGGGAATCAAAGCATAATACTCTATCTTTAGGTGTACACCTTAAACTTTTCTAATCGCGGTAGAGCTACATGGAGTAGGCCACTCACAAATAAATCTCAAACCAATACCAAATTAAGAAAGATTAACATCCAATGTTACAAAACATCAATCCTAGGGTTAACCAAGTCCAAACACCAAATAAGTTAATTTCTTATGATAAATAAACATTTACACAACATCAAGGAAAGTAAATTCATAACCTCTAAACTCATGATATCCTTGATTGGATGATGTTTTTGAAGGTTCATTGATGACTCGGTAGGCATCTCTCCATAAACATCTTCTTTGATACCTTGGACATTTGGTTAAATTCCTCGACTTTTGCTTGTCTCCCTCTTAGTGAAGATGTGCTCTAGATCTCTAAAATCATAACCAAATGATCACCAAGAAAGCCTAAAAAATAAGGTGGAGTTGTGGCCGAATGTGCAACAAAAAAGCCACTCCCTTTAACCCTAGAGTTGGGCTTTCATACCCGAAAAGTCGGGCCTCCGTGCTGGCTACTATATGAGAGCATAAGATGCCCACATATCTCCTAAAATGACCTGTGCGACCTCCTATGCAAGTGCATGATTTCTTCGCACACCTTTTAGCTCATTCAATACTACGTATTGTGTGGGTTGCACAAATCTGTGTTGTGCTATAGGACTGCTATAGTAAATACTACAATACCACATATCAAAACTCTCTCATTTCACCTCAAAATCAGCTTAAAAGCTATTGATGGCCTTTCCATAACCAGTAAAATAATTTATATCCAATTAATTAGAAAATAAACATTAGTCTAATAAAAACATGTATAAAACATATAAAATACGAATATAAAACATGTACATTTAAACACTTATAGTTTACCTTCAAAAGTGTTTATACTAAAGCAAGTGGAGCTTAGAATAAAATTTTCTACCCTTCCTTGTGGAAACCCCAATCCTAGAACAACTTGAATTTGAATCCTAACCTTAAGTCATTGCTCTTAATTACACTTAGGGGTTTGGTTAGCAGTAAGTAGGTGTAAGTGTGCTGTGAAGTAAGTGATTTTACATGTAAAAGTGTGTTTGGTTTGCTGTGAAATATTAGTTACATTTAAAAGCAAATACATCACATGGGTTGTTTGCTACATTTCAACTTACAGCCAATTTGGCCATAAGTCAAAATGCTGCAAAACTTAATAATTCTAGTCACCACCTTTTTGTGAGAATGACTTTCCCAATCACACAAGCCCCACTATCTTCTCATCTCCACCATCACACAATACAGAATTGTTGAGATGATCTTCACCAAAGCCCCATCATCTTCCAATTGCAGTACGGTTTGGCTTCGGTGGAGATTGTTCTGTGGGACGATCTATAACTTCAACCTATTATCCTTCTAGTGAGAAAATCTGTGGCAACGTTCAAAGTCTGATCTAAAATATTTTATGGTGAATATTAATTATTGTTCTTAAGTGATGTACCATCCAACCTTTTAGATCTAATGCTTCTTAGATCTAAAGAACTTTATACATTTTGTCAATGGTCATTCATATCCTGCATTTGATTTCAGTGAGTATTTTTGTCTTTGGAGAATATAAGTAAGTTTTACAAAATTAACATGTTTCTTGTTTAAACTAATTTCCAGTCATCTGTTGTTATGTGTGTTTTACTTAAATTGTTTCTCTTGGTTGGAAATTATGAAACTTGAGCTGACAATGATGATTTAAAAATGATTGGTTTAGTGTTCTAATTATAGCTTTAGACGTTTATTATTTTTATGATTATATCTAGGAATGTCAATTGGCCCCGGTCCCGATGGGGAACCCGATTCCCTGCCCCACTGGGGCCAGGGTCGAGAATTTTTTTTGTGGGTCGGGGTTGGGGCCGGGGCCAGGGAATATCCTCCCCGCCCCGTTCCGGCCCCGAAATATTAAATATTTAATTTAAATATTATATATATATTATATTTATGTTATAAATATCTAATAAAAATTAGAAAAACCCCATATATTTATTTATTTAAGGGTAAATTACTTATAAGTCCCTGAAACTTTTCAAATATACTGTTCAGTCCCTCTGATAAAAGTCTATACTATTCAGTCCCTCCTTTTAAATTCTCTTCCCACATTGTCCCAGCCGTTGCTTTGATCCGTGAAATATTGTGAAAATCCCAAAAATACCCTTGCATGCTTTTGCGAGGGAAAGGAAGGAAAAATTGCACCAAGTCATGTCAAAGTATGGTTGTTTGTCCTTGTTGCCTTCTAGAAGAAGCTTCTTGTTCCCATTGCTTTTATACTCAAGCTTTTTTGAAAGAATGGAGTCAATCTCTTCTCAATCTGAGGACTAACTTAGTGGGGAGGAAAGTCAATCAAGGCTTAGGTGTAGAAGACTGGCAGGGGGAGAAAGCTTGCAGAGGGAACAAGTGCAAACAAACGTCTCGTAGTGGTGTTTATTTTGTGTAACTTATGATGTATAAGTTAATGAACATTTTAATCCTTATCTCACCTATGTTAGTTTTCATTGATCCAGGGATGGATACATTTTACAGTATTTCACGGCATAAGGGTGAGGGTTATGTATTACACTTCACTGTCTTAACTGCATGGCGGTCGATAGTATAGGAAATATGTGAATGGTGGAACCTTGAAGCTACCTGTGTGAGGGTGAAGTATTTAATGCCAGTTGACCACAAGACAATGTCTTGCATTAGCTCAGAAAGTGACTTCCAACGGATGTTTCACATTCACCATATGTTTAACAAGAATGTGGTGGATATCATAGTCGAAATTGATAATGGAATTACAGAGGGCACTTCTGTAATCAGTATTATCGTAATTACCATATCAAATTAGTGTTTATTTTCTTTATATAGTGTTCTCAATCTCACTATTTCATGTAAATTCACCTTTTGCTTGCATTATTTTCTCATTAGAAATCATTCGTTATGCGTAAGTTGATGCTAAAGTCTTTATAATCAACCAAATGTTTAATTATGGAAGTTTTTGTTTACATGTGTTATTTTCTATTTAATTTCAGACAATAGTCATTACATATGTCAGTAACTGTTTAACATTCATATTGATGTAATCAGGGAGTCTTTGTCACAAAGCCTTGCATTTAATCAATGCCCCTGCCGTTATCCAGTTTTCCTGGGGAGCAATGTCGAACTCTTCAAGCAATTTTGAACCCGACATGTTCACAGTTGGTCAATGTTATGAAAGTGCAACACAATTCAAGGAAGCCTTGTGTGACCATGCTATCAAGTGGAATTTCAACTTTCAATTCATAAAAAATGATAAAGAAAGAGTTGCTATGACATGTGTTACTAATGGTTATGAATGGCGTGTCCATGCTTCAAGAGATGGCAACCTGCCAACGTTTAGAATCAAAACAACCCAAAGGGGTGCATACTTGTGGTAGAGGTATCGGCACAATGTCACATCCAAAAGCATCAAAGAAATGGGTTAGTAGGCATGTAATACAAAAACTCCGGGATTGTCCTCTATATTGCGCAGTGGATATACAACGGGATTTATTACGTGAACAAGGTGTTTATTTGCCATACAAACAGGCATGGATGTGTAAAGAGTTAGTAAGAGGAATTCTCCATGGAAGTGATATAGCAAGCTATGATCTGTTGTTATTGTACGCGGGAAAGTTAGCTGAAACAAATCCGGGAAGCATTGTGATCATTGACAAGGATGGTGAGCAATTTAGATGTGGCTTTTTCTGTTTTCGTGCTTGTCTTGTTGGATTTCGAAAGGGTTGCAGAGCTATGCTATTTCTTGACAGAACACATCTACTTGAGAGATATGGTGGCATACTCCTAGGTGCAACAAGTAAGGATGCAAATGAAGGATTATTCCACTTGCCATTTGTTACCGTGGATATTGAGACTGATAACAACTAGACATTGTTCATATCGATGTTAGGTGATGCATTATGTGTTGGGATCTTATCACTCTAATAAGGGAATTATCATGTGAAAAATATATGCCAAAACGTAGCAGATAACAAAATTTTTAACGGCAAGTAAACATGATAAAACCCTAACACACGCCAGAACTAGGATTAAGTTCTAAATAAATAGATAATTAAAGGTTATACCTTTCTTTTAATGACGATTCTGAACGCACCCTTGTTTCCCCGAAATCAAAAAGGACAGCGAATCGCGACCCCCTCTACTATCACGTACACACGAATGCCTCTGGGAATCAAATAGGCATGCTAGTACCTCAAGAAACAACACTTGTTTCTTGGTTCGAATAGCAAGCACCCTGAGATTCAAGAGAAAATGGGTTGTAGGTGCGGCGGCGGCGGGTCTTGGGGGCGGGATCCGACGACGGTGGCCAAGAGAGAATAGTGGGCGACCGCTAGGGTTTCTTAAGAGACAATCTCTCAATCACTCTATTTTTTTCTCTCTCTTTTATATTAGGGTTAGACCATCTATTTATACCAAAAAATTTAATTTATGAAAAAACCCTTCACTCCTAATCAAATTAGAAATCTTTTCTTTACTTGATTAATTAAACAATTTTAATTAACCAAATCAATTAGATTGGATCAACACTTAATAAGACCCAACCCAAATAAGTTATCCGCTCCACCTAATTTAGGTTTTTCACCAAAACCCTAAATAGGTGGTCCAATAAGCAACAAATACTGAACCTTGATCTCGGTATTCTTAGTGTATGATCCTGTAGGTGCATTTAAAATTTGCAATGAGCTTAAACAATTTTAACGCTTATAAACCATAATTATTCTCTAGCAAGATAATACGATTACCAAATATTAAATGAAAGCCAATTTCGAGAATTAACGGAACCTATCGCAACCTCATACAACCCTTTGCCACCAAATATCTTAATTAGCATAAGGCATGGAGTGAGTCACTCTTATTTTAATGGTAATTAATTTCTTGATCTCTTAGTGAACTGACTAGGTCAAGTAAATGATAACTCTTATCATTTCCCTTAGGCATGGCCACGTACTACTCAATCCCACTAATTAAGTGGTTGGTGATATTCACTCTCTCTACAGAGAGGGACAATCCCTTCACTTCACTTATGTCTCTCAGCATGAACTGCTACATGCTCAAACATACCCGTACTTGCCACTCAGTTACGAATGACGTTAGGTGTAAGTTAAAGCATGTAAGGATTCATCCGAGATCCATAGTGATTTTAGGCCGAAGGATTCTAGTACAAGAATTGCTTGTGAAAAACACTTATGACTTTACAATCATGTAGTTTCCTCAAGAGCGGATCGATTCAGGTACACTATTTCCCTAACATGTGTCTATGTCCTTTGATGTCCCATATCCTATGACCCGTAAAACAAGGCCATCTCACCAAAGACATACTAGTCTTAATTTATTTTGATTCGTATGAAAATAATCGACTAGGTATATTTAGAATATTGTTCTAGTTTATGCTTCAAGGTTTTAATATCTAAATACCGCATTTGATAAGTTGAGCAAAACCAATATTCAAGGATATTTTATCTTATTAACTATGCACAAAAATAATAATAGATAAAATGATGCCTCATAATAATTATCCAAATAATAAGAGTTCATACAATGTATTGGGGCTCGGGCTTACACTAACAATATATGGTGAAGCTGACTATGATAAGATCATTACATTCATATCCAATTGATTGCTTCCCCGCAAGTGTACGGGATCGCCAAGTAATACCTCATGTTAAGACATGAGGATCGTATTCCACGGAGCTAAGGATCTCCTATTACTCCTTCTCGAGCTATTATCTAGCCTAAGATCTCAAGTGATAAATTTTTACTCTACTAGATGTAATTAAAGCTAAAATGAGATTATGACCAAATTAGAGAGAACAAGCAATAAGCAAGCAAGAAAATCAATGAGGTGCAAAGGCCTATGGATGAGGATCCCCTTGAGGGGTTATCATGCAACATGGATGATGATCTAAAGATGCAAGGGTAAAATGGACCATGAGATTCCAAGATTAGAACAACCCCAATTTCTCGGCAATTGAACCCTAATCCCATACGAACATGGATAGGAATTTCTTCCAAATCCCATTCCTACGATTGCATTGAGTACGAGGAAATCTCAGTTAGGATTAAACCTACTCTTCTTCGGATTAAACCTACATGGAGGGCTACCAAACACCCGATTTCTCGGCGTGATGATACAACATCCCCTTTTAATCCATTCATGACCTAATACATGTGAGCAAGTTACATCTACATGCATCATTCATAAAAGAGCTACGGATTTCTCCTTAGTGTAGCACTTAGCATGAAAACAATGGATTAAATCTCAAAATTACCCAAGCATGGAATTAACAAGTTATCATCCAACATACATGATAAAACCCCCCAAGGTTCACCAACACCCGGTGGCTTTGGGGGTCTAGTGTGTCATCATCCCACAACAAGCAATACAAACAAGCAAAACATGAAACAAAAGCATAAATGACACTCCCTAGATGAAATGGTGGAGGAGGAGGTGAAGAATGTGCCGAATGACGCTTTCCCCGCCAAAGGAGTGCCAAATGACGCTTCCTCTAGCTGCGGGTCTCCTTCCTTCAAATCGTGGTAAATCTCCCCTTGAATATGTTGCCTTCTTGCCTTGAGAGTCTTGGACCTTGGGCTTGAATGATCTTCTAGCTTTCTTGCCCTTCTTCTTCTTCCCAAGGTCGCCCAAAATCTCCCAAGTGGTCTCCTCAAAATCGGCCAAGAAAAAGTCTAGCCAAAAGAAAGTTGTTGTTCTGCCCTAAAAGTTGGTATTTATACCCCCCCGAGGCATATAGGGTGTATGGGGGATCGTATGGGGGTCGTATAGCACTCAAAAACCCTAGATTCGTAATCCATACGGGGTGCATACGGCCCCCATACTGGGTAGTATGGAAATCTTGGCAGACACTCCAAATCATTCCGCTACTACAGTGCATACGGCCCCCATACTAGGTAGTATGGGGGTAGTATGAAATTCTTGTTTTCTTCTCTTTTCGCCCAAATGATATCTTCTTGTTCTCCATGGCTTCCTTATGCCTTACAAAGCAAATAATAGATGATTAAGCACAAAACAGGCATTAAACCTCACAAAATACATGCAAAGTGAATACGATATATACATGAAAACATCTACATTTAGACACTTATCACCAATCAATCCAAGGGCCTTGTGAATGCTTTTGCTAGGGTGTTCCCTTCTTCCCCACATGCATACTGCCGAACTTCTTAAAATCAAATAGTCAGCTAAGGAGGGTATTGAAAGATAAGTGTTGGAGCTTGGTTGTACATGTAGCATATGCGTGCACATCTTCATAATATGATGATGCTATAAATAAACTCTTACTCACCTCGGCGCATGCCCATAATTGGTTGTTCCAAAAATCAGACTTGAAGCATTGGTGTAATTACTTATTCCCGGGATGCCGATGGGGTGAGATGTAGTCGAATGTTGCTGAATCTTTTAATGCATGGATAAGAGAGGCATGCCACCTTCCTGTGTGCAACATGGTTGACTCGATCAGGTTTGCTTCTTAACTGTATTGTTGAATAGTTCACTCATTCAGGATTGACATTAGATGTCCTCAACTGTGCTTTTTTGTATACTTATCACTCTTCTTGATTAATTTTCATGGTTTTTGATTACTTTCGAAGTTTTATAATTAGTATTTGTCTTTCCTAGTTAATATTATTGATTAGTCATTATTATATTAAGTGTGTGTTTATTAAATTATGAAAATGTTTAGTTATGTCCATTATTGTATAGTTAAGAAGCAGTTGGCTTTAGTATTGTTGTACACCATGCAGAATCCACACGTCTTTGTTTACATTTGGTCTAATCCATACTTGTCATAGGTACAAGGTAATGAACATGCACTCTGATCGGCACCAACAATATGAGAAATGGGACACTCATCTTTGTCCCATGGTTCACAAGAAGATTGAAGAAATGGTAGAGGAAAGTAGGTCCCTTGTCATTGGCCACTCGAATGGGGAACAATATGAGGTTATTGACCGCTATACCAACTCCGTCAATTTACGTGATAGGACATGCTCATGCCCACATTGGTAAATTTATGGTCCACCATGTCAACATGCTTGTGCGGTGATCATGCATACTGATACTAACGTTCATCGTTTCATGGATGAATATCACACAGTTGCTTCATACAAAGCAGTATATGCAAACCCAATATTTCCCATACCAGACAATGACAAACCTAAAGATGATAACCGACCTCTACGTCTTTGACCACCTATTGTAAAGAAAAGACCTGGGCACCCAAGACACAGAAGGATTGAATCACAAGCATTCAATGTGAGGAAGCTACGTTATAGTCGCTATCACAAAGTTGGGCATAATAGAGCTACCTATAATGCAGTTATCGCAGACTAAAAAATGTGAATAATGTTAAACATTTCTTTTTGGAAGTAGTAGAACATCTCATCTTATGAAGTTTTATAGCAGAATATTTTTGAGCACAATGGCTTGATATTGACAGTGACGTCTAAATATTAAATATTTTCATGCAAAATATGAAGCTAGAGAGTCATATTTCAATACAAAAGGTCGAAATATAAATAGTAAGTAACAATTCTAAAGTTGTTTATAAAATTATGAAGGTATTCATATAATAAAGAGCAATATTCACAGATGGTAACCAACTACCAATGATTATGGATAAAGTACGGGTTTCATAAACAGTTCTAAACCAATTTATGCAAAGTATAATGATTATGGACGAATTACAATAGATGTGCACATAAAAGAATAGTACACAAAATTTCATTCACATACGTCATTCATTGTTTCTTCATTGAGTGCAGTGAACTCAGAAGTGGTTTGTGTTGGTGCAGCTCTTTTTTCTTCTTTCTTCGCTGGCACAACCTTTTTAGGAAGCTCGGGTGTAAGCCGTGGTGCCCCGGCCTTTGTTGCCAATGCAGCATGAGTGACGGGTCTCTCGTATTAGGTCTCCTCTACAAGTTCATCATCCAGTCCTTTATGGGGTTTGACAACAACCTTTTTCACTCATTTTTGGGGTGGGGCATAGGGTTCTCCTTGCAAAGGTTCAGATTCCAAGTCCAATTCTGAGTTGGCCGGTTGATCCATAGTCTTCTCGGGAGCATTCAATCTTTCCTCAAGTTTATTAACTGCTGATCTGAGTGCTTTTATTTCATTGATCACCAACATGAATTTCTCATCGTTTGTAGCCTGCCTTTCTAGGCTAGATGAGACAGAATGACTGCGACTTTGTTGACCCTTTGTGAGAGAGACCTTTGCTTTCCTTATTTTACTGAAGCCTGATGCTTGTACAACAATAGCCAAATCTACCCAGCTTCTTTGTACGTTCATGCACACGGCTCTTCCAAGACCAATTGAGGTTAACTTCAGCCTAGTTGGCTGGCGCCAAGTCAAAAAACTGGCAAAATATGGCAATCGTTAACTCTAAAATTATTAACCATTTATTTAATAATCGATCAATAAAGAAGCAGTAATATAAATGGGTTTGTACATTAGAGATCATATTAGAAAGGTAATAAATAGTTTACTCTAAAATTATTTTAATTGTACATAGGTTAAAGATATTCACATAAGTTGATCTACATACATATGAACATGAACATTTGTGCAAATTCTTGTATATTTACATAAAATTATAAACAAAAAATTCTATATTTACTTATTTCTATTCCCTTGAGTGACTCGAGTAATTCAGTGACACCGCCTTGTTTTCTACAACTGTTATCGGCGTAGCAGAGGATCCTCGGTGTTTTTCCGAAATGCACCTTCTTTCCAGTACCTGTTACCTCATAGAATCAAACATTTAATGCAATGACACAACCTCTTAGGTATCCTACCACAAATGGCTTTCCCGCACACCTAAGCTTTACTCGTGCAGCTCAGTAGGTGCATCATCCATAAGCCATTTGTGGGTTGCTTGTGCCCATGAGTAATGGTCCAATTTGGCTAAATCATTCAAGTAATAGACTAACCAAGAAGGGGCTGCACATGATGTTGTGGGAAAAAGCAATGATCCCAAGATGTACACCTAAAGTAGTTTGACAAAGCTCCTCTCTTTTTCTCCTTTCTTATCCACTAAAGTACGAGTTAGACAGTCCCTATTTCTGTCTACTCCTTTCTTGAAGAATTGCTCCTCAAGTGTGCATAATTCCTTTTTACATTTAAACTCTATGGCCTCACCATCACAATGTAGGCCCAATATCAATGCTACATCCTCTGGCCTGAATTGCAAATGACTTTCTCTTAGCTTGAACCTTTTCGTCCTTTCATTGAATACTTTCATCAACCCGTCCAATATAGTTTGCTCATGTGTTATAGGCTCCAAGTCCATAAAATGGCTAAAGGGAGTCATTTGAACGATATCCAAGTGTTTGCGGGTCATCTTCTCCCTTAATTCTGTGAAGATTGACACCAGTGGTGCTAAGTAACATCGGCCATTTAACAAATTCTGGGACTCACTTGCCATAGTCCTCTTAACTGCACAAACAAAGGATTTCCTTATAGTCAAGAGATGAACAATTCTATAAAAGGTTTCAATAAAATACTAAACGTAAACAAAAACTCTAGTACACATATTAATATACTAAGTAAGCCTTCCAATTTTGTTTATACCATACACAAACACAATAATGTTTGCATCATATGTTATAACTACACATAATCATGTGAAACTAAACAAGATTATTAATTACATTATTCCAAGTATATGTTTTCAAGAGAAAAATTCGAATATGACCTCAAACACACTATCATCCTCTTTTAACCCACTTTATGTTAACAAGTTCTTATCTCTATTGAACTGGCAGATAAATTACATACACTGAGACAATATGAATTCCTTTGAGCCTTGGTGTTCTACTAAAATCCATTAAACAATGAAACAATTGAGCTTTGCACAATGATCTTAGATGTGTACAACATTGCCATTTTGACTCCTTATGACAAAAAAAAGAAAATAACAATGACATTGCCATTTTGACTAATTCTTGCAGAATTTGAACACAAACTACTCGAAAATAAAAAGTAAATTATTATCTTTTCTTAACTTTTACTAGAATTAGGGCATGACAACACCATTTTGCACAGATTAGGCATGCTTTGGGAAAAAAGTGGGTGTCGACCGGCCCTAGATGTCACAAGGCCTTCATACCTTTCGGCCATGAGGATATTTCTAGGTTGTCTCCCCTGTGAATTGCTTCTCCCTCGCCTTTCTTCGCTCCGGCCCCTTCTCCGCTTTGGCACCTACTTCCGCTCATTAAATCTTGGGTCACCTGCAGAACCAACTATAAATAACATCACTCTTCTTCTCTTCTTTCCTCTCTATATCTTCTCATGAGATTGACCACTCCATCGTGGAATCCTTCTCCGGCTAGCAAGAAGGAACTCATAGTCACAGAGAAGAGGAACGGTTTCTCATAGTATTCTTGAATGACGAAATGATTTGACGTCATCCATTAATTGTTAATGCTTTTTGAAAACTTATAAATTATTTGTAAGGGCATT
This sequence comes from Dioscorea cayenensis subsp. rotundata, assembly GCF_009730915.1. Classification (NCBI taxonomy): domain Eukaryota; kingdom Viridiplantae; phylum Streptophyta; class Magnoliopsida; order Dioscoreales; family Dioscoreaceae; genus Dioscorea; species Dioscorea cayenensis. The sequence goes on from NC_052490.1 coordinate 5,570,087, forward strand.
GTTGTCAATTCCTACAAAATTTAACTCCGTTAGCAAGACTTTGGACTCAAAGCTCCACTTTTCAAGAAGTAGCGATTTTATGGGGATATGTAAAACTCAAGTGATCTTTTGCTCAGGTGGAAATGGTAAAGGGATCCTTTAAACAATTTCTCTTTATTAAATTAGCAAATTATTGATAATTAAATAAACATTAGTATAAAATTAAATAAAATTCTAATCTTATATTAACCATATTGCATTTTTTTAAAATTTTTTTAATTTTTTTAATTTTTGTAAATAATTTATTGGTGATTGTGTATGTTGGTATTTTGTGTTAAGTCGTATTTGTAAATGAGTTTCTCAATTATTAAAAATTTTTATAGCATTTTTATTTTTAGCAAATATTTTATAAATTTTATTTTCAATATTAATAATAATATTGAAATTTATTAATCTGGGCCGGGGAATCCCCGAACCCGAAAAATCCCCATGGAGACGGAGAAGGGGGAAAAAATTCCCCGTATTCGAGTTTAGGGCCGGGTTCGGGGATGGAAGTATAATTTTGGGGTCGGAGCTAATGAATGTATCTCCCAGTGAATCCCCGCCCCCATTGACATCTCTAATTATATCTTTCAAATTTGTAAAATAATTGTGGGTAATTTGCATTTATAGTATGCTTGTATCCTATTACTTATTAACATTTGACTTTAGATCTATCTGTGAACAATTAATTAATTATTTAAAAAGTTCAAACTGATCAATAATCTCAACTAAAGTTAATATTACTCAAGAAGCATACATGTCCATTCATTTTTTTTATTTAAATATCAAAATAATCTTTGACCTAAGTGCATGACAAATAGCCATATGTGTGTACATATATAAATATTATTGGTTTTCAAAGTTGTACATATATACATATTCAGTTGTTAATTTTATCATATACGATTGACATCCTCTAATTCCTTTCAACACAGTCCATTAGTCAGCATCTAAAGAATACTTGATTTTTTAGTACATCCATTTTTTTTGCATTATTTTTTTGTACTTCCTTTCATTTAGCTTCTAATGACTACTATAATATATATAGATGGACCCTGAAGAGATATATGTTTATATGATATATTTTTTTATTGAATATTACCAAGTATGTGATATATTTGTTTATAAAATTGTTTTTTTAATGTAGCTTTGTAATTAATGAAGCCTGAAGAGATGCCATTAGAAAGCCAAGATTTTGTTAGAAAGAGGGCGTCAACCAATTTCTGATGGACAGCTATCATGACATCATTCATGTTAAGCTATTTAGTTGAGCAAGCAAATCTTGGTCTTAAATCTAATAAAGGATTAAAGAGTGTTGCTATTACTTCAGTAGTAAGAGCTGTTAGCGTAAGATTCAACATGGTAGTGAATGCCATCCATGTTAACAATCACCTTCAACATGTAAGAAAAATATGGTTGATAAAAAAAAAACTCAAGAGTTTATTTATTGATCTAGTTGATCTAGTGCTCCTCCCCCGGATTTGCCTACATAAAACAGACACACACACACACACACACACACACACACACACACACATTTTATCGTTCTGGGCAATACAAAAATCTACATAAATTATTAAACATATGTTCCAACTTACTACTTGTATATATATTTGGTATTCCTCCTCCCCCATAATAATTTTTTTCTTGGAATTGTCCCATGATACACCACAACCAATTCAAGATTATGAAGAGATGGCTATTATTTGTGGAAATAACCAAGCAACTGAATCTTTTGCAAGAACAAGTTCACAAAGCTCTAGATGCCATGGTGCACACATGGAACAACCACCAATATCACGAATAATCGATTTAGACAATCAGACTCAAGGGTTCAATGGTTTTGAAGATTTTCCACCATGCCAACCTCCTACTAATGGCACACTGACAAGCTCCGCTTCCAAGCACAAAGAGGATAAAAAATGAGTAAAACATGGTAAGGCCGAGGAAGAAATCATGTGAAATGTTGAGCATTAATTGGGAAGAATTGCAAATGATTTAGAGGTGGACAAGAGTCAATTCATAGGTAAGCAATTTCTTGATGAGATCATAACTTTGAATGAACACTATACTCAGTGTAATCTCTGATGAGCATATGATTATTTGCTTCAAAATCTTCCTCTAGAAACTAGGTTTATAAATAAAACCCATTCCCTTTTATGCCATTTGATGGATGATTTTCTTGATCAACTGAGGGGGTAACCATTAAGCATTAGTTGTTTCAACATTGTTATGTTATATTATGTATTACTGTGATGTTGTATTTTGTTTGTTGAACCTGTTGTGATGTTAAATTTGGACTAATGATGTATTTGTGTTTTATTGAACTCATTATGATGTTAAATTTGGACTAATGTCGTATTTTGTTTTGTTGAACTTAATGTTAAATGTGGACCAATGTTGTAGTTAGTTTTGTTGAACTTGTTATAATGCCAAATTTGGACCAATGTTGTATTTTGTTTTGTTAAACATAGTATGATGTTGAATTTGGATTAATGTTGTATTTTTGGAGGATGTTAGTTTTATATTTTATTATGGGTGTCATATTTATAGTAATGTTAAATTATGGATGTTGAATTGCAGATGTTGTATTGTGGATGTCATATTTTGGAGAATTAATATTGTAATGTGTTGAATGGATGTGGATGATGCATTGTATAATTTGTTAATTTAAGAAAATGTTGTAGCACATTTAATAATATGATTAAAGAAATAGCTATTTATTTTTTTAATTTAATTTAAAATTGTATTATTAAATATACCAATTGTTATTTAATTTTTATTACAAAATTATTTTTTATGGCATAAAATTTTATTCCACTTTTCGAATTCAATAGAAGGCTCTTACATTAATTAGTTTTTAAAATTATTTTTAGTCATATAAAATAAGAATTAAATTAATTAATTAGTTTTAGGCAGAAAATTAAAACAAACATCATAATTAAAGTCTTTTAGTATTTTATAAATAATATTAAATGACCAGTGTTAATAATAGTGGTAATCTTACCTATCCAGTTATATGGTAATAATAACCCTCACCATACATCATACCTAACAAACAAAACGTAAATACAACATTTCTAATTACAACAAATCAAACTATTATGATGTGAGTTAAAGTACAACATTTTCACTTACACTGTAACTGCACTTACATGTAACTCCACTTATTGCTAACTGAACGATCCCTTAGTCTTGCTAACTGGGTTTCTTTAATTAAATTGTTTTATTTTATTCACTTAACATTAGCTTGTTTATCTAGATAACCATTAATTGTAATTGATTGGTAATTAACAATATAGTCCCCATGGGAATGATATCTTTATTACTACTTGACAAACTATGAGCTTATGTTAAACATCAACTATTGCTGACAACTTTATTTGGATAAACCACTTTCTTATAGGTTGTGAATGTTGATCATTTTTGCTATCTCAAGACATAAGGGAAGAAGGTTAAGCCATTGAGTTTTGTAAATTGACCTCATGATAGTTAATACCAAGAGACAGTGGCAAAACCATTGACAGGTTGGTCCCTATTGCCACTGCAACCTCCCTCATTGCCCTCAATCAGCCCCCTTAGCCATGGCCCTTGGGCCATGTTTGGATCTTGGATGGCTCATCTCATGAGTCATGGCTGTGAATCTCCATCGAGTTACTGACGCTGACGCAGACCACGGAAGGGCGATGGCGAGCCAGACGCCAATGAGCAAAGGACTCTCTTCAGCCACAGTCCACGGACAACCACCGGTCCACCACCAAGTTTGCTGAGTCACTGACATTATTATGATTTATGGCCATGGGTGCATAAGTCATGACTCATGAGTGCATCAATGATTCAATGGACACTATACAATGGAATGAATGGATGATTTTGTTATGATGGTCTCATGGTGATGTGGTTGTTAACTAAACAATGAGATTATGAGAGACAAGTAATTAAGATGTAAATTTGTAATTAGTAAAAGCATGATTGGTTGTGAGCAATCATGAAGTAAGTGGGGAATGGGTTGGCATAACACATGTTTGTAGAAGAAATGCCTCATAGAGTTATAGGGGCTACTACATCTTAGTTGTCTTCTTATGTATGTACTCATCCATTACAAATTACAATGAAAGATTAAATCATTGAAACTTGAAAGGTAGCCAAATTAATTTGCATCATATTCTCTTCCTCTCTTTTCTTCTCCTTCTTCATCCATTCGGACCATTACCTTCTCTTGCAAGCTGCAACCCATTTGGGTCATTTTACAAAATCTCAAAATCTCAAAATTGAAAACCTGGATACCACTGCCAGACACCGATGATAAGGTTAGATGGTTATATTTGTGTTAAGATTTAACAAAATCTCAAAACTCATTACTCATGTAAAGCAAGTTATATTTGTGTTAAGATTTTACTTTTTTGCAAAAGATTTTTATAAATTGTGATTCTATGAAGTGAATCATAGACTCATAGTTGATGTCCATGCAATGATTTTTTTTTTTCTTTTGAAGATAGAATGTGGACCTGTTTACTGGTTAACATGTACATGTTGTGGGAATGATGGTGGAGGAAACATGCTTGGAGGGGCTGGATCAATGGTCTGAGTGGGTTTATAAATTTATGATGGATTTGACTCAATGTTTTAGGACTTAGAAAGTTAGAAGGATGCTGGATACTTCTTATAAACTAACCCCACATTATGCAACCAAAGTGCTCTTTGACTTTCTTATTCAAATGTTGTGTGTCAGGTTGTCTTCATGAATGTTGGCACTTATGTGAGTATTCCATCTTTCCATGGGGGTTGGGGCAACAAGAACAATGAATATATGGGTTTGGGATAAATAAAATATTCTAGTTTACTTGTTAAATTGGTGAAAAAAACTATGAATTTTATGAGAATTTTATTAGGAAGAAAAAAGGATTCCATACATACTCTCTTTTTTGTCACTTGCCAAAAGTTGACTTGGAGATTAGTTTCCATGAATTGACTATCTCTTTTTGTCGAAAATCCATGAGACACTTAGGGTTCCATACATGAAAAAATTGTACTATGCATGTATTTGTACTATTTTATTTTATTTTTAATAAAAAATGTTTATTCTACTAAAAAATCTTGCTATGTGTTAAATTGCTCTTGTTAATTGATTTCTCTTGGTTATGTGCATTGTAGTATGGAGAAAAGTTATTATTTATTCCTTATTGCAATCTTGATGTGGAGGAGTTCCTAAATCTTAAGCCTAAAGATTGTGTCATCATATGTAATTTGCTCGATACTTATTTTGAGAAAACCCTTTATTATGCACTTGAAGTAGGTTATCTACTTAATTTTATTTTTTTTTAATTTGTTGAAATATGAACTATGCAACTGATGAAATGGCATTCATTTATATATTACAAAAAAATGTTTTAATTAAATTAGCAATATACACTTTCATTTATATATTTTTAGCTTTGAATGTCTAGCTATTTTTTTATTATCAATTTTTTTTATACATGTTTGTTTTGTCTTTGAATAGCATTAAACACATTCATAGCCATTTGGACATGGATAAATTTTTAATTAAATGACCACGAAGTGAAGAGTCATCCAATTCTCCAAAAACAGCACTAGGCTCCTAATCAAGTGAGAAAAAGACCAATGTGAATTTCAATTCTAATGGCATTATTAGTGACCCAGGACTACGAAAGCCAATTGAAGACTTTGATATTGTGGTTAGAGATCAAGTTAGAAGGAAATATTTAACTAGAGGTCCTTGCCAACCAATTGGCCATAATTTCCCACAAAAAGAGTACGACAAACAAAGGAGGAGTTTTCAAGATGCTTGGTTTATACAACATCCATGGTTAGAGTACAGTGTGACTACTGATGTAACATTTTGTTTTTGGTGTTATCTTTTCACACCAAGCAAAGGAAATCGAGTAAGAGAAGATGCTTTCACTAAATGGGGTTCAATAATTGGGAAAAAAAGCTTTAGAAAAATTTGTAGAGCATGTTGGTGCTGTGAGCAGTGTGCATAATGATGCAAGAATACAGTTTCAGAGTTTCCAAAATCAAAGACAGAGTGTGTCACACTAATTGACTGCACATTCACATGAGATGGAGGTTGAATACCACACTCGTTTAACAACCATATTAGATGTGACACAATTTCTCTTGAAGCAAGGATTGGCTTTCTGTGGACATGATGAGTCCTCGAGCTCATTAAACAAAAGCAATTTCCTTGAGTTACTAGAGTGGTATAGCCTACGGAATGATAAAGTTTTTAGGGCTGTTAATCAAAATGCTCCTGGAAACAATCAAATGACTTCACTAAAGATTCAAAAGGAGTTAGCAAATGCTTCTGCAGTAGAAATTACATGTGCTATTGTTGATGATATTAGAGAAAAGCATTTTTCTCTTATGATTGATGAAGCCCGGGATGTGTCAGTGATGTTGCAAATGGGAGTTGTTCTGCGATATGTGGACAAGAATGGGTATGTGATAGAGCGGTTCCTTGCTATGGTTCATGTGTTAGATACATCAACTATTTCATTGAAGAATGCCATTGATTGTCTATTTTCCAAACATGGGTTATCTCTTTCAAGACTAAGGGGACAAGGATATGATGGGGCTTCAAATATGCTAGGATATATCAATGGTTTGAAGGCACTTGTCCTAAAAGAAAATCCATATATAAGGTATATCCATTATTTTGCTCATCGGCTCCAATTAGTGATTGTTGTTGTTGATAAAGACAATGGAATTGTGAGTGATTTTTTCCAATATGTTATTATGATTGTTAACACAGTGGGAGCATCACGCAAAAGAAAAGACCAACTTCGGCAACATCACTATGATAGGTTGGTTGAGCAATTGGAAAGGGTAGAGATAGTCAGTGGTAGAGGAAAACATCAAGAATCTAGTTTAGCAAGACCGGGTGATACTCATTGGGAATCGCATTACACTACCATTCCCCAACTAATCTCAATGTGGACTTCAGTGTTAGATGTCCTCCAAAATGTGCACGATGATGGTGCTTCAAATGATCATAGAAGCATAGCGGCAAGTTTGATTGAAAAAATGGAGAATTATCAATTTGTGTTTGTGATGTATTTAATGAGGTGTTTATTGGGAGTAATAAATGAATTATCACTTGCCTTACAACAAAAGGATCAAAATATTATTTAAGCAATGCGTTTGATTGAAGTTGTAAAGGCTCATCTTCAAGACTTGAGGGAGACAGGATGAGAGGCATTTTTGGAGGAAGTCAGCTCTTTTTGTGAAGAAAACTTAATCCCAATGCCTAATATGGGGGATATTATGCGAATCCATGGTCGTTCTAGACGGGAAGGGCAAGTCATTACTCATTTTCACCATTATTCCGTTGAAATTTTCTGTGAGGTTAGTATTCTTTATATTTATTATGTTTTTGTAAATCTCATTAATTTAGTTTCTTAGAAATATTTATAATTTTATCATTATTGCAATGTTAGGTCATTGATTTGATTTCACAAGAAATGCAAAACCGCTTCACAGAAACTAGCACAGAATTACTTCTTCTTCTGTCATGCCTTGACCCAAAGGACTCATTTTCTAAATTCAACATCTACAAGCTACTTCATCTTGCAGAACTTTATTTTGAAGATTTCACAATGACTGAGCGCATGATGCTTGAGGATCAAGTTGCTACTTTTATTTATGATGTGCGGCATGATGCAGATTTTATAAATGTTAGGAACTTGAGAGGTTTTGCTAGGAAAATGGTTGAGACAGGCAAACATATTATTTTTCCACTCATTTATCACCTTATTGAGTTGGCATTGGCTTTACCAGTTGTGACTGCTAGTGATGAGAGGGTGTTTTCGGCTATGAATATTGTGAAAACTGACTTACGCAATAAAATGGTAAACCAGTGGATGAATGATAGCTTGGTTGTCTATATTGAGCGCGAGGTTTTTGCAACTATAGACAATGAAGCAATTCTACAACGTTTTCAAAAAATGCAAACTCAACGGATGCAATTATCTCCTCTTAGTCTTAGCCACATGGCTCACATTTCTAGCATTAATGCTGGCATTGGTTCTAGTTCAAGTGTACGTAAATATATTGTATGTTTTTTTCCCTAATTATGTATTCAAAGTGTAGTTGTTTTAATTAAAAAATTTATTATCTCATTATTTACATCTTGGACAAATGCTTATTTAGATGTATTTTTCTATATATATATATATATATATTGAATTAGCCCCCCTGCTACTAAATCCTGGTTCCACCATTGCCAAGAGAAATATGCAAATGTGAGCTCTCGGGGCTTCTAACGTAAGAATCGAGTTTATTATACCATACAATCACAAAATATGTATTTTTAACTTGCAGGTAAATTCTCTACATATATGTAACATATACCATATATTCGAGAATAATATGGTGTATGATTAGTGCTTAATTATGCATATTTTTCATTGTATATTTATTGCGCTTGACATGCATTTTACGTTGATTTTAGCCAATTTTTTGTGTTTAATTGTTTCTTTTATCATTTTCGGACCATTTAAACCACTATGGAGAAAGAGTAATCAAAGTTGGGCATTTTGGATAAAATTTTGAGTAGAGAATGAGATTTTGTGAGAGACACTCCGCTTTGTCTATGGCCTACTCAGGGCATTCATTGTAGTAGAGCTACTGTAGTAATTCAAAAAAAAAAATAATCTCAACAATAACCCACGCCCTTACCCATGGCCGACCCACAAGCGTGGGTTGATCATCCATGGGCTTGGTGATGAATGGATTTTGTATCATGTTTTCTCTATCTACAAATCATATCTTCACTTGTATTTTAGTATTCTTTGTTTATATTCATTGCTATTACGGGTATAGTTTGTTTTGTGTGCAAAATTCTAAGGCTCAAAGCAATAGGAGAGAAATCGGATGAAAAATCGGTAAAAGAACAACATTTTCTAAGTGGTCAAGCCAAGCACGGCCTGAGCACAGTCATGCTTCTTCGTTGTTATTATTGCGGTCTTCAGGAGAGTTGTTCAACAAGGCAAGCACAGGTATGCTCTAGGCCAAGCACTAGCGTGCTCCATCCCTATGCATTTCTCTAGAATTTTGCAGTTCTCTCCATTCATCTAAAGCGCAGGTGCCATCCTCCTTTCACGGCAAGCTTGGGCTGAGCATGAACGTGCTCTCCCCGTGTATTATGCTGCTTGCACAGTTACCAATTTTCACCAAAGTCTCGAGAAAAGCACGACTTAAGAACGCCTGTACTTAGGCCTTGTTGAGCCTGAAAAGTTTCTTATATTGCCCAGATCTAGGTTTATCAAAGGATGGCTTAGCAAGGGTTTTGAGATCCAACTTTAGGCAGTCACTGGAGGTCAAGACCAAACATCACCACACCTTCTGGGAAGACCAAGATAGTGTTGGAGGCACATTTGAGAAGTGGAGCTAGCCAATCGAAGGAGTTCTTTGAGTCCAATTGAGATGATTTTGCAAGAAAGAGGTAGTCATGTTTTCTTATTGTTTTGTAACTATTTTCCCTTCTCAGGTGTATGAGCTCATGAGGGGCTAACCATTCTACAGTGCCCCGGGCTTTGAACCTTTTTGTTTAATGTACTTTGACTTACTTGCTTTCTTAATGATTATGGAGTTTTAATGCGTTCTTATGTTAAATTTTGTGTTGTATAATTTGATGAGCTTAATTTGCATAGTTACAGTTGTGAAACTTGACCATTGCTAATTGTCATAGTTGTAGCCACCTTAATGGATTGCAAAAATTGACATATAAGAGACCCATAGTCACAATTGCAAAAGTTGACGTATAAGAGACCCACAGTCACAATTGCAAAACTCGATGTATTGGAAGGCCATAGATACAACATTGCTTTTGTGCACACGTAAGAACCTTGAAATGTACCTGATAGTTTTTAGAAGCAAGTCAGTACACTAATGCACTTGGGGATTAGTCAGGGCATTATTTCTCATTGATTGCACACTCTATCTGTCTTCACCTCTCATCCTTCTCAATTGTTTTGCACTAGTCAGTTTACAACCAACCCTTTATTGTCTGACTAATGATTAGAGGAGAGATCATTATTAGGAGTCTCAGTCCTTATGGTTCGACAACCCTACCCCTCACTGTGTACCACTTTATTAGTTGATATGATTCGTGCACTTACGAAGAGTATGCATCACGTGGGTTAGCCGTGGGTCAGCAAATCTTACTCTTCGATTTTTGATTCAAATAGCAAAGTGATCCACATCCTTTTCCACTAGCATAGACACCCCATGCAGTGTCATTCCAAGTTGCAAGTGTAAAAGGCGGAGAAGAAATTTTTAGATGAGAATTTGGTTGACATTTATCAAGCTTTCGGTCGAATTTTCTCAATCTTTTGGCCAATTTTTCTCCATCTTTCATCTTTGACTGACCTTTGGAGGAGAATTGAGTTCAATACGTTAAGGATTGAAAAAAAGGTTTTGTCCTAATCTTTTGGGAGAAGGAATCATCATTCTTAGCTTCCTTGGCAAGAACTTATGGGCAAGTAGAACAGGCGACATCCACACCATATCATTGAGAGAGTTTCTATTATGTTTTATTGTCTTGAGTTATCTTACATGTTTTGTATTGTGAACATCTACATCATGATAGCTTAAGCGTCATTTGGTATTGGAACATTATGGAAACCTATAGTAAGCTTATAATTGTATTTTAGTTTCTATATTTGTTTATGTTGAGTTGTTAATGGTTTGCTTGTATTTTTTTCATGGTATTGAATTTATTGTAGTGAGAGCTCGAATCTAATTATTTTATCGTGTGTTAGGAGAGGTGTGAAACTCTGTTTTTTAGGATATAGAACAAGTGAAGAGAATTGTAGCATTCCTAGAAAAAGGGTTTCGTAATTCTTCCATTTGGGGCTAGAGTGAGAAACTCACCATAACTTTAGAAGGTCTTGAGAAAGAATCTCACCTTTATCTTGAAAGATTCATTGGGTGTTTTGTAATCATATGAAACTTAGGCTAGAAAAACAATCTCACTAGAGTTTTGTAGGGGATTAATCCTCAGTAACTATCACCATGTTTTTTGGAATCTATGCGGTCCAACCACTTTTTTTCTCTAACTTAAATCTGAATGGCCAATTACAAGTATAGGCAAAGGTGGAACCATGTTTGAATACCTTCCCTCATTGATTGATTTCTCCTCCAACTTCACTCTTCATCATTGTTTTCGTCATTCTTAGGTTTAGAAATATTTAGTTTAGTTCACTTCACACAAATTGTTAGACTACACAATGAAAGAGGACTTAGTACTAGTACTATTTTTCCTTAAGAATATGACAAAACTACTTACAATGTTATGCGACCCGTGCACTGCAGGTATGACTACTCGGTGAGAGCGCATAAGTGGACATGATAGTGAATACAGTAGAAGGTCTTTTTGACTCCTTATTACTATTGTAAATATAGTGAGTATATGGTATAGTTTCTAAAAGTTTAGGTTGTCAAAGGTGTTATCTCAATTCAAAAGTATATATTATATATGGTTTATGCACACTAAAAAGCAACCTAGTATTTTTTTTTCTAGTATAGTGTTTCTTTTAATTTTATTCTATTTTTGTTTATTTGAAATATTCCTATTAAGTAAAACTAGATATTGATTATTATTTTCATTATTTTCCTAAATATTTCATGTAAGTGTTCATTTTTATGTTGAACATTATAGGTCTATTATTACGGAGCACTTTTTCAATCATAAAGCTATGTTAGCCTCATTGACATTTGTAGAAACTCTAACTATTGCCAATTCCTCTCAATTATATGAGGTTGCAATAATCAAACATGGTCAACTTCAAGAAGGCGTTATGCAACATAGTTATTGGCTGCAATTTTTGCTTTACCTTTTTGGAAAATGATAAACACATGGTTATGTGCTGAATGTGCTACAATTGGTTACAAGTAGCAGAGAAGGCAATCTTTTACAATTTATATTGGAGATGATAGAGCCAACACACTTATTATGGTAGTGTTGGTGCCATACCCCATCTAATGTTTATTTGTTATTTAGTTTCTAAAAGACATCTTTAATATTGTTCATTTGTGCCTAGTATATAATCTTTCCATTTATTATCATTGAGTCATCCTTCTTATCCCTCATTTCTATTCTATTTTGCTGACTTTTGTTTGCAATGAAAATTTTTTAGTGGTTTGTTACAGTCATTGTTCGTGGGAGATATGTCCAAGCTAGTGAATTTGATATACGATTAGCATAAACATGATTAAAGATGAGAAACTCATCTTTACCTTGAAATGCATATGAAGATTAAGGAAATAATTGAGGAAAACTAGTCACTATATGTAAGGCATTCTAATAGGTATAACTTTACATGCTCTACTATCAAAGCAATTCTGTCAATTTGAGAAAGAGAATGTGCTTATATAGGAAATTAGAGGTGTATAACCTCTCAAGTAAATATGCATATACAACAATCACGCATATAGACACAAGTGTATTTTGTTATGTGTATAAGTACTTCATTATGGAAACCTATATGGTGAAATGTGCAAATTTGATATTCCCATCTTGGATTATTATAAACTAAATAATGAATCTCTAATCTTTGCTGACATCTATCTTTCACAATAAGAAGGCCTTGTTGCCCCAGGTGTTGGAGGATTGAGTTATAAGCATGAGAACATGAAACTATATAATTGATGACAATAATGAACTATAACATAAAATATTGAAAACTTAAATATAGTAATTTAACTAAAAAAATAAACACTTAACTATAATCTTAGTAATCTTAGTAGTTAACCATAAATCATCAACAACAATAACAAGAAGCCCTTAGTCCCAATTATCTTGGGTTGCTTACATGAATCCTTCCCTTCTATCATCTGTACCAAGGGCTAAAAAAACTAGCTAAACCATTAACAAACATAATGATGATATTAAGGACTTGATGAGTGTACAAGATGCATATATTTTATACCAATTTGTACATTCATCTGGCATGTATTAAGATCATATTATGGAATTCGATACTAAATATAGTCTATTTCACATTTACAGGCTTAGGGCAGCACTTCAAGACAAGAGAGTGCCAAAAGTAGCATTCCAGACATCAAATGATGAATTTGGAGCTCTCTCGGCAACATTATAATAAGGACAATTCAAACTGGGTGGCTTATGGGCAATTTACGATTGTACGTAATTCCAGGAGACCTTGCGTGCATGCTTATGCCCGTAAAAGGGGATTTAGAACCAATTCTGAGGACCTTACAGGCAAGGCTTACGCCAGTAAGGATGCCCTTAAAGACCATCAAGAGGAGCTTACAACCACAACATACACTTGAAAGGGCGGTCACAAGAAGTAAAACAGAGAAGCTTACAGTCCAGCACTTACGATTGCTTACGGACAAAAGGGCTAGGCCGTAAGGGAGCTGGACCTTAATGAAGGGCTAATTTGTAGATGTTTGGGCATAATTGAACTCTAGGGTTTATTTTCTTGACTTTAGTTGTTGGATTTTTTATGCTTTAATTGATTTTTTATTTGCAATCATATCTATTTGAGTCTAATTGTGTGATTGAATGCTTGATTTCTAACGAGGCGACATCACTAGCTATCATACTTGGTATTACTATGTGACGATAAGAAATTTTTACCTAGCATAGGCTTCCTGAAATTCGAGAGGATAGTGGGTACACCTCTAGTAAGGATATCTAGTAGACTTTGTCTCCCACCATCATTCCGAGTGGATTAGTGATAATTTTCGTGCTCTTTACAATCATATAGAGTGGATTTTTAAAAAAATCACATTTCTGATTTGTATTCGATTAGGGATAATCTCTTTTTGGGTTAAGGTATCTACTTAATAGATTATCATTAGTCCACAATAAGGTTTCATAGAGTGTTAATTCGATTGTGTGGATGTGTGTATTAGCTCTGCACCTATTCAGTTACACTTCACCTGAGAAATCAAGGCTTTGTATAATTCTGGGAACCTTTTGGTTCAAATAGGATTGCATGTTTAGACAACTATTATCCTATACCTCATAACCCTAGAGGGATACTATGCCCAGACATCGCTTTCTTTCTTGACTTCACTCCAACTATTTCCCATATTTTTTTGTTTCTATTTGCTTTTGTTCACACACACAACACTTAATCTTTCAGGCTATTATTCAGGTTTCAGTCATTAATAGTATTCATTTTTTTCCCTGTGAACCAACACTCTGTACTTACGCACACTTTATTACATGATCGGCACATACACTTGTGTCCTTATCAAGACTTTCTGCAAATTGTATCACTAAATAGTATCTACTTAATGATGATGTTAAGGACTTCATACAAATATAAAAGAGCAATCAAATACTACCAATGACAAATGGGAAATCTATATAAGGAATCCTAAATAAAAATAATATAGATTAAATATTATAAAAAACACTAACAACATAAATTAAATAAAAATAAAAAATAATACATGATTTCACATTATAATAAATATTGAATTTACTTGCTCATCTTACATCTTATAGTTTAGAAACATTATTAATGTTGTTTCCCAAATCTTGTCTAGCAAGGGTTTCCTTTTTCTTCAAATTTCCTTAGGGATCAGTCTTCTTTTAAAAAGTGTAGAGGGTTATGAAGCCACCATTAGTAGTGTGAGTAATTGCTTCATCATAATTAGTTTCCTTGCAACTCTTTTTCTTTGGCCCAATTTGTATTGGCTTGCTTGCAAGCTTCTTAAAATTCTTCTATGAGGGAAAGAGAGTGAGGAGGGAAATAGGAGGTAGGAAGGGTAGGGAAATTCATTCCAAGAAATTTTAAGCTCATGTCTCTTCCCCTGCTGTGTATTCTACACTTGCTCATGTGCGTCCACCCTTCAATGAACATTGTTATCCTTCATTTTGAGTAGCTACACCATATTAATTATGCATGTCAGCTAATGGGGGATAATGCAAGTGTATGTGCCGATCAAGTAGTAATAGTATGCTCAAAGACAGGGTATCGATCTACAGAGAAAAATAAATGTGCTAGTACTAGCTCTAATCCCAAAAAATAGAGGAAATAAAAGCCTTGATGTGTGTGAGCAAACTAATCAACAAAAGTAAAGATAACAAGAATAAAGGGATAAAAGAAATTGAGAAATTAGGGGGAGAAGGGATAACAAGTTATAGTATCCCTCTAGGGTTTGTTAAGTGTAGGACAAAGGTTGTATAAATATACAATCTTATTTGAACCGAGAGAAATCCTAAAATATACTAAATTCCACTTGCAAAGGTGATTAGTAACTGGTTTAGTACAATGCTGATATAGACACCCCACAATCACATTACACTCTATGAAATCTCAATGTAACAAGAATTTTTGAAATAGATAATCCTTCTTGCATAGAGATTATCCCTAATCCCATACAAAATAGAAATTTAATTTCTTCTAAAAACTATTCCCTACGATTGCAAAGAGAATGGAAATCACTTGCTAATCCACTCGGGAGGATTGAGGGAGGAGAACTCTTGACTCTAAAGTACCCCATTGCTAGGCTTACTCACAATCACTCCAATTGTGGCTTGTCTATACTTGATGGGTATTTCTATTCATTACAAAGTATATCATACATGAGAACTAGGGCTTTCACCTCGATAGGAATCAAGACATGTAACACACAATTGGATTCAAATAACATGGATTGTAATTAAGAATTAATTAAATCAACAAAATACACAACTAATGTTAAATAGAAGAAAACTCTAGAGTTCAACTATGCCCAGACATCTATAATATTAGCCCTTCATTAATGGAGAGCAAGCATCCAAACAATAAGATACAAAGAGAATAAAAGAAGACATGAAACCCTCCTTCTCAATCATGCCATAAGATGATTATTGAATAACACCCAAGGCCTTTCCACGAACACCATGAAGCTAATCTTAATGGCTACAATCCTTCTTCTCCAAGGTAGATGGGTTGAATCTCACTCTAGAATCTCTTCCAAAGCCCTATAGATTCGACCCTCTTCTTCCCCTTAGTCTCGCCTTTCAATGGAACAAAAGAAGCTCTAAAAACCCTTGTTAGGAATATTTATACTGTGCCTCTTATGGGCTGCTTGCGGGTGTAAGGACATCACCATAAGGAGGTGAGTATAGTAGGTCGTGAGCCATACCAGATCACTTACGGCCATAAATCCCATCTAAAAGGTATTTTGTATGGTGTTTATGGTCTATCTTATGGCAGTAAACATTGGACCGTAAGTTTCTTTGTATTACCCTTGCGACCGCCCTTACAAGTGTTTGATCTGCTCGTAAGCCCCTATGGATGATACTTACAGTCCAACTTAAGGGCGTAATTCCTGCTTGTAAGTTCCTCTGAATATCTTTATGCTCCTTGTTATGGTAATAAGCATACCCTTAAAGTTTACTGGAAAAAGCTTATGACCTTAAGCATAGCCATAAGGTGCCTATAAGTGAGTCTACTTGGTCTGTCCTTAGTTGATTGATGTCGACAGAGCTTTGTCTTTATCATTTTGGCTCTAAAATGCTTATTTTTACTTTCTCTCAACTATGAGCACTGCTCGAAGTTTGAGAATGCAAAATACGCCATGTTAAATATCGAAATCCAAAATATAACTCTAATACATGCCTAATGAGTGTACAAAATGATATGAAATAATAAACAATTACACACATAAATTTGCCCACACTTAAGCTTTTGCTTTTCCTCTTGCAAAAAGAAAATATTAAAAACTAAGAGAAAAAATTGCAAGATCTCGGGTGCTCAAAAATTGGAGAGTTTTAAAAGTGATCGAGTGAGACAAACCAAGAATGCTAAAAATTTCAAGTTTCAAAAATAGTTTAATCTGTATTCAAGGTTATTGCTTGTGTGTGTGTTACAACTCTCCACTTTTCTTCTTTTGACCTATTTTCAATAACAAAAATTCACAAAAACTTCTTCTCTTTCCACATCTTTTAATAGAAGACAGCAGCTTTCACTAACCTAAAGAGCTAGCTCTTTCTATCGTTTGGACAGACAAAGTATCCGAATTATCAATAGTAGCTCCACACATCTAAAGGCGTAGCTCTTTCTGCCTTCAATACCTCTTTATTTTTTTTAAGCAAATTCTTTCAAATCTGCAAAAAATTTTCTCAATTATTTCACTTGGGGTCCGTTTGATACACAATATTTTAAGAGACAATACAGAAAAACTTATATTGTTACTTGTTTGATTTACAAAAATACCGAGAATACAGGACAAACGGTTGCTTGAGTACAACACAACTGGCTAATTTTTTTTACCACCAAAAGAATGGTAAAAATAATCCTATCAAAGTACAAGATAACTTAAAGACCATGTTACCTCTACTTAAAATTAAAAATTACATTACCATATTTGAAAGGGGATTAAGTTTCACTAGGTAATTATGTTTTTCTGTTTCTTTGGATGAAGATGAGATTTATTTTTTAAGTTCTTTATTCTAGAGCATTGTGATTGCATTATTTATTTATCTATTTATCTATTTGTTTGTTTTTTTGGATTAGGATTCTAATGGGAGTTTGTTTGTTGTGGATTGAAGGTTTTTAAAATTATGTTTGGTTTGGATAAAGTCTTTGAATTTTCAAAAAAATATTATGTTGAATGTTCTTATATTGTAAAACAAATATAGAACAATAAAAAAGCATTATAGTAAAGTTACAAATTTTAGTTCTATACTTTTCTAAGTCAAACACTAAATAGAGCAAAAAGTTTTGTGTTGTCCAATAAACATCAAACAAAGAATAACACAAGCACTTGTAATGTACTTCAACCATTTGTTATGTGTTGTCTGCTTGTGATATTCTTATGAATAAATCAAACGTGCTCTAGAAGTAAAATGAACTATAAACTATTTAAAGTCATACAAGGTCTAAGTTGCTACAATAGAGAAGTTGTCTAATTCAATTGAATAAATAATCAAGAATAAAGTTAAAACTAAAAAAAAATACAACTCAAAAAGGAGCAAACATGCATGTGTCCACCCTTATAATAAGAAACTTCCACTAACTTTCAAATGCACAGCTTTATGATAAATAAAAACATGAACGGCAATGCAAACCAAAAATGGGAGGTGATTGGAAAGTGATTACTTCCTCAATTTACATGTGAACGTCAATATTCCTTGAACGGGATGGTGCATTACATGTTGTGCCCAAGTAGAGGGGGTCACTCAAGGTCAAAAAGAGAATCAGTGAGCATCCCCTTTAAGTTGAGAGGGTGTTGGGTGTTGCAATAAAAATCATGCGAGTCCAAACAGGAAGATAATAAAGCTCAACAAAACAAAATAATAAAAACAAAAATAAAAGTTCACTAAATGTTTCAAAAATAAGTATGAAATCGGTAGGTCCAACCCTTGGTATAAAAGATTAATATATATACTTAAAGTAAAAGTACAAAATGAAAGTAAAATAAAACTAGTGCTCGGCTGCATTTAGAGTTGACTCGGGGGTCAATCGACTGATGCAGTGTCACCGGTGGAATCAACACAGGAGGAGTGGTGGAGAAGGAACTAGCTTGGAAAGAATCCCCAAGGTACGGTTGAGGATGGAAGGGATGAGTCACTGTCAGACTCATCATCGGACTCCTTACTCGATTCCTCACTTAGAAATGGTGGAAGTACACTAGGGCGAGAAGTGAGGATGTACATAGAACCCCGTCAGGTGGCCATCCCCATAGAATGCTCAAAAATGTGCCCAATCCCATTATAGAATGCTCAAAAATGAGAATAAACGATAGGGGAAAGAAAATGGGAGGAGAAAGGTGTCACTAGATATAATGAATAGTAAAAATAATATAAAATGAATTCTCAAATGACCAGCAGTGCTTAAACCATAGTTTCTTACTAACGTCTTACGGGTATAGGTTGTGATCGTAAGACTCTTTTCTTGTCTTTTTTGGGGTGCTTACGACCACAAGGCCATCCTCTTAAGGGTGTTCATCTCCTTTACAACCTAAGTAATGGATATAATAGACTTTAAACTATAGCCAGTAAAGTTCTCTGAATTTCCCTTATGGTCGGGCTTACAGCCGTAAGAAGTTCGTAAGGAACATAAGTCATAAGAACCAGGTTATAGATCGTAAGAGGCATAGTGAAATGGCTCATAAGGCTTTCTGAATTTTCCTTACGGTCATCTTAATAACGTAAGTTGGCCAGTAAGTAACCTAATACATTTCCCATGGAGGTCACGAGCCATAAGGGTTTCTTGATCTACTCATAAAGTCCTATGAATGATCCTTACGGCTCACCTTACAAGCGTGAGTCAACCGTAAGATATATATAAACTCTGCTAAAGCTCTCTAGAGCCCCTTTTGTGGGGTGGCTTACGAGAGTAAAGATGCCCTAAATCTCTTTGTTGATTTATTATGGTCAGGCTTAAGGGCGTAAGTAGCCCGTAAGCAATCCTAAAAATTGGGCAAAGTTTCCCCTATTCTAATAAGAATGGTAAAATACAAATGTGACCTAGTAAGTACAAAAGTGAGTATCTAGGACTACAATCATCCAACCAAACCATGAAAAACAATGAAAAGTCAAGCATTTTATTACAAACTCAAACAAAAAACAAAAAACTAGCAACTAACAAGTAAGAAAAGGGAAAAATACAAAAGCTTGGGTTGCCTCCCAAGAAGTTCTTGTTTACGTCACTAGCTTGACGTACCTAATATGTTCCTTTTTCATGGAGGTTCCTGATATAACTGCTCCTTGACCTTAATGTTGGTCTCTCTGAAATAATGCTTAAGCCTTTAACCATTCACCTTGAAAGTGCCACAGTCTGGATGTGAGATTTCAATGGTTCCATGAGAAAACACTTGTGGGATGCAATAAGGTCCAAACCTTCTCGACTTGAGTTTTCCTAGAAAGAGCTTGGAATGAGAATTAAAAAGTAAAACTTGATCCCCCTATCAAAACTCCTTCCCGTGCTTAATCATTTTGTCATGGTCAATTTTGGTACAATCTTTGTAAAAATGTGTGTTCTCATATGACATTTACAGCCATTCATCAAGCTCATTTAATTGAAGTTATCATTTTTCCCCTATAGTAGCCAACTCAAAATTCAAAATCTAGTGACCCAATACACTCTGTACTCTAACTCAATTGCTTGATGGCAAGCCTTGCCATACACCAAACAATAAGGACTAGTCCCTAATGGTGTCTTGTAGGCCATTTTATAGGCCCAAATGGCATCATCTAACTTCTCTGGCCAATTTTTTCTACCCAAAGTGACAGTTTTCTCTAAAATTTGTTTCGATTCCCTATTAGACACCTCTACTTGGGCACTAGTTTGAGGATGATATGGAGTGGCAACCCTATGAGTAACTCCATACTTCTTGAGAACTCTTTCTAACTGTGCATTTCAAAAGTTGGTGCCTTGATCTCTAATGATGCCCTAGGTGTACCAAAGTGGGAAAACAACTTCTTCAAGAGCCTACAAATAACCCTAGCATCATTAGTTGGGAGAGCTTAAGCCTCAACACATCTAGATACATAGTCAACTACAACCAAAATGTACTTATTCCCGTAAGAACTGGGAAAGGGCCCTATGAATTCTATACCACCAAACATAGAAGATTTCACAATTAACAATGGGATTTTGAGGCATTTCAAAGCGTGGAGAGATGTTACTTAAGCGTTGGTAATTGTCACAAAATTGGATGTATCTTTGTGCATCACAAAAAATGGAGGGTCAAAAGAAACCGGCTTTGAGTACTTTCACAGCTGTCTTATATGCACTATAGTGTCCTCCCGTGGGTCCGGTGCAACATTGCCTTAGAATCTGCCATCCTTCATTGTGTGAAACACATCTTCAAATAACCTGATTTGCACAAACCCAAAAAAGATGCATATTCTCCCATAGTTTTTGACATTCACAAAGAATTTCTTC
The DNA here is from genome assembly GCF_009730915.1 of Dioscorea cayenensis subsp. rotundata. Lineage (NCBI taxonomy): Eukaryota > Viridiplantae > Streptophyta > Magnoliopsida > Dioscoreales > Dioscoreaceae > Dioscorea > Dioscorea cayenensis. The sequence goes on from NC_052490.1 coordinate 5,590,987, forward strand.
TTATAATGTGAGGTTATATCCTTAGGAAGAACCCGCCCAACAAGATAGTTAGCAAAATATGTGAACCAAGGTGTTCTAATCTTACCTCTCTCATAGATGACATGAAGGTGATCTTTGGGAAAAGAGTCATTTATCTCGAATTCATCTTGCAATTTTGACTCAGGGTGTTCCAACTTTGACAGGTTATCAAAAGCTAGATTCTTTGCACCTCTCTTATCCTTAATCTCTACATCAAATTCCTATAAAAGTAAAACCCAATGAATCAATCTTGGTTTAGCATCGGATTTATTAAATAAATAGCGAAGTGTGGAATGATCTGTGAACACACTAACTTTTGACAAGATATGGTAGTTACAAAATTTCTTGAACGCAAAGACCACATCTAGCAACTTCTTCTTGATAGTGGTATAATTATATTATACATCATTTAGAGTAGCTAGCATCACACATAATTTCAAACGGAAGACTCCAATCGGGTGCTATGACAATTGGGCCACTAACCAATTTTTCTGCCGACAAAGATTCATTTGAGAATTTTAATGTTACATCCTTCTCAAGAAGCTTAGTGAATGGTCAGGTAATCTTTGAGAAGTCTTTTATGAAATGGTGATATAACCTTGCCCCAAAAAGCTCCTAATGGATCTAATAGAGGAAGGAGGTGGAAGCTTCTCAATGGTGTTATTTTTTTGCTTTATCCACCTTTATCCCGTATTGGGATACCTTGTGCCCTAAAATAATTCCTTTGCAAACCATAAAGTTGCACTTCTCCCAGTTCAAAACCAAGTGGGTTTCCTCATGTCTTTTCAAAACCTTCACCAAATTTTGGAGGCAATAATCAAAAGAGTCTCCAAAGATAGAAAAATCATCCATGAAAACCTCCATGATATCTTCAATGAGATCATCAAAAATAGTGGTCATGCACCTCTGGAAGGTAGCTGGGCATTGCATAACCCAAACGACATCCTACGATATGCTAAGGTGCCAAAAGGGCAAGTAAATGTCGTATTCTCTTGATCCTCCAAAGTAATGGGGATCTAAAGATATCCTAATATCCCATCTAAGAAATAGTAAAACATGTGTTAAGAAAGCCTCTCCAACATCTCTTCGATAAAAGATAAGGAAAATTATCCTTTATGGTGGCATCATTCAGCCGTCTATAATCGATGCATACTCTTCACCTTGTGATGATCCTTGCCGGGGACCAATTCATTCCTTTCGTTAGTCACCACTATCATTCCTCCTTTCTTCAGCACAACCTAGATGAGGCTAACCCATGCACTGCCAGATATCGGATAGATAATGCCAGAATCAAATAGCTTAATCACTTTGGCTTTCATTTCCTCCTTCATATTCGGGTTCAGTCTCCTTTATGGTTGTACCATTAGCTTCAAATTCTTCTCTATTAGGATTTTATGGGTACAGAAGGAAGGATTTATTCCTTTGAAATCTCCAATCTTCCAGGCGCTCATTCCTTTGTGTTGCTTGAGAACTTCCACTAACTTGCCTTTCTGATCACTTGATAATCTAGAAGAAATGATCACTGGAAGTTTGGAATTTTGAGTACTCCAAATGATCAGGCAACTTCTTCAATTCACGTTCTGGGGGCTCCTCAATCGGTGTCTTCAATTTCTTGTTCTCGGAGTTAATTTCTATCCCGAAATCTTGTTGTTCAAAATCTAAAAATCATGGTATGTTGTCACTGCCTTGACATTCGTCTGCATTCTCTACTAACATTAACATTATATACTATACTTCTGGAAGTGATGGAACTAAACTCTCTCTCTCTATCTCTCATTTTCCATCTTACAATACCTGTTCATCTAGAGATCTCAGAAAGTGGTCAAGTGCCTTCTCTAGAGCACAATGAGTTTTGTTCTTAAACTCTCTTGATTCCAATTGGAATAACTGAGCAAGCAATGCACATGTGGCTTCCCACTCATTCTGTTGTGTGTAATAATTGAATTCCGTCCAATATTTCTTATGTGTAAGATTGTGCATTCTTGCAGTCATAACTATGAACTATTCTACCAATGCACAGATCATACTTGACATAATTAGAATAACTACAAATGGCCAAATGAGCACAAATTAGTTTAAACAAAATAAAAAAAACGAAAGAAAAATAAATGGCTAAAGTGACAAAATACAATAATTGTTTCTAATATCTCAAATCTTCATCAACAACGGTGGCAAAAACTTGATGGTTGTTAACTCAAGTGTACTAGCCGATGAAGTAGTAATAGTGTGCTCAAAGGAAGGTTATCGATCCACAAAGAAGAATAATAGTACTAGTACTAGCCCTAATCTTCAAAACTAGCCTAAACAAAAATTGTGATGTGTATGAGCAAACTAAGGAACAAAAGTGAAGACAACAAGAATAAAAGGATAAAAGAAGTCAAGAAATCAAGAAGAGAAGGGATGCTCAAGCATAGAATCTCTCTAGGGTGTGTTAAGTGTAGGGCAATTGTTGTATAAGTATGCAATGCAATTTGAACCAAAGAAATCCTAAAATATACTAAACCCCTCTTGCAAGGATGATTGCTAATTGATTCAGTATAGTACTGATACAAACACGCCACAATCGCATTACGCTCTATGAAATATGAATGTGGATTAACTAGAATTTTTGAAATAGATAATCCTTCTTGCTAAGAGATTATCCCTAATCCCATAGAGAATAGAAATTGATAAGTGCTTGAGTATAAGTATTATTAAGTATACTTTTCTTACATTGAGCATCACTTTTATAAGATTTTATGGCTTATTCGAGTGTATTTGTGTTCTTTTGTGCATTTAGGGTTGTAGAGACAAGTTTGGAAGAAAGGAAGCAAAGATAGATCGTGAACGTGATTTTTGACGAGTCTCTTGTACGGAACAAGGATCAAGGCACAAGTTGTGATCACATGCATGTGGGTGTGTGCCAACCTCCAAAAATGTATAAGTGAATTTACAAATTGGAGTGGCACAAAGGCAGTCACACACGTATACTCCAACTTGTGTAATATTGTCAAGAGCTTTGTTAATCTGTTTGAAAGTGAAGATGCGACATGATTTACAGTATGGATGTGTGCCCAACCATGCGGCCTCAATGGAAGAAGAAGATTTCTGAGTACTATAGTAGTTCACTGTAGGAATTAACTGTAGTAAAGTACTGTAGCAGTTAATGTTCACCATGCGCACAAATGAGGAACCTAGAAATTCACATGCCCATATGGAATTTCCACAGGGGCATGTGAAATCCCGATTTCAACCCTTTAAATACCGCTTCGAAGTATTGTTTTGGGGATCTTTTGCCTATCTTTTAGAGAGAACGCAGCTAGGGCTTGGAGAGATTTTTGCTAGGATTTTGGAATGCTTCTATGACATTCGACATCAATTTCCTTTGGCGGAGAGTTATTGGGAGAGCTTCTGACGGCTTTGATTTGGTGAGGTGTACCCTAAGCTCGACGGAATGTCCCCTTTCCCTTCCGACATGATTTATCCTATCTCCATATTCCAAGAGTTCTTTGCAATCATGATAGAGTGAAGTGCTATTAGATCTTCTCAACTGGGGCTTAGTTGTGCGAGTAACAGAGTAAAGTGTTGAGAAATCTTTAGTGCTAAGGCTTAATTCTGATTAGGGATCTTTCGCCTGGACCAAAGGGTTTGATGTACATTAGGGAATAGGTTTCATCACTTGGAATCCCTAGAGCCCCAAGAAGTCCCATACAGTATGAGGTGCTGAGAGTATACCTTTCCTCCGAGGTATGGTGTAGAGGGCTAGTCAAGGTTGACCTTAGGTTTGGACTGTGTGTCTTTGGATCTCCATGATTCATTAAATTCAATTAGAAGGTATAATATTAGTCTTGCACTTGAAAAAATAGTTCTAGGGTTAGCATTGTCTAAATACCCCCATTTCACCATTGGTTACTTTCTCCGATTTCTCTTGCTCTCTCTCTTTTCATTTATTGTCAATTTAATCAATTACTTGAATCACAATCATCATTTGACTTTCACTATTACCTAAGTAGCATTACTACTTGTTTCTAGACATTTATTCCATGTGGATTCGACTACGTATCCGTTGGATACTTTATTACTTCAACAACTAGTGCACTTGCGGCACACACAAGCAAGGGGTGTGTCAAAAATACAATTTTTGTTAAAATCTATTTCCTATGATTGCAAAGAGCATGGAAATCACTTGTTAATCAATTCAGAAGGATTAAAGGAGGAGAACTCTTAACTCCACAGTACCCCATTGCTAGGCTTAGTCACAATCCCCTCGAATCACAGGTTGTCTATACTAGGTGGGTATTTTCACATGTCACGAAGGACATCATACATGAGAACTAGGGTTTTCACCTCGATAGCAATCAAGCCATACAACACACATAATTGGATTCAAATAACATGGATTGTAATTAAGAATTAATTAAATCAACAAAATCCACAACTAATGTCAAATAAAAAAAATGCTAGAGTTCAACTATGCCTAAATATCTACAAAATTAGCCATCGATTAATGGAGGGCAGGCATCTAAACAATAAGACATAAAGGGAATAAAATAAGACATGAAGACTGCCTTCTCAATTGTGATAGAAGATAATTGCTGAAGAAGGCCCGAGGACCTTCCACAAAAGCCATCAAGCTAATCTTGATGGCTACAATCCTTTTTCTCCAAGGTAGATGGGTTGAATCTCCCTCTAGAATTGCCTTCAAAGCCCTAGAGGTTCACCCCTCTTCTTCCCCTCAGCCTCACCTCTCAGTGGAACAAAAGATGTCCTAGAAACCCTCATTAGGAATATTTATAGCATGCCACTTACAGGCAAAAGGGCATGGCCGTAAGGAGCTGGGGATGATGAGTCACGAGCCTTATGGGATCACTTATGGCCGTAAGTCCCATCTGTAAGGTCTTCTGTATGGTGTTATGGTTCAGCTTACAATCATAAATACTGGACCACAAGCTTCTCTATATGCCCCTTGCAAGCACCTTTATGGGCGAATGCTCTGCTTGTAAACTCCTCTGGATGATCCTTACGGTTCAGCTTACAGGCGTAAGCCCTGCTCTAGAGGTTCTCTTAAAGGGGCTTACAATCAAAAGCATGGTCATAAGGTGCCCATTAGTGAATCTTGTAGGTCTGCCCTTAGTCGATTGATGTCGAGAGAGCTCCATCTTCAACATTTTGGTTCTAAAATGCTTCTTTTGGCTCTCTCTCTCTCTCTCTCTCTCTCTCTCTCTTTCTCTCTCTTCTTTAAGCAATGCCCAAAGCCTGAGAATACAAAATACACCATGTTTAACATTGACTTCCAAAATATTACTCTAATACATGCCTAATGAGTGTACAAAATGATATAAAATAATGAACAATTGGACACTCATCATGAGCAACTCATCATTCCTTCTCCTCTATTTGAGACTTGCAGAACGAGACATTGGCAAGTCCTTTATTGGGGACTTTTGAATGAGAAACAATGGTCCTTATAGAAAGCTTCCCTTTCTCTTTTTACTTTATTCTTATTGCTTTGGCAAATCTTTTTGGTGGGAAGGTGTTGGAGCCTTTGCATTAACACTATAGGCAGTTCTAGTATGTACATGTGTCATTTTGATAATGTCAACCTCTGATTGATTCATTGTAATGAGTTCGGAAAAAACTAGAAAAACATCCAAAAGTTAACAAAGAATGTATTAGACAAAAAAAAAACAAAAACAAAAACAAAACAAAACAAAATCAACCAGTGTTAAATATAAGCACACCAAAATATGTATTGCTTATCAAAATTAAATACTAAAGCATAGAACTAACTATTAACAACAAAATAATAAATAGTTAGCAATTATAATAAATGAGAACAAGTAGTAATAATCATTTAGATACCATTCAAAATCGGATTTGCTAATAATACACTATTACACAAAAAAAAAATTAGTAAAGGTAAAAATGGAATGGTTAAGACTATGTTTAACGAATTAATTATGATTCTAACCAGATATATCAAACAATAAGTGATAAGATAGTTAATAGACAATTTAACTGCATATTACCCTGTAATAAGTATTCCTACACATAAATGTAGCAAACTAAAAGTATGTTTGATATTCAAAAAATGTGTGTGTCTACTTTCTTTCTAAAAGGGAAGCCGATCAAGGGAATAAATGATGATTGCTTCTTGCAATTGTGTTCACCATAGCATCAAAATTATGGTATCCTTCTAAATTGAATCTTTTTGCCAGTGCCAATTACTTGATAACACCAAATACTTACTGCAATTATATATTCTCTCAGGTTCCCTTCGTTCGATGTCTTGCCTAAGCACCTTGGCTTAACACAGTTAATCACCTTTTAGATATCATCCATAAGCCACTTGTGTGCAGCCTATACCTACGCATATAATCACAATGTAGGTGGATCATTAGCATCGTAGTTCACTCATGTTGGTGTTGAGTATAAGGTGGTAGGAAACAGTAAGAAACCGTAGAATACCTATACGGTACACCATAAGAAGATAACTAAACTCTCCTCCTCTTTATTGCTTTCAATGTGAACTAGTTTCAGTAGATTCCTTTTGATATTATCTTTGTTTCAGTCAATAACTTCCTCAAAATATTTTTCCTTTGATGTACTGCATTCTGTTTACCGCTAGATATCCACTATAGCTCCATCATAACACTTCCCAATATCATTGAGACATATTCAGCCTGAAACTTAGGTAACTTTCACTTATCAAGAATCCTTTTATGTCCTTATCAATTAGTTGTATCAATGTACATATCTAGAGTACTTTCCTTTCCAAGAATACAAGTTCCACATCCATTAAAAGGGTATATAAAGTACATGGAGCAATCACTAGTGTCTTTAGGTCATCTTCTTCTTCAACTCATGAAGGGTTAATATAATTGGAACAAAATAACATCTCCATTAAAGAGTTTCCTAGACTGGTTGGTCATATTCATCTTACTTAAAAAAATTAAAAAAAAAGTTAGCATATTAACAATTATATCATACGTTAATCATAATCTATGATGTTAAACAATAGATATTCATCTTAAAAAACCATGAATAATATAATAATAATGAGTGTAGTATTAATCTTAGTAAGTAATTAAATAAAAAATAAACTTAAAAATATATTAAGAAATAAATAGAGCTTACAAGAAATTGGATTAGAAATAATGATTACAACTTTATGCCCCCAAGTCCTAGTAATAAAACTGGACATATATAATTAATCCTAATATCAAAAAACTATTCTCTGCTGCACAAAAGAAAATAAAATAAAACTACACATAAAATAGGAGTTATACTAAAACTAGACTAAATAGTAACAAATGCTCCAACAAAATCAACAAATTTGACAAAATTTGATCACATCCTACTTTTGTTAATAATACTTCAGAATGATAAAGAAATCAGGGAACAATATAAGACAATAATAGAAATTGACTTGTGCACATTGAAATTACAAGTGTAGCATTTGGGTAAAACTTTCAACATTATTATGATATAAATCACAAGCATATATGTGTACTGCATAGGAACATCAAATCTCAATTTTGCATCTCCTTCCCAGACATATATTTTCTAATCAAATTGATATATCATTCCATAATAATGTATAGAATTTCATCACAATGACCACTAACACTTGTAGTGTATCAACAATCATAACAAATTTGAACAAAAAATACATGGTAGAATATCCTAAATGGGCCCTCTACTTAGATCACTCTTCCCTTTGAGTCCCTCTACTCAGAAATACTCCCAACTAGTTCCTCTGCTCTTGAAAATGGGTCCATTTAGTCCCTCTATTTTTATTCTCTTCCCAACTAGCCCCTCTAATACAGGGACTAGTTGGGTCATTTTCAAGCCTAAAAAAACTAAGTGGCCACATTTTCAAGAGTAGAGGGAGTAGATCGTGAGCGTTTTCGAAAGTAAAGAGCTAAAAAGCAAAAGCGCGACCTAAGTAGAGAGGCCATTTAGGGTATTATACCAAAATACATCATAACACTAGAAACTAGAAGACCCTAAATTTCCAAAATGGGAATAGTGCACAAAACAAAAAAACAATCTATGTTGTGCAATACATTCCACCTAGACAATTTTTGAATATGAACATCTTTTACAAAAATATAAATAAAAGATAAAAATAAAAATTTGTTATGTCCTCACCAATCCACATGAAGGCTTCAAACCTTTTAGGATAGTGGACTAGCTTCATCTCTCATCTAGCCACATCCTATTCCTTGCTTTTCATGTGGAGAAGATAATTTCTCTTAGGCACATCTACTCCCGTGACAACCACCGAAGAAACGCATAAAAATCCAAACAAAAAGCGTAAGAAAGATGAAGAAAAATCATTTATATAAAAGTGCTTAAAGCTGGAGCACTAACAAGTTATTGTAAATCTTCATACAAAATCTCCATGAACATAGCCAAATGCAGAATCAATCAAGCATACAGACTTCATATTGAATGCAAGACTCACTGATTCTCCATTATAGTTCATGTAAGCCTGAGGCTTCACCAACAAAATCGTCACTTCACCAATCAAGCCTACACTTTCCAACCAAAGATGAACTCTAAAATAAGTGTACAGATACTTCCATTAGTCACTCAAAAATCAATGGAACTAGACTTCAGTTGCTTACCAATTGCTAATAAGGCCTTGGATTGTTGTCGGAGGTGTGCCGGTGATCACTTGGTCATTGCATTTGGAGTAGTTTGTGATTGAGAAGTGGATTTGTGAGGTGGTGAAGATGGCGATTTTGGCATGGGAAGGGTTTAAGAGTGAAGGATGAGAAGAAGATGGTGTTTTCGGCAACGGCGATAGCTGCGGCTGTGAAGAGGCTGATGGGTTCTGGTAAGGACGTGGCGGAGCTTTAAAGGATGGCGGTGTTGGAAGAGGAACAACGAATGTGGATCTTAGCCATTTGATTGATAGGCTTGTTGCATGGCGTGATAACCGCCACCCGATCAAATAAAGATGTTTATTCAAAGGGATTCTTAATTTCATACCAGGCGAGGATACGAAAAGATGATACGATAGTGGAGATAAGGCAAGCATCCTTCGGACCTTTTGCAATTATGGTTGGGAGAAAGAGAGAAGAATGAGTGATAAGTCACCAAGAGACTCGATGATGGAGATGATTTTCGAGAATATGATCTGGCAGCTAAGAGGCTGCTTCATTTTTAAGTAGTCAAGTTGTAGTTCTAATTGAAGGAATTTTTTTTATAAAACTCCTTATAATTTTTACAATTTACCCAAGTATTACCTAAAATTCTGCTAAGATTCAAAACACCATTCTCATCATGATATATATTCTAAGAAAAATAATTATAAATTTGAACAATACATGGCTTCAAGATTAGGGAAAACCCTTTGAAAAAGGACTTAGCCCATCATGCGCTTACCGATTTTCTGATTTTCACATGTTTGACTTAATAATTATCTGCCGTTTTACAAAGCGAAAAATATGAAAGTCTTTCACATGTTAAAAGTTAATTTTAGTGCAAGGAAGAAATGGTTGTCGGAAAGAGGAATCTACTTTTTCCTTGTTTTCCTGGCAGCGCATTAGCATGATGTCCCATCCCAATATTTCTTTGCTAGTGAAAAGGAAATCAGGCACTACTCTCATATCCACACAAATATATAAAGTACACAGTCGGAGAGCTTTACCACTTGAACAAGCAAATGTCCTGAGTGGAAGAATGCTTTTCTTTCTTTTTCTAGCCACATGCTAGCCACTGCACACAAAGAAACATTGCTTTGGGCTGCGATTGGCCCCATGCCTTAATTCATTGCTTGACATGTTTGATTTGGCTAAGGAGAAAATAAATATTATTACAATAGATTGTACTTGAGGCCTTTAAAATAATATGTAAAAAATCTATTTGTACTTTTTTTTTGTGGATTTAATTAAAAAGTAATTACAATATGCCTGTTTTAGCCCTTTGGATTGGATGTCAAGAATAATGTTTTTAGATTATTCTTTTTAATAAAAAATAAACTGACCGTAGATGATGGCCATGGTTTAAAGAAAATTGATACATTGAAATAAATTTGAACTGAACACTGATTCTGTAAATACAACGATATATGGATTGAGATATATAAAAAAAAATATCAAAATATTTTTTATAAGAGCATGTGTATTATGCATTAAAAAAATATACATTATGTTTTTTTCAAAACATCGTTATATAGAAGTTTCCCTAGATGTGGATGTGGACATGCACCCTAAATCCCCTGTTGCTTGACAAAAGCACACTGGTTAGATTATTAATTTCGGGCACATATGCATGCCCCAAACCATGTTTGTTGCATTTATTTAAAAAATTATCCAACTCTAAAACTGGAAACTAAAAAGAAAATATGAATAAGAGCAAAATCATGAGGTCAAAATAGAAAAAGTTGAAAAGCATGCATGGGATTTATCAAACACAATTGACAAGGTTAATATATTACATGTATAATGCAACATTGTGTTTTATCTTTTGCCTAAACTGAATTTCATCCAAACCCAAAAATTATGAATAGAGAATATTATTGGCTTTATTTGATCTAGGGTTGTTAAGTGCATATACTTTAGAAGCTTGAATTATCATGGAGAGAACTTTAAATAAATCCAACCTAATTTTATTTTAAATTACTTAATGTTCTCTTCATTGGTTAACTTCATAAGTGTTCATTGGTTAAGTTCATAAGTGCTCACATTGCTAATTGATTGAAACTACATTTGAATTCCGAATGCTAAAATTTATTCAATTATATAGATTTTATATATGTGTTTCCTCTTCTGTTAGAATCCAACTTATCCTAACAAATTACATCAGATTACGTTACACCTATGTTTTCACTTATGTATAAATCCACTTGAACATGAAATGAAAGAGGTATTGTGGTTGGCTTGCTGAGCATTATTAATTCTGATGTATTACTTGTTACAAAACTCTAAAGGTCGACTACATAGCAAATTATAAGGACCGAAATGCCAATTTTATACTATCTAGTTATAGTGTGTATTTTATGGCAATGGCTTAAAGTATATCATATTTGTTACAAGGTGTGATATGTTTAGTGTCGTGTTTACTACAAGATGTGACATTAAATAGGGTTAATTTTCATATAAACTAACAGCCTACGCTTGTAACACAGTTCTAAAATTCCAACTGATAAAACTTATCATCATCCTATTAAAACTTCTCAACCATTAGCCGCCTTTTACACCACATCACTTCTAGACAAGGGAAGGCTTAAAAAAAGAGCTAGGGTTTTCTTCTCCATTTCTACTAAGAGTTTTCCACAGAGGGTAGCTATTCATTAGAGCATTCGGTATACCATGAAGAACATTCCATGTAAGGGTGTAAATGATACACTACTACTTGCAAGCTATTCGAGCTTGATTGGGCAAAACGTCAAGCTTAAATAGCTCAAGTAGTCTAGCACGCCAAGTATGAGCATCTTAATACTTGACTCGAGTGCTCATGAGCCTAATTGAGTTGTTGTATTGGTGCATGTGCTTGCATGTGTGCGCATGTGTGTATTATATTACTTTGTTTTAAAATATATACATACATATATATATATATATATATATTTGAGTTTGAACTCTAACTCTAGCTAGAGCATAAAAATATCTATGACTAAATAGAGTATATTAGCATTTATTGAGTTTAATAGAGTGAGCTTGAGTAGCTTGATTCATGTATCAAATTAAGCTTAATCTTAGAAAGCAAAACTTTATAGAGTTTGAGCCAAGTATGGAGTAGAGAGTTTTCAGCAAAGCTTAAGCTCAAGTACCTTGCTACTTTTGTTTAAAATTTAGTATTTGATCTACAAATTCATGTATACAATTATTATATAATTTTTGTTTATATCTTTCAAAATGAAATTTCGGATTTTTATCTAAGCACGCTGTAAGCCATCCGTTAACCATTGGTTCTATATCACCAAAAACTTGATTAAATTCTAAAAGATTACTTTCTTCGGTAAAATTGTTACATTCTCCTCCAAATATACTACATATGTCACTGTTTTTGCAATGTCACTGCTTGCTACACTTACGATATCAACTTTTTCTGGTAATTTGAATTATTAGTACATGTTTAATCTTTCCTCTTTTAACTTCGTCTTTGTTACAATAATAAATAACCTAGCAAAATGAACACAAAAGAATTAAGGGGCCGTTTGGTTGGATGAGTTGAAAATACAGTGGATTTGTATTTGCAAATCTTTGGATTTGTAAATTTAGGAGAGTCAAATCCAATGTTTGGTAGGATGTATTTGTAATGCTGGATCATAGAATTTTGTGTTTGGTTGGAGGGATTTGTATATTTGGATTTGAAAAATATGTATTTCGTTTAATGTATTTTTGCTTGGGTTACATGTTATGGTCACCCATGGTGAGGTTACCCCCATCCTAGTATTATATATAATTAATATATATTATTTCATTAATATAATTAATATATACTTAATTCATTATAATAAAATATAATATATTAATTATTTATCAAAATAATATATATAATATAATATATCAATTTTATATTATATTAATAGATAATGCTGTTAAAAAAATTTTAAAGATAAAATCTCACTATATAAATTTTTCAAATATGTTTTAAATTTTTTAAATAATTTTAGTTATTTATTTTGAATTTTAATAATTTAAATATATTAATTATGATAAAGTTAAAAATATTTAATTGTGATAAAGTTAATGTTGGAGATAGTGGGCTAGTTATTTTAATCAAAGATTTTTATAGTTATTGATAACAAAGATTATTTGTTAACATACGATTAAAGTTAATATACGATTATTTTTAACCAGTGCAAGGAAATTACCCATCCATTTGCTTACTATATCTCCCTCTCATTGTCTCTCTCATATATCATGGGTTCACGACTTTCATCTGAGTTAACCCTTGATTACAAACCCAACAATTATGCACTCCCACTCCCTTCTCAAACTCAATCACCCTTTATTTCTACAAATCATCATCATCATCATTATGATCATCATCATGATCATCATCAAGATCAACTTAACCAGCTCCAAGACTTCCTTACTCGCCTTCATGATGGAAGATCCAGGATTGAAGCCTTCCAGCGTGAACTTCCTCTTTATATGCAATGGAAGCATACAAGCAGCAGCTGGAAACATTACTGACAAACCAAGGAGTGATAATCACAACTGGAAAAATTCAGATAATAAATTACAATTGAATCAATCAAATCTCAACCATATATTCAAAACAGAGAGTTACACCTCAAAGCATGAGAATTTGTTATACATAAGTAATAACCAGTTCTAGAGTTAATATCATCCATATGAAAGACACTAAACTCAATCCAAACAATAAAATTCACAAAACTACAAATAAAAACATAAGATTCCACTAGAACTCCAAACAAAGATAACATTCTAGATACAACTCCAAAGAAAACACATTAAACTCCAAATATAGCCCCACAAACAGTTGGGCATCCACCACATCTTACACACAAATAAAAGAGGAAAAATCAGAGACCATTAAAAAAATAAAAAGCAACATTTGAAGAATTTATATAAAATATATCAATAATGAAAATTTATACCATACTCGCATACTAGAGTATCCAATCGTCTGAATTAAAGAATTTATTCACCCAAGCCATGTGAAGTTCTTGGTGCATTCCAAAGAATATGCGAGCTCGTGCATAGTCACTCATCAATTGCTCATATACCATAAGAATTTGATCTACGGAATACCCATGTTGTGTTAGTTTCGTGCATTCATCTTCAACATCTTTTGCAAAGCTCACTAAACGGTTAGATTGAACTTTATCAAAAGCTTTTTCAATACTTGTGGCCAAATGGTCTATTGCAGCATCACTAATGGTTACTTTGTGTTTGCCTTTCTCTTTCCTTCTTTGTATTGGCTTGTTGTTGACGCCGGTTCAGAATTGTAGGGTTGAGTAAACGGCGAGGCATTACCAAGTCCATCTATTTCCATGAAAGGCACATCATCATAATGTTGGGTTGATAGGAATACATCTGCCTCGGAGTTGTAATCCATTTGTGTGCCACTACGAGTTCCTGAGGTGACAGCACGATGCCCAGTAGCTTGATCATTACCACAAATAGTCTCGAGAAGGTCATAATCCTCAGTAGGCTTGTTTAAATAGGGTTCATCATTTTTGTGATTCTGTATTTTAACAAATAAATATTTAAATGATTCAGTTGTAATTATAATGTACAAATCAAAAATAATAATGTTTAAGTAACAAGTACCTTGATGTATTCTATATATTCAGCCTCACCCATGATAATAATTTTGAGGTTATCATCCTAACCCATGCGACTCATATCTTTCAATATTTTATCCTCGCCCTTCTTCTCCTTATCATTCTAAGATGATCACTTACATTGGCCTCTGTCATTGTCGCTCCAAATGTATCTTTCAAGGATTGAATAGAAACTTGTATTGTTTTTGGTTTGAAGCCTTTGTCCACCTTAAACCTTTGTTCAACTTAGCTTGCCATAAATCTTATAAAGTAACGACTTTCCGAGGATGTCCATCTCTTATTTCCTGTAGTTCTTGCAGTAGTATTCATAACTGATGATGTCTGGCTACCTTACAATGAATTATATCCCTTTATCTACATTATAATATAAGATAAGACAAAACTTATGATAATTTAAATCATGCATAATATGATAAACATACAAATGGAAGAAAATAGATACTGCATGAATTCTATTTAAGCATACAGTCAAGATATTCAATCATACACAATTTGATAATAGAAGATAAAAAGATACATCAAAAAGTGGCCATTCAACAATGACACAAAATTTAACATAAGAACATGTCAATATAAATGCTTGTTCGCCCACATCTCAGTTGCAATTTAATCATGACTAGCAGCCCACTCTTGTGCTTCTTCTCTTTGGTCCCGAGCAGTGGTTCGTGAAACACGTTGTGGTACCCAATCTTCCTATGCAGGAATAAATTCATCCTAACCATCAGTGAGGATGTAGTTGTGTAAGGTACAACATGCCAATACGAGATCCACCTGTGTCTTGAATGAAAAAAAAGGCCTAGAAGCGAGGTCCTTGAAGCGGTTCTTTAAGATATCGATGGAGGTACGCGCAGATGAATGTCTTAGATTAAACAATTCCTTGGCGTTTGCAACTGTTCGGGAGCCAAACTACTTCAAGTGATATCTTATACCCCTGTAAAGGGGTATCTGTGGCGTAACTAGCATCAAGCAAGTAATATTTTCCTAATTACAAGAGTTAAAATAACTTTAATAAGTTCAATTATTATATTTAGTTAATTGGTCACATTTTAAAAAAAAAAAACTTAAAGATACCTTTGGGAACTTTTAGCCTATTGGGTCGTTCTAGTGCATCACGAAGAACTAAAGAGTCATACGCAGATCCTTCCCAACCAGCAAGAATAAAAGTAAAATGAAGGTCAAAATCCACAACTGCAAGAACATTTTGAGTTGGGTAAGTTTTTCTTCCTTGAAAGGGTGCAACTTTAGATGCTGGGACAGAAGCATGAATATGTGTCCTCTCTTAGGCCCCAACACAATCCTAGTATTGAACACTATATGTTAGAATTAATCCTACTAAAATACAATTTTTTGAAGTCTAACATAACAATACCTTGAAATAAGGATACAATGTTCTCCTTGTTGCTATATAAAGTGGGGTTTGAGAACTTTGTGGCCGCACATATTCTTGCTGCATTTCACCAATTGGGAACAACATGTGATTGAAATATCTATTAACAGTCTCACCGGACCTTAAAAATTTTGTGCAATAACACGGTTGCGCTGGTTGTGTCCTATGGTGTGCAAGAACATTACAACTCAACGCTCATGTGCAATGTATCTCGTACAAGTCCTTTTCCGCGCAATATTGAGCATAGGTTAAAAAATGTAGATTTGTTCATCCGCACCATGTTAACACTAGTATCATCATTCCCATCTATCAATCTAGACAAACATTTTCTCCGTATTTCTAATCTTTCACGTGATGGTTCTCTAGGAATTCTATGTCTTTTGTTCGGAATCCATGATAACGTGGTGTAGGTGGCAACCAATATTGTTAGTTGCATGAGGTATAGTTCATCATCTTCGTTCTTGAAATGATCCATCTAATATGTAATTAGTACCAATAAAATAATTAACTGTAAGCTATAACATAATGATAAAACATTAAGAAATGTTTCTATTTAAAACATTCAAAATGGTCACAAAACATTTTTCTAACTTATTAAAAAAACTTATTCTATTCCCAATGGATAAAGAACAATATAATCACAACATGTATTCATTATTAAAGAGTATTTTTAGTTGGAGATGCAAAGGATGACTTGTAAATAAATATAAATTTTTCAAAACACAATATTAAAATATGATTATGACTGATAAAACCAATAAGCATAAAACAATAGCACACTGAGGTAGAAAATCCATGGAGAATCACTGAATTAAGAAAATATAAATAATGAAAGTGGCAGTCATGTAACTTGAAAAGAACTCAATACATGTTCTCCAATCATGCTTGTCAATAGGATTGACTATCTAAAATATTATGGAAGCCTATATTTCTACAAGATGTATGCCAATCTCTTTCCCTATCTATACTGCCATATTCAATGTGTAGAAAAATAGAACTGCTTGCTTTACCAAATCACCATTGTTGAACAAGATTGATGTTCAACCTATACTCATCATTCCCTAAAATCCCAAACAATTTAATCTTTTTACTCTCATATTCATTTGTATGACATTGAGGTTAACAGACAGCTCCATATCCTACTCAAAATGATAGGACTAAAATCAATGCACAAGTGTAATAAGACACAAGATCCTTTGATGAACTGACAATTGGCCATAATCAGCTAGGATGTAGGCATTCTTGTAAAATAAATTTAATGCCTGTACATTTTATGATCAAGGCAAAAAATTTTCAAGCACAATAATGTAGGGAATAGTTAGTTTTATATTTGTTTAAAACATCAGCATCAAACCACAGAAATCTGAATCAATTATTTCAACAAAGTGGAATTTATTTGGAGTCCTACTTTCTAAAGCAGAAAAACAATAACAATAATACTGATATATGCCATATTTGACTTCAGTGGGAGGTACTCTTCAGATGATTAGATAAGAAACAAAGAGTTAGCATCCTTGTTTCAAAACCTTCATTTGGATTTTTTTTTTAATTTTATCACCAATCAAACGACTCAGCGAAAATATGATAGCAGCTTAACAAACTACCATTTAATCTCTACATATTACACCCTGCCATTTAATCAGAACAACAATCGACAAAGACACAATCAACAAAGACACAATCGACAAAAACACAATTGACAAAGACACTGATTAGCTTGAAATGAAGGAATTCACATAATCATTAATTCCATTGGGAACTCACATAAATTGGAGTTACTATAAAGATGTGAATCTCATATTTTGCTATTGAGATCTCTCATGTTTCACTATACACTTCCCAATTATTATTAAAATAGAGAATAACTAAAGAGCATCAAACCCTAAATAAAAGTTTTCATTCCATGCAATCTCTCATTGTTAGTGGAATCTGATCCTAGAAAGCCTCAAACCTGGCATTGTCACCTCAAGATCAAGAATCTTTAATCCTATAAACATTCCTTATTAAATTCATTCGGTTATATTCATCATCTTTAGGGCTCTCAGAATATGCTGATGCCAATCAATCCTATACATGAAATAAACACAATCACATTTGCAAATATTATACACAATCACAACCAAACAACAAAGAATAGTATCAAGTTTCAACACATAAACGAAAAAAAATCTCAGATTAAGTAAAACAAGAGGACGATACCTATCGTTGCCGCTAAAAATATCCAAAAAAAATTAAAAAAATAAAAAGCAACCAAAATATATGAGCAAAAGAAGATGAGAAGTAGAAGAGCAAGAAGAATGTTAAATTTCTCACTTTTGCTCCTTGGGCGGCGCCGGCACCGCACTCTTTGTCAACTTTCCGAAAATTAAATATCACCCAAAACCTAAACTTAAGATCACCAAAAACCCAAATAAACAATTAAAAAAAATAAACAACAACTTACAAAAAATAGAGAAGAAGATGGAGGAAAATAAGACGAACAATCAAAAGAAGGTGTCCATTGTTGCTCGGCCAACGATGCCAGCGATTGTAGGAGAAAAGGTTTCAGAGATGAGAATGGCCAGCGATGAGAAGAAAGGGATGGAGGAGGAGCGTGGATGGAGGAGACCTTACAAATCCTGTGAATCCCTCACATGATTCTCATGTGAGGGATTCAAAACAATATATTTATTCCAAAATCCCTCATTTTTGGGATTTGGAAATACAAGGATTTCTGAAATCCTTTGAAACAAACAGGGGATTTATGAAATCCAAGGATTTTCAAATCCAAGTATTTGCAAATCCCGCAAAACAAACATCCCCTAAGTATTTTAAAGCTAGTAGATTCCATAGAAACAACTAATAATAGAACAACAATTTAAAATTTTAGAGGAAATTAGAATACATTTATCAAAACGAAATGCATTAGCAACTAGTATATTAAAGAAAAATCATCAAAACTTATTAACAATACTAAATAACTTAGATTATATTAAATCTGGATTAGAAAATCAAATCACACGGCAAGAAACTCTTAAAACATTAGAAGTTATTAACATAGAACTTAGCCAATTAAAAGCAATGGTAGAAAAAATAACAAAATACAATTAGAATTAACTAAGCATATAAAGAAGGTAATAGGAGAATAAAAATGCCAAGCTTAACTTTAGAAAAAGAAATAGAAATGCTAAATACAAATCTTTTTAAAACAGGGAATGACATTATGAAATAAGATATATTTAGAAACAATTAAATTATTACGAAAAATATCCAGAAAAGTAGGATGCAGTGACAAGGATATAGATGAAATTAGTAAGAAGTTTACAAATCTAAAGGTAACTAAGAAATCTAGATCTCCTTTTGTGACATGGTCAGAAGAAGAATTGAAGAAAACCATAGGGACGAAGGTAGGATTTCAAGATATAACATAGTACTTTTCTAACATAGTTATTTTCCCAAAAGCATCTTTTATTTCTGCTATGTATAAAGCACTTTCTATGTATTTTGAGGTAATTATGTCTTGGGAAATATAATATCTACTTGCTCCTTTGTCTATTATAACTCTTACATTAACTTTATAACCATCTTTAAATTCAATAATACAATCTAAATTTAATAGATTATCTCATAGAACCATATGAGATAATGCTAGAACATTCTTCATGGAATATACCCGATGACTCTTCATGGGCCTAATACCCTAGAAGTAGAAAATGAACAAGTAGCAAATCAAGTAAGTATAGCTATGAATGGTCATTTTGAAAAAGTACAATTACAAAGAATTATGAGAAATGATCCAATATTAAAAGGATTAAGAAAAAAAATTAATAATTTAAATTATAGATTAGCATATCTAAAGCAATAAAAAGAATGAGAGATAATAATGAAAATACATATTCATTTACAGTAGCCAGTTTCCATTAAGAAGTTCTAATAGATATTGTAGAAGAATTTCTTGGAAAAACAAAAGGATGTTTGGAAAAGCCAATAAAAGAATAGAACAATTAGAAAAGAAAAAATACTGAGTTAAAAGTAAAATTAATCCACTATGAAACTAAATGAAAAGGAGTTATAATTACAGAAGCGATTGAAGAAGAAATAGAAATGTTTATATAATTGTTCACCACATACTAATTTCATATTTTTATCCTTAATCCTTTTAATCTATTCATCTGGTGTGGTAATTATTTCTAAAGTTTTTATATGTCTAACTCTATTAAATGAATTGAACCCTCTAACATTATCTACTTATTTAACAATTTTTAAGGTCATATTTTATTCATAAAAGGTCCTTATTTCTTCCAATTCTTCTAGATATTTTTCTCCAATTTCAAACCCATAATCATTCATTATTTTTCCTAACAGACGAATATGATGATATTTTATCTGTTGTTTAATACTAAAATCCTTAAAATCTGGTCTTATTAATTTATTATTTAAAATTAATTCTGAAGCTTCTTCTAGTAGAAGTAATTAGTTCACTTCTATTGTATTTTTTTAAGCTCTTATAATTTTGTTTTGCTAAGCACTACCATCTTATAATTTAATTATGTTATATTTTTTAAGCTCTACTATTTTCTTTGTTCTAGTTTGAATTATAATTTGATTGGTTTTCATTTTTTTTTAAAGATTTAATACAATTGGCCAAATTAATTTATTTTTGTTTAGGGTTTTTTTTTAAATCAAAATTGTTATGGATAGCCAATATGTGGTCAATCCCATGGAAGATGAACATGAATCATGAACACCTATATTTCAAGATGAGGATGCAAGATCAACTCCTATTCCATTATCGGTGGATAGAAATCATGGATTTTCTATCTCAACTCCAACTTCAAATGCTACTCCAATTTGTCCAACATCTTCAATGAATGATGATGATGCCACTTATAATCCCAAAAAGATTAATATCGGTAGTGTGGGAGCACTTCACAAAACAAAACATTCGTGGAGAGTGCAAAGCAATATGTAATTATTGGAAGAGAATGCTTGGTGGGAAGTCTAAAAATGGAACCACTCATTTGCATGATCAACTTAGAAGATGTCCCAAATGAACACGTAAAGACCTTAACCAACAGTATGGTGGATGGAACAACAACACTTAGCAATTATGCCTTTAACCAAGCTTTGGCAAGAAATGAGCTTGCTCAAATGATAATCATGCATGAATACCCTTTATTAGTGGTTGATCATGGTGGTTTAGGAAATATTCTTCTCTTTTCCAATCATTATTTAATATTCCTTGTCAGAACACAATAAGGAATGATATCCTTAAAATTTACAAAGAAGAGAATTTGAAAACAATGAGAATGATTGAAATGAATGATAGTAGAGTTACAATTACAGTTGATATGTGGACAACTAATCATCAAAAGAAAGGATATATGGCCCTTACCACTCACATCATTGATGACTCTTGGGATTTACATAATGGATCCTAAGGTATCATTTTATATATAATTTATTGATAATTTTTATGTTATAATTTAGAAATTTGTTTTTTTATTTTTCTAGAATGCTTTTAATTAAGTTATTTATATGAATATTGACTTGATATATATTTTGGTTTTGTTATGTCCCCGCCCCACACACAAAAGAAGTAATTACCAAGGAGTTAATGAAAACATGCGCTATTGTGCGCATATTTTGAACTTGATTGTCAAGGATGGGTTGGTAGTGATTAAAGATGGGCAGTGATAGAGATTTGTAGAGTATTATGAATGAGCTACCCAAAGCATGGTAGAGTACATTGCCTAGATTGCAAAACAAGATGGATTTCAACATATAATAGTTGATACATCCCTAAATCTACAAGAATGTCTTTAGTCTGGCCAAGACAAATAGAGTAAATCTGCAAGTTTTCAATAACAGAGATAGTTGGGATATGGCAAGGATAATTGCTGAAAAATTGCAAGATCTTCTCTAGAAAAGTAACTAAGATCGTTTTCAGGGCCACGAGTCCATCACATTTATTTTCAAAGAGTTTCCCACGGTCCAAATTTGCAAGTAGCCGAATGGCACTATGATTCTTATGCGATTGTTGCATTGATGGCTAAAAGGATGCTAGAAAAATTTGATAAATATTGGAGTGTAACTCATGGCTTCATGGGGATAGCTACAGTGTTTGATCCAAGGTACAAGAAATGAATGTTGGAAAATAACTTTCCAAAACATATGGAGATGTTTGTGATGTCGAAACTAATAAAATTGATCATATTTGTTGTACCGTGCTTTCTAAATATCAAATAAAATATTTAAACTTTGGAGTTGGAAAAAACACTCCGTCATCGTCATCTCATATTTACAGAGAAAAATATTTTTGTAAGGTGGATATGATATAAGACATGACTGTAGCAATGGAGAAAGAGTAGAAGTACTTAGAAGAAGTCAAAATTTGATTTTTATTCAGGAAGAGGTAGATTCTGAGAGATCATCATAATTTGCAGTATAATCTCGCACAATGGTGGAAATGTGCCCGGTGTCAAGTCTCCGATGATGGAAAGGATTGCTAAAGATTTATATGCTATCCTTGTCTCAATAGTGGCTTTAGAATCTACATTTGGTAAGGGTGGTAGATTGTTGGGTGCATCTAGCATGATGGAGCTGCATCCAACTATAGTGGAGGATTTGACGTTTGTAGAAATTCGATTGTTAGATTAATTTAGAAGCCAACTTAATTTTATCTCACCTGATGTTATTGACCTACAGGTGGAAGGTTGGCCTATGCATCATATATATATGTACTTGATCCAAATACGATTTTATCGAGGAAATTTCTTCAACTCATATGGAGGAGAGATTGATATCAGATACCATGTAGCTTTTAACTTGGTAAAGTGTAAACATGTACATAGTAACTCATGTCTCTTTCATATTTACATATCTTTATAGAGTTCTTATTAACATATTTTCTCTTTTTTTGTTTACCTTTTTTTTATAAGATTGATAAATGGAGACAAGCTTAAGATGTTTCATATATAATGTTATTTCATATGTAATGGAAGTTGGACTATGTTTTTTATTTAATTTAGTTACTATAGAAAGTTGATATGTTTGAACTTTTAAAACAAGTTGCTTTTGTATGGTTATGTTCTTCGGGATTTTAATAGTAATAATTTGTTTGACTAATTTGAAGCTGGCCCTTTTGTCTAGCATGTAATGAAATGTTGGACTATAGCAATGTTATTTTATAAGAAGAATCTTTGAACTTTAAACAAAAGTTGCTTTTGTATGGCTATAGTTTTGTGTATATTTTGTTAGTGATAGTAATGGAATGTTCGGACTTGGACTAGAGTAATATTTTCTTTGACACAAATTGCTCTAATAGTTTCTTAGAATTTTAGGTGAATGATAGTGTTGTTGTGGTGTTATATAAATTATACCATTTTTTATTTAATGTAAAAGTACATCTTTTGTAATTATTGATGTAAATGAACTAAAAATAGTTAAAATTTTTATTTTATTTTTATCTCAACTCTTGTAAAAAGGGGACGGAGCTGAGCGGGGCAGGGTGAGTTTGTAATGAATGCATGCTTTAAGGATAATACTTACAGAGTCTGTAATACATGTTAAAACTTTAACAATAATCTGGGATTAGCTTCTTATGAATTTTTTCTTATTTCTCAAACAAGATAAAGTTTTATCTATAACTTTTTTAAGTATAGGTAATCGATGGTTGTTTAAACGCAGTGACATGTGTTTAAGGCCTCATGAATGAAATTAAGAAAATATGTAGAGACAAACTTGATCTAATTTTTTTTTAAAAAAAAAAAGAGAGGAAAAGGATGGGGGCTCAAAACACAAATTGTCATTAATGATATACCTTCTTATGAAAAGAAATAAATTATTTATTAGTTTCTAAAGAAATTTCAAACAACAAGGGAAAATCCTCTAATTTAATATAAGTGTGATTAAAATCCAACAAGATAGTAATTGAAGAAGATAATTTAAAGGAATTTCAATTTACCAATATTATTAGTAAGAGTAATAATACACAAATATTAGCACTAATAGACAGAATAAAACAGTTAAATTTTTTTTAAAAGTATTCAATAATATACAAAATTATCGTGCAAGATAAACAATATAACAGAAAAAATCGATTATATAAAAAAGGGACCAACTAATTATAATACATTTAAACTTTTTGAAAATAAACTAGAATTACTAATAAGAAAAATTTCCCAAAAATTAACAGAAGTAAAAACTTTTATAAATAAAATAATTGGAGAGTAAAGATGACTAGGTTAACTTTACAAAAATAAATATTTAACATAAATTAAACTTTAATACTAATAGCTAATGAACATTATGATAGTATAAATAATCAAAACAAACTTAGAAACTCGACAGAAATGAAAAAAAGTTGGGGGATTATCTTACCTGCTTAGCCACAGGTTAGAAACTTTATTAGAATTAAAAAGCAAAAATGAGGAAAATATATATAAAGAAACAATTGAAGAATATAAAATATAGAAAATCCCACAGTATAGATACAATCTACAGGATGGATATAATTGAAGACTTGGAAAAATCAAGCTCATATTTGGAGGAACCTACAACAATATTGAAAGGAAGTGATATAAGATACAAAGAATCTCAAGTAAGGGAGAGAAAATTATAGTAAGACAAAATAATGTTCATATACTGATGTTAGCAAAAATTATAAGATTATTAAAACAAAAATCAACACAACCTAAAGACACAATTAGCACAGAAATTTTAACTCAACAGTTTGGGACATTAATTATAAAATCAAAGCCGGGATCATAGTGGTCTACAGAAGAATTAAAGAAAAATCCATGCTTTAAAGCAAAATTTTCAGATATTACTGGTTATAAAAAATAAATGAAAAAATAAATAAAAGAGGTACTTTTCCCACAAACTTTAGAAGAAGCATTGAACAGAGTTTTAAATAGTAATATGTCAAGAATAGACTTTACTGATTACAACCCTAAAAAAAATAACTAAAGGTGACCATTCGTACTACTAAACAAAATTATAAATGGGTTTAAATATTTAAGTAGAAAAGATAAAAATTTTTTTTTGGAAGAACAACAAAAAAATAAGAAGTTATTGTTGTTAGATCAATCAGAGAGCAACAAAGTCAATGAGTAATGCTAGAAGACTTCAATTATTCAACAAAATAAGACATATTAGGACACTAGAAACTATAGTGACTCATAAAGTAATAATAAAAAGAATAAAAGAGAAAAATGTTAAATTAATTACTGAAGAATAATTATATAAACATGGATAGTTTGATAGAAAAATAAGACAAATGAACTTTATGATGAAATGGATGTGTGTTGCAATAGTGATTAGTCATAAATTATCCTTTACTTCCTAACACTAGAATCATATCAGTAATTAATAAAAACCAAATATTCTTTTGCACATGTAGGATTAATTTTCTTTAGTGTTATAGGGTTACATTTAGAAGGACTAGGAGCTAGAATAGCCCTGGCAATAGTTGATACAAGACAAATAGGTAATATGGCTAAAGTCATAATAGGTACTATCACAATAGATATGCATAATAACATAGGAATTATTCATAATACTCAAGGATATTTGATTATAGCTGGCACTCTTTACCAACATATTAAACTAAAAATAAGATCTAAAGGATATACTAAGATAGTACATATTAAACTAATAATAAGATCTAAAAAATATACTATGATAAAGAGCAAAACTAATTTACTTGTAACAAAAATCTTCACTGGCCAAATTTCAAACAATAGTCAAATATGGTATACTAAAAACAATGAAAGAATTTTAGAAAGTTTAGGATCACAAGGAATTAAAGCATTTCCTGCAAAAGTATTATGCTTCTGAAGATTCAATAATATCATAATGGACAATACATAATTTTTCAAATCCTATAAATTTAGTACCCAGCAAGTTCATTAATATGAACATGAAAATGGATCTGTTAGTTTTAAAATGTCGATTATAATAAAAATTGAGGAATTTAATAGTGAAGAAAATTTATATAAAAGGAAAAGTAAGTATATAAAAAGTAAAGATGTAGAATTTGAGATATATAACTATTACGAGAAAAACTAAATATGTTCAAAGAAAGAATTAAACAAAGGTTTAAAGTGAGCAAGATGAGATCTCAAATTTTAGAAAATATGCAAGGGTTACAAGATTATGTCACAAAAATGATTAAAAGAAAAGAACAACATATAGCTCAAAGAATAGTTCAATTAGAAAGAGAATTATCTGAACTTAAGAGCCCAAAAAAAAAATAAATAATTTTTTTTAAACTGTCTTTCATTCTTACAAGATTAAAATGAACACAATAGAATTAATAATTAACAACTATTATCCAAATTATGACTGGACAGACTGTACAGTAGATTTCTTAGAGCTCCCAGATGATATTGATGACATACATTTTCTAATAGAATGTAGGGATGAATATGTGGCCTATCCTAAAAAAGAAAAGGATAGCCAAGAGTGTAGATCACATTTCCAAGAAGAAGAAATTCACCAGCAACCAGAGAAAATAGATATTAATAAATTATTTGAAGAATCAAGAATAGTATCTAATTATGATGAGGTACTAACGAATGAACAAACACAACCTGGTCAAACACAACTTAGTAATAACAACCAAGCAAGCTCATCTGGATCTATTAGGTTAACTAGCACAAAAGATATAGCCAAAACAACACAACCGCTAAGACAACCAAGTAATTATTCACTATCTCGATATCCTGAGCAAAGCTATAGAACTTTCAGTAAGAAAGGAAAACTAGACTCTTTAGAAGTAATTAAGTCTATGCCACAAAAAATTTATAATAGTACTCCCTCGTTCTTTTTTATCTATCAGATATCCATGTTCCTTTTATCTGTCATTTTCTAACATCATGAAACATTTATTATTTATTTCTAAAATTACTCTTAACACTTTATTCAATTCTCTTTTTGGAATTAAATATAAAAGAGAAATGTAAAGATATAAATTAGGTGTAATTTTGGAAATATAACTAATTTTGTGAAATAACTAAGTTTCTGGGTATGTGAGATTCAGTCAACCACGACAGATAAAAAAGAACGGAGGAAGTAGTATGCTAATCATTATTATAGTATACCAACAAAATGGCTTGAATTATTATACATATGGAAATCAGATGCCATTAATACCTTGGAAAGGTTACCTAACACTTTAGGTAATTTAGGAATAGTAAATTTATAGAAAAATTATTATGAACTATTGCCCTCATATGACAAATAGTTGAAAAATAAGTTTTCCCAATGATTACCAACACTTCATAGACACGACAGATAACCCTTTTAATGTTACAATCCCGATCAAGCAAATAATATTCGTATAATACGCATTAAGAGGAGAAACAATACTATAAGATAATGCTGCAAGAGATCTAGAAAAATTGCATATGGATATGTTTACTGATATCTTAAAATTTAGCCAAGGATATATAACATTAGTTGTAAATACTGGCATTGCATTCTTAGGACCAAAATTGACTAAAAAATGGTTCGGTAAATTAACAAAACCACTAGAAGATTTAATATATATAAATCTTGGATTAACCAAGGAAATGAAAATCTAGTAGAAATACAACCAACCATATTATTTATGTTTAATTATCTAAAAGAAAAATATCTTGAAAATGAAGCGAAGTTGTAGATAGCCAAATTTTAGCTACTGAAATAAAAATATTTGTACCCTCTGTTTACAAAGAAGTTCCACAAGGACTGAAGATCATTACTAATAATTCTATCCTTGTTATCTAACTAAAATCAAGTTAATAGAAAGTGAATTGCAAAACTAAAATCCAGAATTGCTAAGAACTAAGGTTGAGGTTTCAAAGAAGTAATTAACCAATTAAATGAAAGAAGAGTCCAGATAAGATTTCACTTAGGATTATTAAAATAAAGTAATTGCAATTAGCATAAGATTTCAACAAGATAAGCACATAGATGAATCCAACAATTCAAAAGAAATCTAAATTAGAAAAATATGAAAGTGAAAATATCTAAAACTATCATCAAAATCACGAGGCATACATGGAAGTGAACCTTCCACTGGGGCAATGTTCATCTCAAAACAATGGAAGTAATGTGCTAGAACAAACTCCATGACAAAAAGAACCCCTCCCACCCACCCACCCCACCCCACCCCACCACCTCTAATGTCTTCAACAATGGTGATTGATATGAGCCGATATTGTCACCAAGGATCATCACTCTCTACCGACTTCCTTGATCTCCATCTTCTTTGTTATCCCCGCTCCAAAACCCTAGTGGTCGTTCTGTTCCAAGAGATCCCCAAAATCAAGCCTCCTCTTTCACTTTTTTAGCCTTCCTTTTATATTCCCAGGAGTCAAGTAAGTATACAGTCAAGTACATGGGCATATATTTTGCCGATTTAACTCTCTAAAAATTTCAGAACATCAATTCTGTAGTTACATGGCCATGTAAAATGGCGGCTGGCTATGTACTTCTCTAGACAATCCTGCTATCCAATACTTGGGAGGTACAAGGGTAAGTACATAAGCACGTACTTTGCCTATGTAGTTTTCTAGGATCTGTTATACTCAAGCTAGGGAGGCTTACACGGTCAAGTAAATGACCATGCTCTTGCCCCATTTATTTCCTTGGAAATTACACATTGCTAATGTTTGGGAGATACACTGGTAAGTGCATGGGTGTGTGCTTTGCCTGTGTATTCTTTTAAATGTTGTTCCTGGTTCTGTTTCACTCTAGATTTCATGCTTTGGCTTGAGTGGTATTTATATTCTCCTGAGAGTATAAATTGGGGGAAGAAATAAGCACCAAATTATTTTTAAAAAACACTTTTGAGGATATCATTAAGTGGATAAAATAGTATTAGAATTTATATGATATAACACTTATCAAATAACCACCCCCCTTCCCTTTTCACTTACATTTTTCTTGTCCTCAAGTTAAAAGATAATAATAAAAGGTTAGTGCTTGATCTCAAGCTCCAAGAACTTAAAGTCTCAAGTGTTTCAAGAAAATGAGAAACATGTAAAATACATCCATAAGTACTTTTAACAAGTATAAGTACGGCCTACTCGAAGTGTTCCATGTGTGTGTGTATGATTCATCCTACATCACTGCCTTTTTAACAAAGATTTGGTTATTTTTTGACATTGACGGTTGTTCCACTTAGGCTAACACTAAACTTTTTGAAATGGTAGCTTTCACACATCCTTAGAAGGTACCTCTTTCTCCCGTTATGGCATACTAGTGTCCAACTTTTTGAGAATCCTTTTATGGCTCACACATCCTTAAAAGGACTTCCAAAAGTAATACCAAAGCTATCATAGACACTACACTTAACAGATAAAGCCCAAAGTGAACTCCCTCTCCACACACACACACACACACACACACACACAGATATACATTGTTCTCAATGTAACATGACTTATCTAACAAGATAGAACAATTGCTAGTAATAGTTGTGTGAGAGAACACAAAAAAAAAAATGACACTTCCCCGGTAAAATTTGTTCAGCCTTGGCAATAACGCTGATGTGTTGCTCCCTTAGCCATGCACATGAAATTCATACTCTAAACTCTTTGAGATAGGGTTTGGAAAGTTTGAGGAGATTCGAAGAGTATTGGCTGACATTATCTTATGTATTAGAGGAGGTTTAGTGCATAATAAGAAAATTATGAAATACAAAAAATAAAATAATGAAAAATGAAATTAATCAAAAATAAAAAGTACAAAAGTAGTAGGGAATAAACTCATACTAAATAAAAATAAAAGTACAAATTTCATTAAATGAAAATAAAATAATCCTATCAAATCTCGCGATCCTCGTCCTTAGATGCGATGTTGTCCAGATCGGAAGTAGTCTAACTCTCGGAACTACCAGAGTAGTCATTGTCACTTCCACTCTCATTCTTAGTCTCACCCTTTACCTCCATTCATGATACTGAAGTCGATATAAACCTAAAGATAGGAGAAGTAGCTCAGTCCCTACATGTGCCACCAGTCAGCACAATGACTCGACGATCCACCGCTTGGTCGTGGAATGTGGTAGATTTCAAGGTGGGATGGAGCTAGAGTCGGGATCTGAGTCGGTGGCAGTTGTAGGGGAGGTGTCTGCTAGTGCTCAAACTCAATGGCCCCGACTTAGATGTATTTGTGTCCTCGGGTGGTCCACTGAAGGGGAACTATCCTCATAGCCTTTAAAGTGTCCATGGCCAAAAGGATAGTCCCACCTACTAAGATCATACGCCCCTTGTCCCTGAGTCTCCCCATCCCATGAACAAGCTGGGTGATATAAGGGCCAGTGTGGAGCGTCTTGACTTGAAAATTAGAGACCTGATGAAAGATAGACTAGGCAGCGACATACCCTAGGTGAAAGAGTACGTGCTCAGTCATTGTACAAAAGAAAGTGAAGTCCACTATAATCATGACTTCCGTTAACTCCTCACTCCCTGTAAGTGTTCTGTAAAGAAGGGCGTGAATGTAATTCAACACTGGGGAGCACAAAGTTTACACCTACGAGTGCTTTGAGCCATAATTCTAGTCCTAGGTAATCCAACGTCATCGCTATGGCTATGGAATCCCAAGAGGGAGGTAGGTCTGCAACTCCTGGTACTCTAGAGTCTTTGTGAAATCCAGGTCGTCCAGCTCCAAGTGCAAAGAGAAATCAGTATAGGACATCTAGGTCATTTTTTCTTATAGCTAGAACTGGATCATATCGCTCCTATGTTAATTGGGAGGTACTCTTAGGATCAGGAAAGTGGAAAGAATCTCCAACATCAACTCTCGATGTGCTGGCTCATCAATGGAGAATATCTATTCCCATGAGTTATCCCTTAATAGCTCGTGGACATCCAATTCCAGCCTATTAACTCAATTATGGCATAGTCAATAATTCAGGTTTCCTCAAATTCCCCAAACAATAATTGGGAAAGTCGTGCATATTGCTCATAGTGAGTAGGTACAATAAAATACTGAGCGGTTGATGGGGCAAAGAAAGTTTCCCCACGAGTCTGCTTGAGCCTATACGTAAACAGTTTTGTGTTGATAATCTTCTGTAATAACAAAAATGGCATTAAAATCCACAGGATAATATGAAAAATAAATAACAGCAATGTACACGGGTGTGTATCTTGCTATGGGACCGTGTTGTTCAATTTTACTCTAAAAACATACCAAACTGAGAACTACACGAGCAGGAACACGCCCATATAGAACTGGCTGGGATCATGTATCTCCAGTCTCTACTTAAAAGCCTACCAAACCAAGAACTACATGAGTATGAACATGAATATGTAGAAGTGGCTGGGACAATGTACCTCTCATCTTCCTCTCTTGATGAGGGTTTACACTTGCAAAGAGCACAGCCTTATAAAACTTTGTATACCTATGTTTCTCTGGTTCTAGTTGAAATCATCATATTTTCTAAGTAAAAATCCTAGATCTAAGTTCCATGATGTTCTACTATTGATGCACAAGAGTTCTATGAAGAAAATGGAACAAAAAAATTGTACAAAATGCGAGATTTAATTCGTAAAACTTACCAATTAGAGATGAGAAAACTTGGTTTCAAAGAGCGGGAAGAGTGAAGTTCCTCGTCGAAATGAAGAAAAAATGGCACCAAAAGGTTCTAAAGTGGATGAGGATCAAGTAGTGAGTTCCTCATTGAAATGAAGAGAAAATGCCACCAAAAAGTTCTAAAGTGGATGAGGAACAAGTAGTGAGAGATTTGGGACCACTAGGACAAGTTTAAACAAAGATTGTGTAAAAGAACACTGGCAAAAGGGTGAAAAAGAAGGGAAAATCTCTTCACTTTTCAAAGTACATAGGGAAAGAACATAGACATGCATCTCACCCCATACCCATGTACTTTCCCTCAAACCAACATTGTTTTTCCAACATTCAAACCAAGATTTACATGACCAATTACATGGCCCTGTAAAAGCTTCATCTGCCCATGTTTTTTTCTCTACCTACAGAATAAGAATGTGTTTTACCCACACTGAGATTTACACGGGCAAATACACGGCTGTGTAGCTCCATCCATGACCGTATATTTCAATATTTTCAAGGAAATTTACATGTTCGCATATGACTGAAAAAGGTTGGTTCCAATTTAGTGTTTAAATAATTGGGGTTGAGACCAATGATTTCTTCAACATGAAAAAACATTCAAACAATATTGATCAAAATCAAATGGAATATCTTTAATCAATAGGTTAGTAAGGGTTCAGCAAATTTGAAAAAATCTTTGATAAAATATTGATAGAAGCCCGCTTGTCCTAAGAAACTGTGCATGCCCTCAACTGATGTGGGTGGAGGTAATTTCTCCATCGCTTCAAATTTTACCTTATTCATCTCGATCCCACTCTCAGGTACTAGGTGTCTAAGTTAGATGCCTTCATGCACCATAAAGTGGTATTTTTCCCTGTTTAAGCTAAATTCACCTCTTCATATCTCTGTTAGACTTGAGACAAGTTGGCTAAACAATATCAAAAAAATTTTCCATACACAAATAAAAAAATCATTTATGAAAACTTCCATGATGTTATCAATAAAACTAGAAAATATCTTGCCTACAACGCTGAAATGTGGCTTAAACATTACAAAGACAAAAATGCATCCTTCTGTAGGCAAAAGTGCCATAAAGACATGTAAATGTTTGTTTTTGTTGGTCATGGAGATAAATAGGAATTTCAAAGAAACCTAAATATCCATCCAAATAGCAAAAATATGAATGGTTAGCTACCCATTTAAGCATTTAAATATGAAAGGGAGTGGAAAATGGTCTATTCTAGTGGGTTTGTTTAATTTTCTATAATGAATGCACATGCTTCACCCCATGACTATCCAAGTAAGCATAAATTCATTGCTTTCATTTTTCACGATATTCATACTCCCTTTCTTAGGAACTATTTGTACCGGACTTACCCACTCACTGTTGTACCCTGTCCTGATTTAGACCTCGGGCCTATTTAGATTTTTATGCTTGCATTAGTTGTAAAATGGTCATTTAGTAGTAGTGGCATTTTGCATGTCTGCAAAGTAGCTTTTATGTGAAAAATTGGGGGCAATTCCGTCATTTGGATCCATTTTCTATGATTTTTCTATTAAGAGGGCAATTAGGACATTTCCTATATATATTTAAAAAAAAAAGAATGAATGAGAGAAACCAACCAAGCTTCTTCTCCTTCTTCATTTCTTTCTCCTTGTTTCTTGTTCGGCCGACCCTAACCTTAGAAGAAACTTTTTTTCCGGCAAGAATTTCCAGTGAACTCAAATACCAAAATTCTTCCTCCCTCACTCCTGTATCTGGTAAGCCTTAGATCCAATGTTTTAATTTTATATTTCTCCCGTATTTTCTTGTTTTTAGAAATGTATAAAAACTATGAATTCTCCATGGAGCACCAAAAATTTTGAGTCTTTTCTGGTATTTCTTTGGTCCACATTGAAGCTCTCCTTGCCTTGAAGTCATTGGAACTAGGTTTACTCCATTCTGATGTCGTTTGGATCCAAAATAACGTTATCTTGCCCTTAAACCCTAAGATTTCATATTATACATGTATAATTGTATTTTCATGCATTTTCTTTTGGCCATCATTCTTATGTTCATTAGAATTTGGATTCCCTGCTTGTATTTAGGTGGCGAAGCATCCTCTGAGGGGAAGGAACTTCCCAAACAGTGAGAGCGTCTCAGGACGAGACGACTGGTTCTGTGAGTGGTTAAATTTATAATTGCATAGATTTAATAAGAGTACTAAAGTATTTCTTCATGTGTTTTATCACATAAATTTGATGATAAATTGGTTTCCTTGATATATATTTTGAGTACGAATTTACTTGAAATGGTTAAACCTAGAATGCTTATACCTATTTATTTTGAAAGAAACATGTTTACTTGCATTCCCATATTTATATGCAAATGGAATATGGTTTGATGTATATTTCTGTATTTATATGCAAATGGAACATGGTTTGATGTACATTTCCTAGTTTAAACATTGTATGATGGATTCTTTGAATTGGAAATTGGAAAGAATTATATTGTGGCATTCAGTTTTGATGGTGACGGTGGACTTTAGTCCGACACTGCAGTGTGGGGTTCCACAGTCCGGCCTGATGGGAGGCGGCGTGGTTAACTCTGGTTTACCCTGGTCAAGAGGTGCGCGGAGCCATTGACAGGGGGTTCTTTTATGTGAGAAACCCGGGGTCACCACACGGGGATCTCAGTGGCCAACACCAAGGAAAGACAACCTTTTAAATTTAAAAAAAAAAGTTTTAAAACTCCTTGGTGGTCTCATAGCTAGTCGTGGCCACGATTAGAGTGGGAATTGTTTTAGGCCAGCCTGTATTTTGGAGCTATGTTCATTGTTTTTTTTTAAATGCTATTGGCTTTTACTATTGATGAAACTTGTGTTACTTGTTAATCTGTTGAATACTTAGAATTGATTATATATATTATTATTCGTGTGGAATTACTATTTGAAATACTTTATCACTCTATTACATCTATGCTGACACCACTCACTAGATAACATCTGTTACTCACTATTTTCCCTTCTTCTATCTTTTCAGACTGCGACGTTGGACAGAGTTGTGCTGTGCAGCAGTAGAGTGATTTATCTGTTCATCTTGTTTAGGTTTGTTATAGTATGCATGTAAAATTTATGGATCCACTAGACTTGACCTTTATATGTTGTTCATGTATTTGTATTTTCCGCTTGTATCTGAAACCTTGGTTTGTACTGTTGTTGATGCTACTTGTGTTTAGGGTGTCTAGTATCAGGGAACCTTATTGTGATCTTATTATTATTTTGTCATCTAGCTATGTAATTGTGATAACAAGTTTATATTGAGCCTTACGGCGATCTGAAGGTGGGGCCGTTGTGGGACTCACTTCTTGTCATCGTGGCGGTTGCCACGTGCCCGGTTAGGTTCGAGGCGTAACACTCACTATCTGAAATAGGGTAGATCAGACTAGCATCTAGTAACTTAAGCACTTCCTTGTTCATTATCCCTTTCATATTAGGATTTAATTGTGTTTGAAGTTCAATAGATAGTTTAAAATTATTTTCCAAAATAATTTTATTTATGAAAATCGATGGATTAATGTCCTTAATGTCATCTATGGCGCAATTTTTTAGTTTTGATATGGCTAAAATTAGCATTAATGATCATAGGATAAGTAGAGTTAAGTCCAAGAAATTCATACCTGAGGAGAGATTGAACTGGTTTAAATTCTACCTAAGGTATTTTCTCCTCTGCGGCCTTACTTAGGTTTTCTAACCTCAACTCTTCAAACATGGCCTTCTGGGATTAAATGTAAGGTTGTCCATCTAAGAAATGCACATATTCTCTAGATTCCATCATCTTCATTGTCAGCCAACTCATCATGAACCAAACAATGTTCAAGTGGATCGCCTAAATAATGCTTGGGCATCTCCTGCTTAATATCCTGTTGAAGCATGTCAGCCTTGCAATAAGAACCCTCGACAAAAGATTTCTTCACAATGTAAGACAAATAAAATTGAACTATTTCATCCCCAATTGTCAAAGAAAAATTACCATTTTTGACATCAATAATAGCACTATAGTAACTAAAAATAGTGTACCTAAAATAATGGGAATATGGGAATCTTCCTCTATCTCTAACACGACAAAATCTATTGGAATAAAGAACTTACAAACCTTGATAGGTACATCCTTGAGGATACCTATCAGATATTTAATTGACAGATCTGCAAGTTACAAAGAGATTGTCATTGACTTCAATTCACCCATCTCTAACTTCTTTGACATAGATAATAGCATCAAGCTAACACTCTCTCCTATGTCATATAGTGCTTTCTTAAAACTTGTAGTGCCTATCACACATGGTATGGAAAACTACCCGAGTCCTTGAGCTTTGGACGCAACTTGTTATGGATGAGAACGCTTGCACCTTTTAGTTAAAGTTGTTCATAAAGTTACCTTGTTCCATTGGTGGTGCTTGACAAATGAGATTCCCTAACTAGCATCCAGTAGCTGCAAGACCAACACATCCATAAATTTTACATAACATAACATGTTGGATATCCCTACTACATTCATATTCATCGTGTCAGAATTCTGAGATAAGGCATCCACTTTAGCAACTATGATGGCCAAGGTGTCGACATCATAGTTGCTTGGATCTTTCTTTGAATGCCTTCTCTTTCATTAGAGTATTGGTCATGGTTCAAGTTCATGTTTTCCAATAAGTCATAGGCTTCATCTATCCTCTTATTTATTAAAGCTCCTTCTGGTGCAAACTACTATTATTCTTATGGACCCCAACCCTTTTATACTTAGTCAAAATATCATTATGTTATAATTAGTTTAAATTTTAAGTTTTTAATTATTTTTGAATTTTAAATTTTAAATAACCTTGTCCTTACCCTTTACAATAAAAATCTTTTAATTATTTGGTTCTGAAGCCCTAATCAATCGATCTCCCTAACATTGGTATCAAACCCTATTCTCCCTTCTTTTGTTATGTGGGGGTACTAGTGATATGATTCCGAAAGCTTCTAATGTGAGAAATATATAGATGTGTGAGGCAGGATTTGATCAAAGGATGGATCTTGATAAACACCTAAATGTGTGTATTCTATACATATATTTGTTGTACTATTCATGTATTAATTGATGAATCAATGCCGTTTTTGTGGTTTAATTGGTCTTATTCGTGTTACAGGCTCCAAGGATGCCCATGCGAGCTCGATGACGCAATTGAGAAAGAAATTGGCACCAAAAATGATGTTTTATAGCCCTGGCATTGTAGCAACACTAGCAGGCACTGTAGCATGAAGGACTTAGGAAATGGCGAAGTCTCTAGTTTTGTTGATGGGCTTTTTGATGGCTGTGAAGACTCCTATAAACTGGCTGAAGAATGCGTAGTTACTTTAGCCAGTTACTTCAGCATTACTGTAGCACTCACTATAGCGCTTCACGAAAATTTTGGTAGAAATCCCGAGGCTCTTATGGGTTCCTTCACTCCCATAAACTAGACTGTGAAGCTAACCCAAAAGTTTTTTTAAAAGAGGTTTTTAAGGCTTTTTGGGATTCATTATCCCTTCCTTTAAGCTCTCAACTCCACATTTTAGATCCGAGGTGAAAGAAGGTGATTGATGACATTTTTGAAAAGAAAATCGATGGGAGAGGCATAAACTACCAGGATCCACCCTTGATCCTACTTATAGAAGCTTGGAGACAACGAGGGAAGCTGCCCCCACTGCGGCCTGTGTGGAAGCTTTTCATGCAATCTGAAGAGTCATTCGGTTTTTAATCTTTGAGGGAGTTTTGCTTATGATTGCTTTAAATGTTTTCATCATGATGAACTTTGTATTTTCTTGTATGGATGGCTAAATACCAAGGTCTCGTGTTTTGTTGATGGATTTTCTGATGGCCATGAAGATGCCCATAAACAGACTGAAGAATGCATAGTTTACTGCACCTAGTTATTGTGGTAGTTACTGTAGCATTCACTGTAACACTTCACGGAAATTTGGGCAGAATCCCCAGGCCCTTACGAGTTTCTTCACTCTTGTGAACCAGACTATAAAGCTAACCCGAGAGTTTTATTAAAAGAGGTTTTTAGGGCTTTCTGGGTTTCATTATCCTTTCCTTGAAGCTCTCAACTCTACAATTCAGATCCGAGGAGAAAGAAGGTGATTGATGATATTTTTTAAAAGAAAATCGATGGGAGAGGCATAAGCTACCATGATCCACCCTTGATCCTACTTATAGAAACTTGGAGATGACGAGGGAAGCCGCCCCCATTGGGGCCCGTATGGATGTTTTCATGCAATCCGAAGCATCTTACAGCTTCTAATCTTTGAGGGAGTTTTGCTTATGATTGTTTTAGTTGTTTTCATCATGATGAACTTTGTATTTTCTTGTATGGACAGCTAAACCCCAAGGTCACCCGATGCCGGTGAACCTTGGGGTGTATTTTCTTGTATGAATCCTTAGTTTACTTTGAACGCTTGTGGTTTGATTTTGTGATTAAATCTTTGTGTTCTTTGATGTGTTGAATTGCATGAGAACTCTATGGTTTGACTCCTAGGTTAGACTTGGATGCGCGGGATGCGCCTCGTACTAGACTGACTTAGATTGAAAAGGATCCATATACAAATACACCTAGGGATTAGGGTATTTTGTATCCCTCCAACTATTACTGATGAACCTAGATATATGTGTTTGATCCTAATTAGAGAATTCCCTGTCCCCAATGCAATCATAGGAGTATTTGGTCGGAAGAAATTTTGAACCAATACTCGTATGGGATTAGGGGTAATCATTGAGATATTTGGGATTACCTGCGTCAGGAATCTCTTGGTCCAAAATAACCACTGCTTGTAACATTAGCATTCTTTAAGCGTTAGTAGCCCTGAGAGAATCAGCATATGTGACCGTCCTTTCCTCTAGATTTCCCAATCTTTCAACCTGGTATATTTTCATCCTCCTTTAGTAGTTTTTATTCACTTTTGCTAGTTTAGGACTCTTGCACTCCGATTTGTAGGCTAAACAACAAGTGAAGAGGAAGTAAAGGTAGCTCTTTGGCCCCATAGAATACGACCCTTGTGTTGCTCACAGGGTATTACTAGATGACCCCGTGCACTTGCCGGTGTTCACATCAGATCTTAATTGTATCGGATGGTATGTTTTTGTTACTCTGTTCTTGGTTTTTGATTGTGCTGGGGGTTTCCAATATGATGCCTTTTATTGTTTCCAATTTTGAACTGTTGAATGTGTTTTGTGTATTCCTTAGTTTGTAGTTGTAGCTTTCAATCATGTTCTTTGTCTAGCTCATCTTGTTAGTATGCTTATTTATGTTTAAATTGAACCATGAAAGTGTAATCCCCAATCTCTTGTCTCTTTCTATACCACAAAAAACTATGATTATGTTGGTATGCCTTATAGGTAGTTGTAATATTGCCTTAGAGAGAGAGAAATTGATAGTTGATTTTGTTTGATAGGTTTCATATTTTTGTCTTTGGTAATAATAGAAACCCTTCTCCGATTTTAGGGGTCTTTTAGGCAGAATTTGGGGGAGAAAAAAATATAAAAGTTGTATATTTTGATGTTACCTAAATACCTACAAAATTTCAAATTTTATACATCTGTAGTTTGTGAGATATAGCCTATTAGTATAATTGTCTCAGATGACATTTCTGTGCAAAACTTGAAAATTTATGGGAATTTTTGATGATCATGGAGTTTGAATTTTGTAAGGTAAAACATAGAAAAGTTCTCTATTATAAAGTTATCCGATTGTCAGTAAACTTTCATTGCCTTTGAAGTTGTATATTGAGAGATATGCATGTTTGAAATAGATGCATTTGAATTAGAAGTTTGCAGAAATAGTTGGAGATTCAAATGAATGGTATAGATTAAGTAGTGTTCTAAACAATGTGAATTTTGGATATATCATAGTTTTAGGTGTCTAATCTTCTTATTATCTTGAATTGTGTAATTTGGAAAAGTATAGAAAAGTTATGCTAGTTTTAGTTCTCAATGATACGAGTCATGCTTGAATCAAGCATTTGTTAATCTTTTTATATGAATTTATATTCTAATAAGATCCTTTGTTAATGTACAAAATGTTTGATATTTCAAGTAGGGAGAATTGATCACTCTAGTTAGGTGGTTAAGAATCCAGTGTTATGCACGCTCATCTGATATTGTTGAAAGCTTTAGAAGTTAGGTTACCTTAGCACTTCTTTTAGTTTTCTTGCCTGTGTTAAATAGGCTTTTGATATTCTAGGAAATTATTCTCAAATATAGGGATTTCTGAAGAAACTTGTTTGATTTGGGATTTGGAGTTTTGTAAATTAATCAAGTACCCACATATAAATTATACTATATGTATAAACTAGAAATGTCTTGTTTTTTTTTGTACCTCTGAAAGTGCCAAAATGAAAAGAAAAAGAAATTATTATCATTAGTATATATTATTACTGCTTGAATGATTTTATATTTAATATTATTCTTTTTGTAATTTTTATTTTTATTCATTAAATTATGTATTATTGAAATTCACAGTGAGATATTTGTTTTCTTAAATAATTGGAAATATTTTTAGTGAAATTGGGATCATTTGAGCCTTGGTATTTTGACTTTGTGGAATGTTTGGATAAGAAATATTTTGACATAGTACTCATAGTTCCCATATTAACTTTGCAATAATCATTTCATTGCGGGTAAACACTGACCATGTCGACATGTATTTTGATCTAGAAACTATAGTTTCTCACGACTTTCCATGGGTGAAGAATAACAGGCTTTGATAATTCTGGCTAGGGTCACCAAGGGTAAAAATATGGCCTCTGATAATTTTGGCTCTGGTCATTGAGGGTAAATATATGAATTCTGTTATTTTGTTTTGGCAATAGTTGTTTGGGGGATCTATATGTTCAGTTTTTGACATCTGTGTTATTTGAAATAAATTTGACTTCTGTTATTTTTATTTTGATAAATTATGTTTTTTGTAAATGATCCCTATATTTTTAGTGGGTACTTACTGGGTTTTTAGGCTCATAAATTTCATTGTAAATTTTCTCAAATCAGGAGTATACTTGTGACAGATATCTTAACTAGAATCATTGAGCTTGCACCATTTTAGTAGTAGATAAGGAAGACTTAGATTTGTATTTTGCTTATTTTGTACTCCAGCACCTTAGTGTTTTGATCTAGCTTGTTATGAAGTTTTATTTATTTATTTTTTGGCTTCGTAATTTGTGGTTTGTTTCTTCGCCCAACTTTGAGAATCGGGTTTTGAGGCCTTACACACCTACTGGGATCGGCCTTGTAGGTGTGCGCCAGTTTGTCGATATACCGAGTCCGGCAAACTGGGTTTGGGGTGTGACAATTGTTATGTTGTAAGTCTGACTATTGTAAACACTTTGTACTAGCAACCTCTTTGTAAGTCCATGGAGGGGAACACAATCACAGTAACTACTGGAATCGGTCCTAGGTGTCATATAAGGATTCTCAATCACTTTAAGTAAAGCTTGTAATTTGGTTTTTGATTTACACAGTCTTGCTTAGCAGAAAGTAAATAACATGAAAACTTAAAAAAACTGGTCCAACGTTACATTCGAATCTGTTGGAAGTGAGTGTAACCACATCTTGGCTTTTTTCTTGAAAGAAAAAGGAAAAAGTCTTAACTCGATAGCATGTTAGGAAACCCCATTGAGCTTTTATGGTGTTGTACAATTCCAAAAATATAGAAATATGGAGAGTTGGGTCTTTTGTTGGTGATTCCCACATTGATTCTGCTAAACTGTGTATAGTAGAGTTGGCTTCAATTCAAAGTTATTCTCTTCGACAGTGGGTCATGCGACACTTGAATGTAGCTCTTGTACATTAGACGTGGTGAAATCCTTTAAAGTTCTATTATTATCTTACATTATTGAGGGTTATGATTGTTGAACCTTGTTCTTTCTCTGGTATTGGCTTCTAATTCACAAGGTCCTCTTGGCTTTAAGATCTAGGTCTACAAAGTTATCAAGATTTCTTGATCTTTGCTTAAATGGGGCAACCTCCTATAAAGAAAAATAAAGTAAAATGAAAATAGCCAGAGAAAATTAAGGAAACTAAAAATAAAATTTCTAATTTAACTAAATTGCAAATTTAATCATTATGAACAAGCAAAGTCCCAAGCAACCACGCCAAAAACTTGATTGTAACCACAAGTGCACAGGTTGTCAAGTAGTAGTAAATAAGATATCATTCCCATGAGGACTGTGATGTCAATTGCTAATTTCTTGCAACTAAAGGTCATCCAAAGAAATAAGAATTTGAATATGGAAAATGAATATAACTAAATGTAATTAAAACTAAAACTATAAAACTATGGCTATTGGCAAAGAGTGGAACTTCAAAATTTAAGAAGTTCCAAGATTAGGTTGTCACCGCAATGATAAACAAAAGATCATATACTAACTTTTTCTATATTATGCTTAATCCTTTGAAGGTGGTTTATCCCAAGGTACTTGCTATTTCCTTTTAGAATATAGTGAGTTATCTAACTTAAATTAACTCTTACTTTCATGGTAATTGAATTAAACTAGACCATTTAAGTTTCATGATAATCATTGATCCTCAAAAAATCCAAATCTAGGGTTTCACGCTTAGTCCTAAGTTTCTAACACTTCAGCTTATCTTTAATTCCTTCCATTGGTGTCTAAGATCACGCAAATATGGTCTTCATCACATTCATAAGCATTATAACATTAAAATAGAGAGAAAAGTCAATACAAAAATCTTTGTTCATCAAGGGGCTAATCCCCAACCCTAGAAAAAATAAATCTACTCTTGTTTGATCTACAACTCATGATGTTCAAACTAAGCATCAACAAACCAAAATTAAAATAAAAAAGATATAAAGAAAACCTTGGTTAGATGGATGAGTTCCACGCTTGAAAGTAGATAGATCTAAACCTCATAACCTAACCACATAAGCCAAAGATTATTTTTTGAAAACTCTCCATGGTCTTATATAGTTATGGTTTTCTTTAACGAGCAACTGCTGCAGCCGTTGTGTGTACCACAAGTTGGCCATGGAGCTTTCTGTTTTCAAATCCGGCATTATGCTCCATGCCCATGGTGGTTAACACTGGCGGGTCATGTTTGAATTCATGCATGAGAATCTTTTACCTCTCCACAACTTCTCTTTCCTCTTCTCTTTTAAAATGTTACA
Source organism: Dioscorea cayenensis subsp. rotundata (assembly GCF_009730915.1). Classification (NCBI taxonomy): domain Eukaryota; kingdom Viridiplantae; phylum Streptophyta; class Magnoliopsida; order Dioscoreales; family Dioscoreaceae; genus Dioscorea; species Dioscorea cayenensis. Next base: position 5,633,353 of record NC_052490.1, read on the forward strand.
AATAATTAAGTAATTGATAATGAATTCCAACCATTTACATATAAAACAATACAAAATAGTAACCTCAACCAAAAAAGATAATATTCAAACAAAAATATCTTAGAAGATGCATGCTTAATTAATAAATTAGACTTTATGCCAAGCAAAATGTTAGGTACACTTTTTTTTTTTGGTTGTTCAAGTTTTTAATATTTTATATGAATATATCATGTGCATAAAAATATCTTAGATATTGTACATGATATCACTAATTTTATTACGTAGTAATCATTTAGAGGTAATCTACATGTGTCCAAGTAATCATCCTTCTGATCAAATATTTGATTGTAGAAATGGCATAACTTTTCATCACTGTTTTAGTTCTACATAAACATAGAAACTTGTATATTGTTTTATAGGCTGCTGGAGCTGAATCATATAGTGGATGCCTGAAACATGAACGTTGTTCTATTACTCTTCATCAATCTATTAAATGTGTTCTTATGAAGATTTCCAACTAAAGTGGTCTACGTTTTGGCCAATGATGATTTTCCTTGAATGCTTAAGTGATTGTGGTTATCAGTTGACTTTTGATCTTTTTATTTTGATTGGTATGTAATTTATTTAATTACAATATATATTTAAATATTAAACTTAATTAATCGTTTTTTATATTATTGTAATTATATTTTTTATTATATTTTATTATTATTAATTATTATAATATGTTTATATTTTATTATTGATCTTGGTAAAACTATTGATCCTAACCCCTGGGCTTCGTGAGGTCAATACTCATATCAAGTTCAACAATATTAGTTTTATCATTTTTGAGTTATGTATATCATCATCTAGTGGTTGCATTTTGCATTTTGCATTTTACAAATATTTTTTTTTAATTCCTTTATTACTACACCCAATTTCATGCCTTTGTTACCCTCCATATTTTTGGATCGTGTGCTTTGATTTGTTTTTTCGTGAAAGGAATTAAATGGATTTCAAAGGGTTTCAATCATGTATTCAACTTAATGTCAAAAAGGATTAATAGAATCCCAATTAAGTTATTTGTAATTTTGTATAACTAATTAAACCACCAAGTGTTGTTTCAAACTTCCCTTGGTCTAGATTTGGGCTCTCTAACCATGTAAGTTTTTGTACAAATGTGACATGCGGAATGGAAATGCATATATCATTATTGAATATGTATATTTCACAAATGCAAGTAGTTCTTTATGTGTTGGTCATTGCAATAGAGTAAATAAAATTATTAATGATTTCTAACTTCATCTATTTTTGTTCATTACAGATGTTGTAAGTGAAATAGTCCAAATCATTTTGTTAATCATACTCAAGCAAAGATTTAATTATAATATTTTCAAACATGTTACTTGAACCCAAGTAATAAAATTAATCTGAGTGAAGCAATGGGTGAAACAGTAACTACATAGTTATGAACAGATAAATACTCATTGCATAGACATATTTAATATTAAAATTAGAGATTAAATATAATTAATATGTGGTTAACAAATGAATTTTGAAGATATTGAATTGAAAAAAAAAAATTTAATTCAACATAAGTGAAAATATTTTTTCTAAAAAAAAAATCATTTCATTTCATAAGTACTGCAAGAAAATATGATTTGTGGGGCTGTAGAAGAATTATTAGTTTTAAGAAATTTATTTGCTGGTTTTCAAGGATAAGATAATCAAACATGACAGCAATATATTATGCCTAGTTTTCAGGGACAACCATGTATATGAGAATTGATAACTGTAAATTTTTCGTAAGTGAGATGTGTGCCTATAAGAAGATGTGTAATTCTTTGTTCTTGAAAACATTGAATAAAAATCTTTTTTTCCTCCAACTAACCAGCAACTCAACAAGTACAATAATAATTAAATAGGTAATCTCGTCCAAACAACAATTACCAAAGTACATTGCTAATCACAAGCATTAAGTATTCTGAATTCAATTGGATTACCCATATAAAGTGCAATTTTTAATAATGTAGTTCTACATTAATGAGACCCTCACCGGCTCAATTTGCCACTGCTTGTCAATGGCAGGTTAACATGTGCCTAAATGCCTGGGATTGTATTGAAATTCATTCCAATATATTAGATTAAATCTCTCCATGTAATGAAGGCGCTCAATTAAGAAATAAAACAAACGGTTTACCTCCTTAATTGGAGAAATTGGATCAACAACTTGAAACTGCCCAACAATTCGCGCGAAAAACATCATTTGTTGCTCAATTGTGAACTTAAGATTCTCGGCCTGAAACAATAATAAATTAACATTGCATCAGCATTCACTTAATTTCAAGCTTAAATTAGACAGAATTGTGAAGCTTATCTTTCAATTCAATCCTCAAAAGCTGGAGATCATCTAACTGGTTAAACCAAGTTATGTTCACAAGACATTAAATTGCCTATCTTATGATTAGACAGAATTGTGAAGCTTATCTTTCAATTCAATCCTCAGAAGCTTATCTTTCAATTCAATCCACCAGGTTTCTCATTTTATGTTTTATTATTGAAAATATGATTTAGAAAAGAATTTTATTGGAATAAAAACAAAAAAAAACATGTTTATAAATAGTGGAAATTGCTAAAAACACCCACAAAGTTTGCAATATGCACAGATTCTCACCCTAAATTTGAATATCCATAAAAACCCCTTTCTTTTAAATACAATGAATTTTTAAACCCCCAAGCATCTAACAGTGATTGATAAAGTTAATTTAGAATTTTTTGGACGAAATTGTCCCTTACGTGGGAAGTTGTGGCAAGTGTGACATGGTTTGGCCATAATACTCTTGGATGCAATGAGTTTCCATTTAAAACATGAGGTTTCTATTTAAAATATGAAGTTCTGTTTAAAAAATAAGTTTTCTGTTTAAGAAATAAGTACATGCATTACTCTTCATGCTAACCTAAATTCTTTTCTTTGTAGTTATAATGTAATCATGCCAACCCAAATTCTTTTCCAAAAACTTATTAAATTTTTAATGTAAATATCGTTATCTCTATATAATAAAGAACGGCCATCTTTATACTTGGTGGTCTTTATTTAACTATTGATGTTTTTGTTTAATATATTATGTTTACATTTAAAAAAGTGTTTAAATATTGTTGTTTCTACTTAAATATGTATGAGTGACCAAAATTAATTGATTTTTATATCCAAGATTAATTTGTCACGTGAATATTGGTTTTTTTGTTTAAATATCAATGTTTTTATTTAAACTTGATAAAAATAATATAAACTTGATGCTTTTAAATATTTTATAAAAAAGCTGAAAAAAGAACTATTTTGTTAAAACCAAATTTTAAAATCAACTCAATAAACAATTTTTAAATTTTTTTTTTATTTTTAATCGGACACAAGAAAATATGTAGGTGGTAATAAATAAGGCGAAAGTTGTATATGAAATGAAAATGAATAAAACCCAAACCTGATATATGTTAGGTTTCATCAAATCTTAAGTACAACATCTATGTCATATATCATATGCGGAAGCGGGATCACTTATCTCCACCCAAAGCAAATTGTTGAAGATGACGGAAATCTTTAAGTCCATGCTTGAAGTAACCAGGGACTCTTCAAATCTATCCCGTCCTCTCCCACTGATGGAGCTAGGTATTTGCAAGAACAATAGATTGGGAACCCTGGTGTTGTTCTATATATAATCCTTACCATCAAAGGATTAACTTCACTTAAAACTTAAGTAGATCATTATTCAAAGTACCAATCAGAGTTAACTTAGGATTCCAACAGATAAAGTCATGGACCACTTTATATAGTTTGAATTCATGTTGGATTAATATCATCATGAAGTTAATTTATAATAGAATTCAAACTAACAATATGTTTATAAGTCTAATAACAAAAAAAATATTAAATGAAAAATGAGAAAACAAATTTAGTCAATTAGAGACCACATTGCAAATATTTGAACTAATTTAAAATGTAGAAAAATATGCCCTTCAATAGTAAATCCTCTATGATGTGCATAGCAAGCAGTAGATGAATCTTAAATTGGAATCATTCATTTTCTTCATGTAACTTTAATGTAATAATACATTCAGCGAGAGTGGTTTAATGAATAATAAATACTTACAACAAGATGATCCTGTGTAAATGCCAAACCTACAACATGAAAGTGCAATGAAAAATAAATACTTACAATAAGACGATCATGTGTAAATGTCAAATCTACAACATGAAAATGATGAAATAAATCACCAAATGGCTAAAAAAAATTACTAATTATCAAACAATTATGACACTTTATATAACAATATCACACATACACAAATTACTAATAGTGCAGCTTATGTTTGAAAGTGGATCTCTAACATGCATAGATTTTGTAACAAGCCAATATTTGGGATAGATTAATTTGTTTCCTGCGTAGACCAATATTATGCTGTGAAGTTCAAATGAGTAGCATTACACTGTAGGCCTATTATGCAAACAAATCAACCCTATATGCATCCCCCCTAAAGACTTTTGACATTTAAATCCCATCAAATTTTGGCAACTGCTTTTTTTTTTAATAAAGAGCTCGCAACTTGGCACCATTGGAGAGTTTTTGTCAGCTGCATTGCAATCTCCTGAACCACAAGCTGTAAATAACCAAAGTTATCCTATTAATCCACATGCTGTTCCTAGTCAACACCAAAATTCTTACTCTTAGTGTTTTTAGTCTCTTATCTAATGTAAGCAACCATTTTGATGTCTTTCATATATACTTATAATCTTCCTAATTTTATTCTTCTCACACAATGTTCCGTAAATTCATGTAATGGATGTGGTTAGAGTCAACATTTATTTGGGCAATAATCAGGGTGCTTTATTTTTTATTTTTTTAATCCTGACCCCTATATTTGATACTATAATACTTGAATCTGGGCATTAAATTTTGATTTAGGTACTAGAAATTATGCTCAGTAATAATACGAAATGGCTAAAAAAGTTTAGACAGAAAAAAAAACCTTCCTATTGATTCCATCCCATCACTACTTTCATTCTTGTTCAATTAATATGTAATAAAAGAACAAGAAAATGAATGGAAAACGATCTGCATGTGCACTCTACTTCATAAGATAAACAGTGATAAAGTGAATGTATTCAACCATCCTCACCATGTGCACTATACTAGATATCACAGTCAGCTCAGATAAGAACTCTTTCACTCCTTGCCTTGACTCAGAGGATAGCACTCTTTCACTCCTTTTATAGCAACTTTTGTTCCATCGTCAACACTACAAGAAAAAATGCTATTTGCAACACATAAATTTGCGACACATAAAAGTGTCACAAATTTGCGATACAAATTGCAACAATGTGAGATAAAAAACCAATAAACGTTGCAGAAAGAACCAAATTGCATCGCAAAAAAACAACCATCTAAAAATGTTGCAAAATGTGTCACAAAAATTTGGGACTCAGCATATAATTGGTTTGCGACACAGATTGCAACACATTATTTGCAATGATCTATTGACATCGCAAAATGTGTCGCAAAATTTAGTTTGGGACACAGATTGCGACACATTATTTTCATTGATCTATTGGTATTGCAAAATGTGTCGCAAAGTTTAACAAAATAAAATTATATTTGTCTCAACCAAAAATGAGGGTTTTAATTTGTTGGTAATTGTAAGACAACTCCTCCATAGACATTTATTTTCAATTCTCTAGCTTCACCCTTATTCACTTCCATCAAAACTTTTGGTGATTTTTTTAACGAATAAGCATGACTATTTGGTATTAGTCCCTTTAAAACTTAATTCATGGTGATTTAAATTTCTATGCCTCTCTCTCCTCACTCTTTTTAAATATAAATGTGTTGTAAGATTTGTTGCAAAAACTGTTACATAGTTGCAACACAAGCTGCGACAAAATTTTGCGACAATCAAAATGTATTGCAAGTTTTATTGCAAAAAAATCACATTTGCAACATAATTTGTGACACAAAATGTGTCGCAAATAATGTCGCATATCATTGCAAATTGAATTGCAAATATTGTCTCAAAAAACCCATAAATTGCGATGAAATTTGCAACTTTTTCATTTTGTGTCGCAAATTTGCAACACATTCTTTAAAAGTGTCGCAAAAATTTGTGACATCTGAAACGTGACACATTCTACTGAGTTGCAGATTATGTTGCAAATTGTAATTTGCGACACATTTTGGATTTATTGTGTCGCAAAAATGTGTCGCAAATGGCGTTTTTTGTTGTAGTGCAAGCTTTACCTAAAGTCATTATCAACACAAAAACAAAATTAAAATCTGATTCATAAGCTAATTAGAAATTATAATTTAGAGTGGCATAAAATTATTACCATATAGACATAACCAAAACCATTCTCACCAATATAATAAAGCAATGAAGATAACAAAAATAGATACCAAATCAATTGAAAATAAAAGCTATACATCTACTACATCAAGACTGGCAATAAATCACCATTTTCTATTTTTTTCCCCTAGTACTATTTTATATGCAAAAACAAATTTCATAAATCAAGTGATTCCAAAATGAATGGTATTGCTACACTTAATAGCAACAAAGGGCAGTACAAAAATATAAATAGGCCAAAGTAAGTATGCCAAAAGTAATATAATCAGCTTTTGAGATAACAGTAATCACTTCTCACATGCAAAACATGGGTGGGAAATTTCTCACTGATCATACAACCTGAAACATGACAATCACATGAAAACCTTAGATTCAGGCATAATTAAAGATTGTTGTTTGGTGAAGACCGATTTAGTTATGGGATAAGATTCACCATGTGCGTTGAACTTCAAAAGTTCAGAGCCTCTGACATTGCAACCAACTCTACATGCTAAGAAAGAAGAATCTGTTCCCTCTATAGGAAAACTAAATACTCAACTTGGTACAAAAGAGAACTAGATGAAATGACGAGAGAGATTAACTTATGTCCATGTATTGTATATATAACATGCTACAACAATCATATCAGACCTTCAGTCTTCAATGTAGCGATGGGCGAGGGGCACGTGGATGCACTAGAGTCTTTGAAGGACTAACCTTGATTTATTTACAAGGATTTAAGTTCATCTCATATCGGGCTGACCAAATATTAGTAACGCAATAGATACAGACACAAAAAGTGTCACCTTATGGGCAAGGATCCAAGAACCACGCTGCTGCAGTTCAGAGCAGCTATTGCACTGTCAGCCTGCAAGATTATGAAAATATAGATTAACCAACATGTTGCTAAAAATCTATAAATATGTTCCAATAATTCTCACACTACTAATAGTGTTTTCAAAGAAGAGAAGATAATTAGGAAGTAAGTTGTTCTTCACACAACTATCATGGAATAATGCATCATGAATTATGGCCAACTACAGAAAATAAAATTATTATGTTATTAAACACACTATTTGTCCTAACAATAAAAGGTAGTTCAATTGAAAAACCAGAACAAAGGGTATTATAGTGTAACAAATTCGCAAATGAAGGATCAAATTGACAAAATTGGAGCTTGAAGGGTTAGTGTAATTGATTTTCTCTCAGAAGCACATGCTTATAGGAACCCATTTAGAGAATAATTAATAGTAATCTTATTGAGATGTTTAGAAAGAGATCAAGAGTGCACTTGTGGGATAACTCATGACAAGCCAAACTCCACAAAAACCTCCCTTTGTTTATTTCTTTCTAGTTTTGGACCTTGTACCAGATTAATTGTATGAAACTGACCAAGATATCATAAATTTCTAAAAATAGAAATAACTAGAGATCAGGAACCATGGAAATCTAGACACAAAGAAGAGTAAATTTAACAATCCCAAAAAACAATGGAACTTATACAACCTTTAAAAAAAATTGAAAAATATTAGGGATAAATAATAGGAAATCAATGATTTCCTAAAGAGAAGTAAGATCAAAAAGCAATATAAAGGTTATTGGTAATAAGATCTTGGGATGGCTACTAAGAACTTAAACTCCATTAAAACCAAGAAAGACTCAAAATAGCAAAAATAAGATCGAGAAAAAAAAGGGAAACTAATAACACTAAAGAGTATTCAGAAACCCTAAGAAATTAAACTCCAATAAAATAAAATAAAAAAGCACAAAAAATGAAAAAAAAATGTAATTAGACATCCTACAAACTAGCAACACACGTGCGCATGCACACACACACACACCAAAAAAAAGGAATTCTGAAAATTTTGGAAAGAAAACATAAAAAACACTGAAAAATACCAAGGAACAAGAAAGGAAATCCAGTGATTTCTGAGAGAGGAGAGAAACAGATGAGTAAAAGAAAAGGCTATTGGCAAATAAGCTCTTGAGAAATTCGGATCTATTATGACATAACGATTAGGTGCCCAACGGACCTTTTAAATCTTATAAAATCTTTTCCCATAACGGGTACGAAAAAACTATTTATTTTTGTGCAACCTAACCTAGTCTAGTGTATTTCTATCTGAATGTATAAATAGATCTACTTACTTTATTACAAAACAAATAAAAAAAAGAATTCAAATAGGATCCATTTCGATATTTAGTCATTCGATGAAGTTCTATCGATGATCAGAGATTTCAATATGAAAAATATGAATCGTAGTTTGAAGAAGTGGAAGGAGAAGGAGCCTTTGACCCGCAACAGATAGAGGAGGATTTATCTAATCACATAGTTTAGGCTCCTAGAATACGGCGCTTGTATGGTGTCAACAAACAATTTGAAATACCTCAACTTTTTTAGAACAAATCCGTGTTAAATAGCAATGATTCAAACCACTTCTTACACTATTTCAGAAACCCAAGGACTCGATCATATGGATATGTAAAATACAGGTTTTCCAATCCTAACAGGAAAAGAAGGGAAGCGGATACTCAATTTAAAGCAAGTAAATAGAATTCCATACTCAATCTTACAGATAACATACATATAAAATTCTATACTTGATCAAAAGGAACTAACCGGGACCTAGATTTAATCTAATAAGTAAGTCAATAAAAAAGAAAAGGGCTTCTTATCTAATGCTTTCGAGCTTGCCCGGAGAACGCCCTATATATAAGCTACGATAAGATAAAAGGGAAAGAAAATCTTAAGGTGATCTCTATCTCATTACGTTAGATTTTTCTGAAAGGGGACTATCTCGTTTTCATATATGAAATTTATATGGAATCTTTGAAAATGACTTTCCATCCATAAATAAGAAAAAAACTTACTAGACCTCAAACAAAACAAAAGGACCCTTTAGACTTAAAACATAATAGAAAAAGTAATATAATTTATTTTCAATTGAGAAACAAAAAAAATTCTAAGATATTACAATAACACTTGTGAATCTGCCTCTCTATAGAGCAAGCATCTATTACCTACGAAGAGAAGTATTGTGTCACGCCCCAACCCGCAGGTCCACTGGACGAGGCAACCGCAGCGATAATCCCGAGGAAAGAAACCACACTACTCAACCCTCGGGACGCCTTAAGGCTAACCAATAATCCTGAAAAACAACAATTTCTACACTGGTATAAGGTATAGAAATACAATGCTACACAGCGGAAGCAACGACAACAACAACAACAACAACAAGAGTAAGCCGAAATAGAGAGGTTCATAAATGCACAGTGTAGCAAAACTAACAACAACAACAAAGCTGGTACACAAGAGTTTAAGAGTTCCATTGATACAAAACTATGGAACAGAGTTCTATACACACTAGTGGAACCAAGACTTAACAATCTATTCATGACCAAGATAAACATACATAAACTGAAAGGGAGAAAAATAGAAGGTGGAACAATAGAAAATGCTTAGCACGCTGCCATACCGCCGCACCTACTACATGTAACAGCCTGGGAGGAAGAAAAGAGGGGTGAGCAACTAAAGTTACTTAGTGAGGGGAGGTTAGCATAACTCTACCAATAATATACCAAAATTATAATAATCATAAACCACCAAAATAATAATACTTTACTAATAGCATAACTAGTTTCGAACATAATTACACATAGTAGTGATCTCCAAAACAAACTAATAAAACTAGAGTTAAGAAAGCTTTTTACTTTAAGTAGGGTTTTACAACATCAAATTCACAAAATACCAAACACAGGGCTCAAAAATATGAAAGCAAGTTCACTTCAAGCTAATCTTTCACCATAAAACATATAAACCAAAATAGTTCCAAAATACAAGTATAACAACTAAATAATATGAGTTTCGAAATAATCAATTATAATACTAGTGCCAAATTGAATTTATTGGAGACTGCCCTCCTAAGAGCGACAACTAGGCTTCGCTCACTCACCACCAATTCGAGATGACACTACAAATCAACTCAATAGAAATAAATCTCAAACACAATATAAAGCAACACCCAACACTCACCGAGCATAAAGTGGTCTAAAAAATTCTCCAAGCCTTCGCCATGGCCCTGGTTAGATTCAGAGCCATTAAGGTACTCATGCCCTTAACATTGACCTATCGATTCACCGGTTAGTGACTCCGACTACATGATGAATATCCAGTCAAGACTCTACACTACCAGCTGAATTGGCCCTCATAGTAATAAACCAGTCTACCACACCACCTCAAAAGGCTGGTAGTGGAGATCACCTACTGCAGTAGGGTATCACCATAAAAACTCAACAATAAGCATAACTCCTCATGGAGTACAATAGCCAACAAAACCATCAATCAACAATACCTTAGCCATTACTACAAGGAAATGATAAAAGCACAAGCAAAACTCAAGCTTTTAACATAAATCGTTTTACAAACTCCAACACAAGAAACAACCTGGAAATTCTTTCCTTGAACACAAACTTTGTATAAAAGAAGCATATCAAGCCATAAAGTTATTTCCAAAGCAATAAGCATCTCAAAATCAATTGTGAAATGAACGAAATCTCATTAAGTAAGATAGAGTATAAAAGCATATAGATATTGATAGTTTTCCATAAGGTCATGCTTAATAATCCCACTCACCAAACTTAGGCGAGTATAGCCCTCAAGAGTGTTACTCCTCCGCCTATTCCTTGCCTCGAACTGATCCCTCACCACCTAACCAACCACGACACACACACACACACAAACAAGAAACCAAGATTAAGCACGCAAAAAAAACCTCAACGAGGTCAAGGGTTAGCTCAAAATTAAGACCAAGGATTTCCAAAGAACTCCAAAGATTCTAGGCTTCCCTCTAAGCCAAAGAAACCAAGAAAACAAGGAGAACTCACTGTTGCTACAGTAACTCCGAAGTTGCAAACACAAAGTTCACCCAAGATTACAACAATATTTGAAAAACAAACAAGGGGATCATACTCCAACAACCTTCTACACAACAACAAGAAGATAGCACAAGAATCAAGTCTCAAAAATGATCATTTACCACAAGCACTAGATTCCTCTAGCAAGGATGAAGAAAACAAGGAGAAAACAAGCACTACAAGAAATACAGGAATAGGCAACGGAAATATTGCTACGGATTTATTTCGTTGCTATTTGTAAACATTAGCGACGGAATTAGCGTCGGATTACCGACGAAAAAAAACTTTAGAAGTTCAACTTGTTTTTATTACATTACCAACGGAATTGTATAATATAGCAATGGAAGTGTGATTAATAGCAACGGAAATGTAGCAACAGAATAAGTCCGTTGCTATTCCGTTGCTAGAGCTTACGCGCCCTAATTTTCTTGCCTATTTCCGTTGCTAATAAATTGCTACGGATTCATTCCGTCGTTATTTGTAAGTATTGGAAACGGAATCACATTAGATTACCGACGGAATAAAGCTTCAGAAGTTCAACTTGTTTTTATTACATTACCGATGGAATTTTAAAATATTGCTACGGAATTTAGATTAATAGCTACGGAATAAATCCGTTCCTATTCCAAACTTATATATATATATATTATTTATTAATATTTGTAATTTATATATTATTCATTAATACATTTTCACTTTTTAATAATGTGTGATTATCCTATATATATATATATATATAAAGAAAAGGAAAAAAAACTTAAGTCTCAAATTGAGTTTGTTTTTCTATATAATAATAAAAATAAGAATAAACCTTAATTTTTTGGATTTTTTTCAAACAATAATTAATTTCAAGGAAAGAAAAGAATAAATAAAGGGTCACAAAGAGAGAGGGTATGAAAGGTTTGATTGGGTTTATCCATTTTTTTTAATATATATATATATATATTTCTAAAAAAAATAAATATTTAATAAACTTTAAAATTAATAATAAATAAGTAATAAATAGTATATTTCAATATCGAGTGGAGTTGATGATATAAATATATTAAAAAATATTAATTTCATATTAATGTATGCCCTGATGTAATTTGTTTATTTTTTATAAAAAAAATAATATTAATTAATTAATATATTTGTTTGATTGTACATGATTACATATTTAAAATATTAAAAGTTAATAATTATAAGGGGTTATATAAAATATAACCCCTTATAATATTTCTTTTTAACCCTGCATCGTTGCCCTATCCCTTTTCCCGTGCTCTTCTTTTCTCTTCTCTTCTCGTCGGCTTTGGTGTGAGATCCACTCGGTAATTGCTTCCCTTCTCCGTCTCTCAGCTTCTCATCCCTCATCCTCTCGGTAATTGCTTCTATCTCCATTTCCTTTCACCTTGATCCAACTTCAATCTCTTCGTTATTGTTTAATACCCAACCCTAATCCTAATCGCAGTGCCGATCTACAACTCCAGTGCGCGCCAATCTACAACTCTGCCGCCATTAGCGTCCTCCAGCACATCATCGTCCTCGTTGTCACTGTCTTGGTTTCTAGAGCTCTTCTCTCTTTCTCGTCCTCGTTGTCACTGTGCTCAGGGGTTTGTGGGTGCAACAATCGGAGTGCGTGCTTGGGGGCCTACATCGGGGACTCCTGGGTGCCGTGTGCTTGCTTGGGTTGGGGCTATTGTTCATCGGGTTTGGAGTGGGCATTCGGATCTCCGGCGAGACGCAACACCGACGAGCGCTTCCCTGTTGGTACCATGCTTTCCTTTAGTCCTTTTACCACCACATGAAAGAAATCTATTTTGATTTTCATGTATAGTTGCGTTTAATATTTTTATTTTCTTCTTCATCGTCTCTAATTGATGTTGAAGAAGATGCATTGTGCTGGTTTTCTGAACTAGGCCAATATTCTATGTTGGTCGGGTGACTGATCTTTGGAGTTTGTTGATATGTGGTTTGTGAAATTGTTAAATCTGTAAATTATATGTTGTGGTAGGATCATCACCAATTCTTCCTACTAATGCTTTTGAAATTAGGAGATTTTCTCTGTCTGACATTGAGTCATATCCTTTGATTTTTATTACTTATTTTATATGTTTACTAAAATCTTTTATAGAGATCAGCATATTTGGGGCTAAATAACAAATTTGTCTTAGCCCTGACATGTCAACCTTCATAGATCCTATAATAGCTAACTTCGGGTCACTACTAGATGCATCTACTAGTGCAACCATCACTTTGCTACCCATATTGTGTCTGTGAAGTGAATATACTCCTATTAAAATTAGTCCTACATGGATGAGTTTATAGTTACTCTCATGTAATTTCTTTTTAGATCTTTTATTGATAAAATCTAAAGTTACCTGTTGAGTAGAATCACAACAAGATATTACTTGATTACTCTTGTGTTGATACACCATTGCTTTTGTTTCCCAAATTCCATGTTTATAAAGGATTTCCGCTGGGACTAATTCAGTCGTAGTATCTTGCATTTGTTTTAGCTATTGAACTGGGTCGACTAGTTGTTTAATTACATCACTTAATGGTTCTGTTGAAGTCTTTTTCTTTTTAAATAAATCTGTGACAGTTCCTAAAATATTATTATGATAACTTCTAATAGTATCTCTTGGAGGAAGTGTAGTAATTTGTTGATTACTCTCTTCTTCCATATTTTTCTTTGTAAGCTGCTATTTGTCTACACTGTATTCAAAACAAACATAATGAATGACTAAACTTTGAACTTCTAGTGATGATCTGACATTCAATTACACCTCATATATGATTCTGAATTATTATCTCCAACCATTGCTTTGTACTATTTTCAGGTACTGCAACCCTGTTCTCAATTTACTGTCACATTTTTGGTGCACATAATAGCATTTAGTATTTTCAATAAGGAGAAGTCTGTTTCAGTGCTTGCAAATAATTACATTAGTAGCTCATAATGTTGGATTAGTATTAAGCTCAGAATTCTTACCTTGCTTTTATACTATTATTCTTAATTGCCTATTTGGTTTTGGACTCCCTTGAAGGCAAATTTTGCTGTGAAATTCTTTTTATTTTCAAATATTTTTCAGAAATTGTTAGTGCACTCTCACTATAGGCTGCATTTTACTTTTATCAAAATACTTTCTTTGCTGCAATTAGTAGGCTATCGTAAATTATTTTAAAGGTTGGATTACCAGTTTGCTTCTCTTTATTGATTGACAAAGAGTTTTCTATAAAGAATTAATGCAGTCCTTTCTTGCTGTGATCTGACTGTATAAGTTTAGAAATTAGGACTTTGTAGATTTGGCTGATCAAATCTGCCATGCATCCAGATTTTCTCCATATAGTTTCAACTGCAGCATTCCTATTGCTGTGTGTGTGTGTGTGTAAGTGTATGTTTCTGATTTATTTATCAATAGAATTTTTCTATGTCCATTCATTTCTTCCAACTGTTGCTTTCACTTGATACTATTCCTTCAAGGCTACATGTTCTTAGTAACGTCTTGTTTATATTGATGTTATAGTTTTAATATTGATCAGCAGAACAAGACACTTCATCCATTAGATAGTTCTATTCAGCTTTCAGCTAATAATTATCATTATGCAATCAGGCCGCTAACAGTCTCCTCATTAGTAGTCTCCTGCACCTCTGCGGCAAAAAAATTTGCGGAATTGATAAAGGGGCACACTGCCAATGAACTCCGGGAAACATTCCGCATCCAGAATGACTTCACCCCTGAAGAAGCGGAAGCATTAAGGAGGGAGAACCTGTGGGAATTTTAAAGAAGAAGGCAGTTGGCCTTGCGGTAACAAAAGAAAATTACTTGCCTCATTTCATGTTGTTCTGGAATTGTTTGTACTCAAACAATATCTAGCATACATATAATCTGTCTCATGATATACTGATCAACTGGTATGAACTCAAGACTACATATCCCATTGGCATCAAATAGTTCTCACTGATACTCTGTTGCTAATGGTTTTGATAATTCTCATAGGAACCGTCATAATTGAAATTCTTCTTATCACTATATTTTTCAAATCGGCATTTGTATCAAAAGGTATGCCTGTGTTTTTTCCATCTGGCCCAATTAATTCAAGTTATATGACTTATCTCTTCTTTCAATTGAAGTTGATTGTCTCCTTTTATCGCATTGCTTTTCATAGAATTGAAGCAATTTTGTTTTTTACTCTTAATGTACAAACTAATGAAGCTCTTATCACCTTGCAAAACCTGAAAATTATGATATTGCAGTGACCAAGAACAGAAAAATTGTTTTAGCATGTTATTATTGTTATTATTATTATTATTTCATTGTGTTTTGGTTTGAACTTGCAGCACCTATCCATTTATAAATTCTGAAAAAAGGTTCAGCAGCTGCCCTCTGTGTAAAGGTATACACTTCTCAACACTTGTTTAATAGCTATGATGATGAAAAAAAATTATGATAACATTGATTGATGCTACTTTTACGAATGAAGCATCACCAATAAGCCTGACCATCATTTAACTCCGCCACTTTGGATTGAATGCTTCTTTGGCCATCTTGAAAGGTGCCTTTGTGAATTTTTTGGTGACCACTTGCTAGGAAAATGAAATCAATCAATTCATGCTGCCCATTTCCTTAAACTAGGTCCACTCTCAAGCATGTTTTCAATTAGTATTAAGACTCTGTCATCCATTGTGTTCAGATTGAGTAGAGGAGAAAAGGAAAGTAAACCATGTTTAAAGGTTTGCTTGGCCCTGGTTTTCTGTTATATATATATATATATATATATATAATCTAGTTTTAAGTTTTTATTAAAAGTTGATTATTTATTTAATTAAAACATAAGTCAGTTATTTTGTTTTAAAAGAGAATAATTTGATTATTATAATAACTTCTAATAGTATCTCTTGGTGGTGCTTTAATTACAGGTTTGTCTTCTGTGGAGTCTCCTAATTTAATATTTTGTCAATCTTTTTGTGTAAAGACAATAACAAAGAGTTGGAAGAAGATCCCTGTTTTACGATCCTTATCAACACAAGACTTAATGATAATCAAGAGGACACATGGATGAATATCAATGTTAGGTAGTTCTTCTACGATATGCAGATATGGAATTTATTACACCACATCTTCATTGGTTCAGAAATAGATTGGTATTTGGCTTGGGTATAAGTTAATTTACAATGTTTTAATTGTGATATTTTTATAAATATTATATGTAAATATATATAATAGTAGTAACTATAGTTTTTAATTAGTAAACCGGTGGCCATGCGGACTATTTGCGTCTATGCACAGGACCTGCTCGTTTGTGGATTCTTTTTTTTTAATTGATTATTATTATTTTACTCGGGTAATCACCTGTAAATTAAATTATTTATGACTTTAATTTTAAGATCCTATGTTAATCCTAATTGTTATTTTAAATAATTATAAATTTAAATTTTGAAATAGAGTTTATATACAAACCAACACCACCCCATTTTATTATAAATCTATAAGAGAGAACAAAATAGATTGGAAATATTATTGTGGTTTCCTCACAGCTCTTGGTCTAATAGCTATGGATGGAGGTAAATATTTTTGCTTCCGCTAATTATTATGTAATTATTATATGATATATTTAGATGTTATATATTCCGATAATTTTTGACATGAACCGCTTACAAAATACAAAGGTTTATTGGGCAAAAATTGACCCTATTATATGAAATAGGGTCAATTTTCATTAGAATGTTTTTTTTATTATAAATTATTTATTTTATATATGGAGTTTGGAATTTCTTTGACTTTGTCTTTCTAATTAAGTTAATATAATATTTTTTAGTTATGTTCTCTTCCTTTTTCATAAATTAAATGAATGTTACTATACATATTATAATAAATAAAAGATATTGTATTAGGGATTATATATATGAACTTGATTATTTCTAAACTGAAAGAATTTTTTTTTATTTTAAGATTATAATTATTTTTAGATAAAAAAGAGTATTTATCTTCTATTTTCTCATCTATAGGAGAAGGCCGGGTTCACTGAAGACATCTTCTATTTCTTTGGTGTGAGTGAAGATTTTGGAATTTCTTTTGCACAAAATCATCATTACTCGAACAATTGAAGGGAAACCATATTTGGTAAGTTGAAATTGGCTTCATTTTCTTGCATTTATTTATTTATGTATTTATTTATTTCATAAGTAAAGTAAATGCATGCCCATAATAAAGTATTTATTTATTTTTAATGTTTTGTTTTGAGTTGATTGTATTTATTTATTGTTTATGGTGAATTAATGTGTTTATGAAAATTAAAAGTGATTATACTTTGCATGATATACTAGTTAGAGTAAATATGGTTGATCACTTTGAACTATTTTCAATAGATTTTATTTTTATTTCAAGTTAGATAAGCCTTGGTGAAATTGTAACACAAATTTATTGTTTTATGTGAGAACAGATTGTTTACTTGGTAGCTTTGTTAGCCTTGAAACATGAACAGAGATCGATCTTGGATGTATTGTCGTAAGGATGGGGCTTCATTTATCAATGATGAATTTGTTAAGGGAGTTGAGGAATTTATTTCCTTTGCATATTCTCAAACTACTATTGTAAGTGGGGATTCTATAAAGTGTCCTTGTCACCGTTGTGAAAATAGCATGTTTCAAATTGCCGACATGGTCCGTAAACATCTCTATTATAATGGTTTTATGATTGGCTATACATCTTGGACTTCTCATGGAGAGCATGAAATTGGACAATCCTCTAGATATGGAGATGAACATATTCACACAATGCCTCAAATAGAAGCCCGAAATCCATATGCTCAAATGATGATGGATTTTATTTCCCCAACTTTTAATATTCCTCGTTATCACGATACGGGTTCAAGTTTCATGGAAGAAGAACCAAACCCCAAGGCATCCACATTCTATTCTTTACTGAATGATGCAGACGAACCCTTATATGAAGGTTGTACCAAGTACTCAAAGTTATCAGCTTTATCACAACTACTAAATTTAAAATCTGATTTTAACATGAGTGAAGCATGTTTTGATCGTCTTATGGTGATGATTAAGTATATGCTACCACAAGATGAATGCTTGCCTAATAACTTCTATAGAACAAAGCAAAAGATGAAAAGTCTAGGTATGGGCTATGAGAAGATAGATGTTTGTCAAAACAATTGCATGTTGTTTTACAAAGAGGCTGCTAAACTTGACCATTGTGCTATGTGTGGGCATCCACGATATAAGATGAGACAGTTAGGGAAATCAAAAAAGGGGAAACAAAAGCAAATTCCTTGCAAGATTTTACGCTATTTGCCACTTATACCGAGACTTCAAAGGCTTTACATGTCCGCAAAGACTGCTGAAAACATGATATGGCATGTGACTAATAAAAGCACTGATGGAGTTCTTAGGCATCCAGTTGATGGGGAGGCATGGCAGCACTTTGATCAAATGTACCCATCTTTTGCACAAGAATCCCGCAATGTGAGACTTGGGTTATGTGCAGATGGTTTTAGTCCTTTTGGACCTGCAGCAAAACCATATTCTATTTGGCCGGTAATGCTTGTTGTTTACAATTTGCCACCTTGGATGTGCATGAATCAATCATATATATTTCTTAATATGGTTATTCCAAGGAAAAAAAGTCCAGGTCAAAACATTGATGTGTTCTTGCGGCCTTTGATAGATGAATTGAAACAATTATGGAATGATGGTATCCTAACATATGATGCTTTTAAGAAACAAAATTTCACAATGAGAGCATCATTGTTGTGGACAATTAATGATTTCCCAGCTTATGGCATGTTGTCCGGGTTGAGTACTCATGGAACTTTATCATGCCCCTATTAGTACTGGGCCTATTAAGTCCTTCAAAGTTGGTTCATGGAGGAAGCCATGCTTTTTGATTGTCATCGCCAATTTTTACAAAGAGATCATCCTTTTAGGAGGCAAAAATATAACTTTTCAAAAAGAGTTGAGCGTGACTATCCAATTCCTCGATTATCAGGTGAAGAAATATTGACACAGTTGAATTGTTTTCCGATATTACATGTGGCACTAAAATGCAATGAAGAGAAGCTCATGGGGTTTGAGAAAAGTCATAATTGGGTGAAGAAAAGTATATTTTGGGAATTACCTCATCGGCACACAAATCTTATACGCCTATAATTTAGATGTGATGGCATATTGAAAGAAATGTTTTTGAGAATGTATTCAATACAATGATGGATATAAAGGGCAAAACAAAAGACAACATAAAAGCTCGTAAGGACTTGGCAGTGTATTGCACTCGCAAAGAATTGGAATTAGTAGAAACTAATGGTCGTATTTACATCCCACAAGCCCTCGTGACACTTTGAGCAAAGAAGATAGGAAACGTGTTTGCACATGGGTGAAACAATTAAAACTTCCTGATGGTTTTGCATCAAATATATCTCAGTGTGTCAATGAAGTTGAGTGCAAGTTTTATGGGTTGAAAAGTCATGATCGCTATGTTTTCATGCAACGCTTTGCTGCCAATTGTCATACGTGATATGGTGCCCAACTCTGAGATATGATGCAACTCATTGAATCATGCACATTTTTTTAGGGATTTATGCTCAACTGAACTACATACAGTGCATGTCGACAAATTAGAAGTTACCATTGTTGAAACAATATGCAAACTAGAAAAAATTTTCCCCCATGGATTTTTTGACTCAATGGAACATTTGCCAATACACTTACCTTATGAGGCTAAGGTTGGAGGACCGGTGCAATATCGTTGGATGTATCCATTTGAAAGGTAGTATTCCATTGCATTTTCTACTCTAATATTTTACATTTTAACTTAAACTTTATAGTTCCATTTTTTATGTTTAGGTTTTTGCATCATTTAAAGAAAAAGGTGAAAAATCAAGCATGTGTGGAAGGATCTATATGCGAGGCATATATCATTCAAGAAATCTCATCATTTTGTTCAATGTATTTTGAATCTACTGTGGAAACAAGATTAAATCGTGTACCTCGCAATGACGATGGTGGAGATGTAGAATCTGTAGGACGACTTTCAATTTTCTCTCATCCTGGTCGACCTTTTGGGCCAATGAATAATGCTAGATTTCTAGAAGACGGAGAACATTATGCTGCAGAACTATATGTACTTATGAATTGTGAAGAGATATATCCATATGTGGAGTAAGTATTATTTTCTAACTAGTATTTATGGCGCAAAATACAAATTTAAACTTAATCAGTATCACTAACTTTATTTTCTTACATATAGGATGTTCGATGAAATGGCAAAAAAAGAATGTGTGAATATATCTGACAAGGAACTAGAGAAATTACGAGATACAAGATTTCCAAAATGGTTTAGACAATTTGTAAGTTTTGTATAAAAATATGATTGTATTACTAGTGAATGCATATATTTGTGACACATTATTGATCTATGTCTTACACTTTTAGGTGGCTAAACATAAAGATGAAATTGATCCTCGTGTTGTCGAAATGTCGTATGGTCCTGGACGAATTGCTCAATGTTACAAAGGTTGTTTTACAAATGGTTTCAAGTTCCATACCCCAAGACTATGGGAATAACCGCAATACGAAAAAATAGTGGAGTTTGCGTGAAAGGAAGTTCTTACAATGATTATGAGAGAGATTTTTATGGTGTCTTGGAGGATATTATCCAATTAGAGTATTTTGGTGTTGGAAACAAAGTTATACTTTTTAAATGTCATTGGTTTGATATGGAAAAAGGGGTTAAGATTGATCCTCGTCATGGTCTTGTTGAAATTAAACACAAATTAGCACTTCTTAGCAATTAACCATTTGTTTTAGCTGATCAAGCTCACCAAGTTTGTTATATTCCTTATCCCTCTAGTAAGAGAGATCGCCGTGATTGGTGGGCTGTTTTCAAAACAAAGGCAAGGAGTACATTTCATGTTTCTACAAGGAAGACTCATGAAGAAAGTACAGCTGATTTTGTTGATGACATTTATCAAGAAAATGAAATATGCATTTCTACATATGTTACTCCTTTAGAGGAACTTGAAAACCCAATTGTTCTTGCTAATGGTATATTTGAGGAGATAAATTCATTTGTTCAAGAACAACAAGAAGCTGAAGATGAAGTTAATGAAGATGAAGATGAAGATGAAGATGAAAATGGCGATGAAGACGGGGATGAAGAAAATGTGGGTGATGGAGATGATGGAGATGAATATGAAGATGATGACGAAGATGTTTTTCATTACTCCGATGATAATTAAGAGCTTTTAATATAGTACCTGTTATGATGGCATCTTCTATGGGTAATCCAGGCAACCAAACATCAACAAATAATGATCCACCACTTGAAGTGCCATCCAATTCGTCGATTGAACCAATAGTAAATGAGACATTGGAATTAGGTTCTGGTGGATTATCGACTGCAGGTGAAGATGTTGCAAGACAACGTCGAACAAGGGGTCCTACTTTAGGAAGAATCGCTCCAGAAGATGCAAATAAGAAACGTACTTTGACAATTCTTGGTGATAGGTAATTTATTGAAATTTTTGTATTTAATGTGATATATTCACAAGTGATTTTTTCTTTGGGTTTATTAACTATTTCTTTGTTTATATATGTTCATTTTTTAATCGCTAATTATAACTTGTTACAGTGTTTTTGCGGAGAAAGGGGTGTCATCAACTATTGTTAAAATAATTAAAAACTATTTTACCGGGGTGTGGCCAACGTGGAGAAAAATTCCAGATGATGTAAAAGAAGCTATGTGGAAGAAATTTGGGGTAACTGTCAATTGTGTTTATCTTATCTTAACTTGCTTTTGTTGAGGTGACTTTTAATTTTAATGCACAATATTAGGAATATTTTAATTGGCCCCTACAAGAGGAACCTAATGTACGAAGAGTATGGGAAAAGACATGTAAGGAGAGATTGAAGGATACATTGAATGGTGAAAGAACAAAAGCTATGAAAGAAGCTGGTGTCACTAATATTATTGATATTAAGAAGTGTAAAGGAATGAAAAGGCATTGGATGCCAACTGAAATTTGGGATGTTTTAATCGATACAGTTTGGAGTACAGAGAGTTGGCAAAACAAATCCAAGAAAGCATTGGCCAATCGTTTAACTGAAAAAGAAGGAAGTATTACAAAACACACTAGCGGTTCTCGTTCATTTCTTGCTACTCAAAAGCTAATGGTATATAATTTTTTCACTTCACTCATATCATGGATTTAATTTTGCCAATTTGTTAAACACATATTTGCAATAATAAAATATATGTATAGTCTAATTAAAATTTTTTCTTATGTAGGAAGAAGAGCTTCAACGACCAATACATTATCCAGAATTATTTGAGAGAACTCATAAACGGTCAAAAGGAAGTGGCGATTTTGTAGATAATAAATCCAAAGTTGTTAGTGTATGTTAATTATTTGTAATTCATTCCTTAAATTGTGAATTGTTACTTTATATTTTGGTAAACTTAAATCAATTAACTTTTTTTTTTAATGTTTTTCACTTGGTATAGGATAAATATCAATCTACATTATCAGAAAAATATGGTGATAATACTTCTGATCATCCTGAGTTTGATCCAGAAGCATGGGCGTCATCAATTGGAGGAAAGATAGCTACACGCACTCATGTATATGGGTTTGGCACCATGGTCAATTCTAAAGCATTATTTGATGCTACTTCTAGTGCAGCTGCATGCACAACTAACTCAGTTTGTGGTCCTTCTACAAGTACTCCACATATGGATGTTTCTCTTAATGATGATAGAATTGTGAGTTTAGAGCAGAAGCTTGAATCATTGACTGATGATGTGAGTCAAGTGAAGAATGCCGTAGGTGACATAAGCGACTTAAAAAATCAATTTCAGATTATGATGAGTTTCATGATGGAGAAATTTGGATCAAATATTCCTCCACCAACAAGTAAATAATTTTAGATATAAAATGAATCTTACTTCTCTTAAGTTTTAGTGCTTTACATATAAATTTCTACTTGCAATTTAAATTGATGGATTTTAAAATTTCATGATTGTCATAGAGGAAGATCTTGGAGGCAAGAAGAGAGCAACAAAAAAAACTCAAGGTAATTAAATGTACCTTCATATATTACTTTTACTTTGTTTATTTTTCACAATTGTATTTCTATAGCAATTTTATTTGATGGATTTTAAATTTTTATGATGTTAATAAAGGAAGACAATGGCCAAGAAGAGGGAACAAAGAAAATCAAAGTAATGTTCATGATGACTTCTTATTTCACTTTGTTTGTTGGTGACAAGTGTATTGATGGATTAGAGAATTGTTAATGATGGATTTATGGTTGTGATAGAGTGTTGGATCATTTGTATGGATAATTTGTTTTTTTTGTTATGAATTGAATGTTGGATCATTTGTATGGATTAATTGTATTTTTGTATTTTTTGTATGATTGAAATGATGGATTATGGATACTTGATGAGATAATTTTTTTTTGGATCATTTGTATTATTCGTGTTTGAATGGGTAATTTTTTTTATTTGTGCAATAAATTGTGCAGGTTGTGTGAAAAACAAATTTAGTAGCTAAGAGCTATGATAATTAATAACAAAGAATAGCAACGGATATTCCGTTGCAAAATAACAAATGATAATGGAAATTCCGTTGTAAATAAAAAATAGCATCGGAAATTCTGTTGCAATACATATATTGCAATTGTATAAGAAAACAACAACCAAAATTCCGTTGCTACAAAAACTAACAACGGAAAAAAGAAAAAATCCGTTGCTAAGAAAAAAATAACAACTGTAATTCCGTTGCTACAAGAAATTAACAATGGAAAAACAATCCGTTGCTACAAGGGAAATAGCAACGGAACAAAAAGGAATTCCGTTGCTAACAAGAAAATAACAACCAAAATTCTGTTGCTACATAAGTAATGGCAACGGAAATATAATGAATTCGGTAGCTAATGAGTGCATAGCAACGGATTTCATCATAAATAAGATAATAGCGATGGATATTCCCTTGCTAAAATAAGAAAAATATTGTTGCTAAACTAAATTTTTCGGTAGGTATAACAATAATTTTAACGGAATAGTTCGTTGTTATTCAACACTAGCGACGGAAATATAGCAACATAATTTTTGTGAACCATAAAAGAATGAATATTTTATTATTATAATAACGACGGAGTTTTTGTGTTTGACAACGGAATTATCTGTCGGAACAACATAAGAAATAACGACAGAATTTTATCATACCGACGGAATTTGAATAGCGACTTGGGAATAGCCGTCGGAATGATTCCGTTGCTAAGTCCGTTGCTAAATATTTATAGCAACGGAAATGTATTTCTTAGCGACGGAAAAATCCGTTGCCTATTCCTGTATTTCTTGTAGTGAAGAAAGAATATGGTGTTTACCTTGCTAGCTGACACACCCCTTGCGAGTGCGTACCGCAAGTGCACAGGTTGTCAAAGTAATAAAGTACCTTGGTGAGTGGGTAGTCGTATCTATAGAGAATAGTGC
Organism: Dioscorea cayenensis subsp. rotundata; assembly: GCF_009730915.1. Classification (NCBI taxonomy): domain Eukaryota; kingdom Viridiplantae; phylum Streptophyta; class Magnoliopsida; order Dioscoreales; family Dioscoreaceae; genus Dioscorea; species Dioscorea cayenensis. Next base: position 5,658,090 of record NC_052490.1, read on the forward strand.
TAGGAAACATAAGAATTACTACCTAACTATGGTGAAAATGGTTTAAGAGTGGTGTGTGAACAATATCAATGCAAATAAAAATAAAAGAAATGAGAAAGAGACGTAATAGAAATAAGGAGAGGCAATCGATAGAAAATGGGGCACCCGGACATTGCTCACCCTAGGACTATTGTTTCAAGTGCAAGACTCATCATTATGCCTCTTAACTGATGTCTAATGAGTCATGAAAATCCTAAGACACAAGGACGCAAACCTAAGGTCAACCGTGACTAACCCTCATACTATGCCTCCGGCGGAAAGGGATACTCTCGACGCCTCACACTATGTGGGGTTGCATGAAGATCTGGGGACTCCAAATGATAAACCCTATTCCCTAATATAGATCTAACCCTTTGGTCCAGGCGAAAGACCCCTAGTCACAGTTAAGCCCTAGCACTAAAAATTATTTCAACGCTTTACTCTATCGCTTGTGCAGCTAAGCCCCAACAAAGTTTGTCTCTTAGCACTTCACTCTATCATGACCGCAAAGAACTCTTGGAACGTCGAGGTAGGATAAATCACATCAAAAGGGAAAGGGGACATTCTGCTACCTCTTGACTCACCTTCTCGGCCATCTCCAACCTTGCTTTGTCTGACCCTCATGTTGTGTCACTCATCCACAAATATTACCAAAATAGATTCTCAACCCTATAGTCACTCTAAGGGAAAATCAATGCAATAAACATTCAAGATTGGAACTCAATTAAAATCATCAATTAAAAAAACATTTAAAAGGTCAATAAAACAAAATCATCCTAGGGTTTACAAGTCCAAGCACCCACTAGGGGTTTAACTCTCCATGGAGAAAGATATAATCAATAATGAAATCAAATTTAAAAGCATGTAATCTATAAGTTAAACCCCCTTGTAGTCCGAATCGATGGTCTTGTGGAGTTACTTCATCTTCTCCAAGGGTTCCCTCGTCAAGCCTAAGGCACACCTCACTGAATCGATGCCGACAAAAGCTCCCCCAATAACTATCTTCCGAAGGAACATGATGTCGAAAGGCCGTTGAACCACTCCAAAGACTTATCCAAAGCCTCTCCAAACCCTAGCCGTGAGTGCCTACAGTGATGGGAAAAAGATGAGAAAAACATAGGGAAAGAATCCTCTAAAACGTTTGAAATTGTGCCTTTTATAGGGCTGGAATCGGGCATCCACACGGGTGTGTGAAATTTCCACATGCCCATGTGAATTTGCAGAATTCATTTTCCTGCGAGCTGTGAATAGTACCTGTTATAGTGATTTTGCTACAGTAAACAACTACAGTATTTTGCCAGAATACTCCCGAATCCACACTTTTTATCGAGGCCACATGAATGGGTACAGATCCATGCGATAGATCGTGTTGCGTTTTCAATGAAATCACATTCACGAAGATCTTGCTAGTATTGCACAAGTTGGAACACATGAGTGTGACTGCCTTTGTGGCCCTCCAATTTGTGTATTCTCTTGAGTACAATGGAGGTTGGCACACACCCAAATGTCTTTGAGCACAAATTGTGTCTTCATGTTAGTTCACTCTAAGACTTCATCAACAAATTGCATCCACGATCTACTTTTGATTCCTTTCTTCCACACTTGTCTCCACAACCCTAAATGCACAAAATGACATGTATACACACGAATAAGTGATAAAATCTGGAAAAAGTAATGCTCAATGTAAGAAAAGAATACTTCATATTAATTATACACAAGCATTAATCACTAGCTTCAAGAGAGAAGGAGGAAGGAAAGATGGAGCTTCAATCTATCAAGGGAAGGATTTTCATTCAAGGTCTCCTTCTTCTCTAAGAGAAAAGCAAAGAGGTAATGAAATGAAAAGCATGGCTTTGAAATGACAAGGCATGGCTTTGAAATGACAAAGCATGGTTGGGGGTATGGCCAAAAGAAGGGACATGGAAAAAGACCAAATTGCCTTTCTAAATCGCAAGCATGCAAAAAAATTGAAAAAAATATTGAAAAAAATTAGGGTTAAAAATACGGCAGGGTACAACACATTGGCTCACCCTTCTTCTGGCATTATTTCCAAAACCACTTTTTCTTTTTCTTATTTATTATTATTATTGTTGTTGTTTTTATTGTTGTTGTTATTATTATTATTTATTAATTATTTATTAATTATTATTATTTTTTTATCATCATTGTTCTTGTTATTATTATTATTATTATTATTGTTTATTTATTTATTTATTATTATTTGTTTTAAGTCTGGGTATTGCTATAATCTACTATTGTGATCGCACTCATGTACATCTGCTCTTAATGCATGTTTATTATTTGAATTTTCTAATTGAATTATCATTTGTCGCTTGAAGTTCATGCTAACACTGCAAAGGTGTTATGGGCAATTATTCGAAATGCGCCTTCAGCGTTAGCCAGCAAACTTACTAGCCCTGGTTTGTTAATTTATAATTCTTCCAAATTTTGTTACTAGGTTAATCAAATGGCAGTACAGCTTTATCGTAAAAATATTTGGCTGTGGCCTGAAAGATCCACTTTCCAAATCAGCTCTTGTTCAAGCACTTTTTGTGTGCACCTCTTTCTTGGAACCAAAAAGAGCATCTCCAACTATAACTCAATCAATCAAAAGTCTGCATGTGGGTAAAGTTTTTTTCTGAGTCACTTAACTTTGAATAATTATTAAATTGGTCACCCATCTTTAAAATGTATCATAACGGTCACCCTTCCATGTTTTCTTTTTCACCGGGTAGTCACCCGATGATTCTCAGCCCCTAACATCCTACGGGGCTGCCGGATAAACGATGTCAGCACCTCATTGCCAACTCATCTTGTATAGTTGGCTTTGCCATATCAGCAAGGGATGCCGACTCAACCGGAAACTGGCCACGTCAGCATCAACTTTCCCCTTTTCTTCATCCAGGGTTTGTTCCTTGGAGAAAGTAGTACAACAACATCTTTCATCCTTGCCGTTTTCATCAAGATGCTGTGAAATTGAACGGCCGGTCGAGAGGAGAAAGCATTGCTTGTACGGGTGCTTCGAAATCAAGCATCAACTTTCCCCTTTTCTTCATCTAGGGTTCGAAATCAAGGACTAATGGAGAGCATGGGATGAAAAGGCCTTCTGAAAAAGGTGTAACAATGTTTATTTTGAGTCAGTCCTCTCAGAGCTTGAAGAGATCATGCAAGAAGACCATCTTGATTGTCTAACCCAGCCACAAAAGAAGAAAACAAAGTTCATTAAATTATTGGATTTATGAGTGGAGGTTTTATTTTTCATTTGTTCATTTTGGGTTGATTGTAACAGAAGTTTTATTTGAGCAATTAATAGAATTATTTCTATTATTTTCCCTTTCTGGTTGTCAATTTGCAAAGTAAAAATGCTTTCCCCTATCTGATCATGTTAGCAATTTAAAAATGATTAGAATTAATGACACACTAATGATTAATTTAATCATTAGCAAATTTTAGACATTGTTGATTACTAATATCACAAGAAAGTTTGGACCTATAGAAAGTAATCCTGATAATTAATTAACTATTAGGATGTTAATCTCACCCTTAATCATTACAATTAAACACTCAGTTAGCAGTTTAAACTAACAAAAACATTAATATTAATGAACTAATAATGTGTAAACAATGATCCAAACAAAAATTAAAAAAAAAAAAAAATCAATAGTGTACTAAGGATTGGTACACTCATAAATGGATTTCTGCAAAATGAAATGGAAGAAAGAATTTCTTTATAATGAAATGGAAGATATAATTTATAACAAAGGTTCAAAAATGGATTTGTACACTTCATCACATATATCACCATAATTTCTACTCAGCATACAAAAAGGATTTAAGGAAGAAAAAAGTTTCCTTACATCCCATAATTATCTGTATCAACACACATACAGTCTAGGCCAAAAAAAAAAAATAAAAACAAAATCTGAAACAAATTGGAAATTTTTAAATTTGTTGGTCTTCACAAACAAACCATTTGTAATTGCATTTTCATTCAAAGCTCAGCTAAGAAGTGTTATATTAGTTGGTTCACAAACAAAATATTTGCAATTGCATTTTTCATCCACTGCTCAACTGGTGTTCACAGACAAAACATAGCAATTGCAATATAATGATGACCACAAAAGATTATCACAAACTACATTCCTTTTCAGTTCCTTCCATATAGATTTCCTCTGCCTGTGGAATTTCCTGGAGGGAGCCATACCCTTCTCTTCTTGCCAACATCTCCTTCTTTAGGTTTGTTGATATAACTAACAGGTTGTGCAGATTGGTGAGCATTAACCTTTTTGCTTTTGCACCCTCTTAAAATCAATTTTTCCCTCCTAGTATTCTGGGGAGGGGTTTCAATAGTTGTATTGATAACCTGAATAAAATTATATAACTATGAGAGTGCATTTTATAAAATCCTAAGTGATACTAACATACATCACCATTTATATAAGTTAACGTGACTCTAACCTGTGAAAGTGGTTCTTGTTGAGCTTATCTTTGCAGTATGTTTCTCTCTTCTTGGTTGCCTCCACTTAAGATATCCACCTGTTAAAATAAATGAATTAAAAGAAAATATGTTGAGGTAGAGTACAATTTAAATTAAGGAGTGAAGGCAATTTAAATGATAATTTAATTCAACAGTATTTTTTACTGAAGGCAATATGCTGAGCTAAAATGGAAAAATTTTAAATGTAAAGTGGACCTAACCTGTGATAATGGTTGTTGATGAGCTTGAGTATGCAATATGTTTCTAACTTCCTGGTTTGTCCCACTTAACTTATCCACCTATTAAATCAAATGAATTAGAGGACAACAAACTCAGATAAATCTACTGATGTGGATGTTTTTTTTGGAAGTTTTTAAATTTCAAATTCTACTTGCCATAGCAAAATGTTCATGCAAGACTTCAGAATCAATTTCATCCATTGGATTCTTATCTGTTGTTTTAACATTTGCCTGATTATTATTCCCCTATCATACAAAAAAATAAAAATAAAATAACAACAGAAAAAAAAAGTTGTGTCATGATAAATATTACAATAAAAACATAATTTAAAACTGAAGGCAGTGCCCATTTACCTGGCTCCCCTTATGATGTCTTTTGTTGTGTCCTGTAACACCACACACACTGCATTTCATGCCAACCCCTTTCTTGGTCACTTTTCCATTTTTGAAGCCCCTATTCTCCTCACCTATATCTCTTCTCCTCAGAAGAGTACCCCATGGCAATGGAAGGACAAAAAGAAAACAACTAACAAGAGAACTTACAAGTCAACTGGGGCCAAAGAAATAAAACTATGAATCAAGTTATTGTCAAGAATTTAGATCACAGCATGATAAAATGTAAATTGGAAAATTAGGAAATTTATGCAACCTATAATTTACTACCTTGCAAATATAAAGTAGTTCTTTGAACCATCAAATTCAGAGAAAAAGAACCAGCTAATTAACACACAAGCATAGTACGTTGAGCAACAGAACAAGTTAATCAAGATCAAATTGTTACTTCCCCATCTGTTAAAAATCAGAGAACCTTACTATTACAACAAGAAAAGAGGCTTACATAAGTAACATAACCTTTGTTTAGCATAACTAAAACTCAATTATTACAAAACATCCTAAGTTTGCATTTTTTTTCTTAACATTATCACTTTGCACATAACCTTTGTTTAGCATAACTAAAACTCAATTATCTAATGTCCCTAAAACATATACTGGACAAGTTCCATAAGAAAATCACAAACTTGAATGACTATTCATTTATTTCTTCTTAAATGCTAATGTTGCCCCTGCATTAAAATATATATATATAACAAGGCAATTTAAGTATGTTGCTCTTAATACTTTCACATGATTAGCAAATAACTAAAACTCAGTTCCCTAAACACATACAACACAATCTCCATTAAAAAAATAAAAATCACAAAATAGCCTAAGATTGCAATTTTTTTTCTTAACATGATAACTTTGTACATATTGCACAAGCTCCTAAAAAAATCCAACCCTGCCTAAGTTGTCATCCTTGTTAATTAGCATGACCCACTAATGTTGTCACCTGCACCCATAATATTGTCATTTTCTAACTATGGCATACTAGGGACTACTATAATAGACATAACAACTTTTTTTTTATCAGTGCATGCTAAAAAAAAAACTGACACTAATCATGGCATCCTCATCAAAAGTGCAATGAAATGTGGGAAACTAAGAAAGTAGGTAAGGGTAAGCACTTACAGTAACCTGGCGATTCATCCCTTGCCGGTCTTATCTCCCAGTTGATGGACATCTTATGCGACTGGACTATGCTTGATTCGAAGCACATGTATAAGCAATGCTTTCTCCTCTCGGCCGGCCGTTCAATTTCACAGCATCTTGATGAAAACGGCAAGGATAAAAGATGCTGTTGCACTACTTTCTCCAATGAACAAACCCTGGATGAAGAAAAGGGGAAAGTTGATGCTGACGTGGCCAGTTTCTGTTGAGTCAGCATCCCTTGCTGATATGGCAAAGGCAACTATACAAGATGAGTTGGCAATGAGGTGCTGACATCGTTTATCCGGCAGCCACGTAGGATGTTGGGGGTTGAGAATCATCGGTTGACTCCCCGATGATAAAGAAAACATAGAAGGGTGACCGTTATGATACATTTTAAAGATGGGTGACTGATTTGATAATTATTCAAAGTTAAGTGACTCAGAAAAAAATTAACCCGTCTGCATGTAATATGAACTATTGTTATTGTTATTATTATTATTTTTGATATTGTTTATTGCTATTTGTTATTTATTATTATTATTCTTATTATTATTGTTTTTGTTATTATTATTATTATTATTATTATTAAAAAATTATTAAAAATTATTATTATTATTATTTATTATTCTTGTTTATATTATTCTTATTATTCTTCTTCTCATCATCGATCATCATCTTTTTTATCATTATTTATTTATAATTATTATTGTTCTTATTATAATTATTATTTTTATTTATTTATTATTATTATTATTATTATTATTATTAGGAAAAATTATTTAAAAATCCTTATAAAGTTTCATTCCTCTGCAGTCCCTATGACATTTGCACTTCCCATATAGTCTCTCTTTTTTACCAAACTTCTTTTTTACTCCCTGCTGTGACACCCATTAGAGGCTTTTCTCTCTAATGGTAGAAATGCCTCTCTCTTTTGCTTCCCACCCAATCACATCAACCTTTTGGTAAGTAATGGCACAAGCCTTCATCTTCATCCTCTTTTATTGTACTTCATCTTCATCTTCATCTTAATCCTCTGTCTCTTGTTCTTCTTCTCCTTGTCGTTGCTCTTCTTCTTTGTCTTATTTCTGTCATTCAAGTAAACAACATCTCCATTCCTATCGTTCAGTTTTGTTGACGGTGTAGTTCAGTTTCAGTTACTTCCTCTTTATGTCTTTTTTAAACTATGGGTTTCTCCAATGTTTATGCATTTATTAGTCATTATGGAGACATTTTGTGGTGTGACTCATTTCATAGGCAAAGGATGGCTACTACAATTCACGGTCTCTATTGTCTCCACGACAGGGGCCAGGTAACACTTAGCATTGACTAGAGTGGAAGTCATTTCTGTATTCAATTGAAATTACACAAAATCATCAGATTTTAGACAACATGAGGATATTTTACATAGGAATAAACGTATATTACACAGAAAAACTCAAAATAATACACACGAAAGCCTGAAACCCACACCACCAAAAGTCGGATTCTACACAAGAAACCCAAAATAATACACACAAAAAGCACAAAATACCAATCTGCAGCAAATCGGCCAACTTCTCCTTATCTTTTTGCTTACGTTTTGGTTTGTAAGAAGGCTCACGAGTTTGTGGGGAATTTCAGTCGAAAGACGAGAGTGCAAATGAATAAGAAGTAGAAAGTCCTAGGCGAAAGAAGAAGAAGAAGAATAACAAGAAGAAGAAGAATGGTTTCCACTGTGACAAAGCATATAAGTATAAGACCAAGAGCTGCTTAGGCAATTAGGGGCGGTGGGTTTCCAACGCCAGTTTATGGTATTTTTGCCATTTCCCCGCCTTTGGATTTTAGAACTTAAACAAGGGACAAAGATGATATTTCCATGGCCAATTAACTACACTTTAACACCAGTTAGTGCCTTCCTAATTTGATGGGAATTATTTTGAAAAAGGAGGGGCCTCTGAGAAATAAGCTAACTTCAAGAGATTTTTAAGACATATGCAAACTACAGAGGGACTTATAGGTAATAAACAATAAACAAAGGAATAAGGAAAAACTATTAACAATTAATAATAATAATAAGAACAACAATATAATAATAACAATAATAATATAAACAATATAAACCATAAACAATATAAACAATTTAATAATAATAACAATAGTAATCAAATTATATGAAATTTATCTTGCCTCCTGGCTTGAGTGAGCCTCAAAACGTGGTGCTTTCAACCTCAGTTTTTCTGCTTGGTCATACAAGTTGTAATGGAGGTAATTCCAAAATAACAGGTTAAGCAAGGTTTTCAACATATCATGATGAACATCAGAGGTCGTCAAGATACCATACAAGAGTTTCCTATTGAATAACGTACCTGACCCAACTCGTCATGCCGTAGGATGGCCAAACGATGTAGGGCAACGAAGTCCCTAACAAAGCAAGAATTAGGAGTAGGCAGTAAGGCTATTTGATCATGAAACTGAGAACAACATTATTTATATACACCATATAAGTGCGGCTGTAAGGGAGTAGGTCTGATTAAAATTTTACATGAACTTGTTAGATGTATGTGTTAGATGTATTGTTGTATTGTTAGATTGTATACGTATGTATAGACATATATGTATACTTGTACTTGTTCCACACTCCATCTCTCTTCTTTCAATCTCTTCCTCTAACATAACTTACCCACAGATTTCAGCAAGGTTATTTGTAAGTTCATAGTCGTATGAATAATAGAAATAAAGCCTAGAAGCCAAAGAGTTCTTCTGTTCATATGCTTGAGACGAGCAACAGTTGCAGAAGAACAAGCTTTAGCCTTGCAAAGAAAGACATGAATTAAAAATGGCTTCCAAGTCTCAGAAAAGAAATCAACGGAGATTATCATCTCCAACATAGTTACCTCCTCGTACTTCTTTTAGTCAATAAGAAATAGCAGCACAAACAAGTAGCAATATATCTCAAGCTCAGGTACAAGATGCTTAACGGGGAACATAAGTTGCTGAAGTTGCTGTATCCACATCCATATCATTCTCAACTTCCTAAATCAACATAAAACATGCATTTAAAATATGTCAGTGACATTAATTATGTCAAATATACACTACAACAAAAAATGCAATTTGCGACACATTTTTGCGACACAAAAGATCAAAAATGTGTCGCAGATCGCAATTTGCAACATAATCTGCGACACAATAAAATGTGTCGCGTTTCAGATGTCGCAAATATTTGCAACACTTTTGAAGACTGTCGCAAAATTTGCAACACAAAATAAAAACGTTGCAAATTTAATCGCAATTTATGGATCTTTTGAAACAATATTTGGCATTCAATTTGCAACGATATGCGACAATTTATTGCGACACAATTTCTGTGTTGCGATAAATGTTGCAACTATTTGAAACTTTTTGCAACATTCTTTGCGATTTATTTTAATTGTCGCAAAACTTTACGCGTCGGAAATTGTGTTGCAAATATTGAATCTTTTTGCAACAAATTTTGTGACCCATTTTGTTTGTCGCAAAACTTTTTGTCGCAAATTGTGTTGCAAATGTGTGCTATGTTTTGCAACAAAATTTGAGACACATTTCGATTATTGCAAATTGTATCGCAAATTGTGTTGCATCTGGTGAGATATTCTGCGACACAATTTTATTATCGCAAATTATATCGCAAATTAATTATTCATAACCATGATTATTTATAATAATTTTTTAACTATTTTTACAAACATGTTTTAAAGCCTAATTTACAATCCTGAATAATAACTTTTATAATATTTTTCAAAATAAACATTCCAATCGATAAATATCTAGAATAACAATAAAATACAAAATATAATAGTTCAAACATCTAATACAACAAACAAATATAAAATATAATAGTCCAAAATGTAAAAGTCCAAGTATCTAATGTAATAATCCAAAACACCACATTCATTTTGTTGTAATATCATCGACATGCTGAAGCTGTTCAACATCTTCTGAAGTGTGAGGGGCATAGGAAGCAGACTCTCCAGTCCTGGCAAGAGCATGAGAAGTACGAGGGGTTGTCTCAAAGTTTACCTAAATACCTTGAGATTCGAGTAAACTTGTGAAAAACAAAAATGCAAATATTACCAAGATTGCAAAGCTGCGGTTAGCTACAACGCCAACAAGACTTTTAAAGGGTCCAAAAAAATGTACATTCTCGAAAGAATTTTTGATAGTCTTCTTGCATCCAAGCCTATGATGTACTTTTGTGCGGCTTGGACATGATCTGCACCTGTAGAGAATCCGTTCTTCTCGCACAATCCCATTGTTATATCCTTGTTGTGATGTACTTTTTGTGACAAGGTGGTCCTCTAACTTAACCAGTTGAATTACGAGCCTTTTTGTTTACTCCTAGTCGATCGAAATTACAAGAATTTGATCTTCTATCCTCTCACTCATCTCCGAGCTACAGTGGTGAATAAGCCGAAAAAAAGGTAATGCAAACGATAGGAGCATAACAGTGAAACATGAAGTGGGCAAAAAGTCATTCATCTCGGGCCAAAAGGTACAATATAATTACTGATGGCATTGCCCTTGCCTAGAAAATAAGGCAATGCACGCTGAGGTATAAAGTTTCAAATAGACTGAATGGTACAGACAGAAGACATTTCAAAGTTTCTAATACATGTCATAGAAAAACAAATTATTTGGGATGAAGTTGCCAAAGCGTAAAATTACTTATGACTAAATAAGCTAATTGCTCATGTCAATTATTTATTTCAAACTAGAACATGTTGCCACAATGAGTTGGGGTTCTTTGATCCAATTTAACTGATATGATCGACTAGTGTACTTTGTGATCATGGTTCGAGAAAAAGAATTTTTGCAACGCGTCTGCATGGCTAATATCACCATGACTTCAATAGTAAACCAATTTTATTTAGTTAGTATAAAAGAATAATAAAAAAAGTTTGTACACATTTCTTTGCGGAGGTAGAGTGGGATAAGGCGATCATTCATTTGAGCAATAGACACTATAGGTCGAGAGATCTCATTGCACAAAAATTCATCTGAAGATTTCCAAAGCTAGAACACAAGAAGAAATTTTTTAATGCAAAAAAGTTTGAGAATAGAGAATACTAATAAAACATGGTATATCACAATAAACACCTCAAGAGTAGCTTGCAAACCAGGGAACATCAAAGTGAGGGCTTCTCTATCTCCTAGCATCCCGGAGGAAATGTAGAACCCTTTTTGGCTTGCTAATATTCATTTCATCCATTAAAAAAACTTGTCCAGCTCATGATCAATGCCCCATAAATGCAGAAAAACATAAGCTTAATTTGAGCAAACATATTTCTAGGGATTCTTTCTTGAAATGAGTTTCAATTCCTCGAACATCGAATTATCTCCGGAGATCCATGTACTAAGATGGGTTCCTTTTTCATGATCGAAACATTAGATTTCACTTGATTATCATTGTTTTTCGGATCCCGAGGGAACATCAAAGACCGAGAGAATTTGGAATAATATAATTGCCTAAACACTCAACCTTATAAATATTTAATATTTGGTACATGGATTTCATAAATATAATGAAACCTTGCTCATCGAGAAGAGATCCCCTTGGGCCTTTCAAGAAGTTTCTCACTGCTAACAATATACAAGACAAGGTACTGATATGAAGACACAGGGATCATTCTGTCATTGTGTGAAAGATATTATTGAGTGATTCAATAAACCCCAAAGGTCGTGTTCAAGGTCGACTCACCTATCAAATCTCTAGGTTGAAGGTGAATTGGCTTCTAAGACTATGTAATATAGAATAAAGCAAATTAGCGGTTTGAGAAATGGTAGTGAACAAAAAAAAATACCCTAAATAAAATTTACTACTTTCCAGTCAGCATAGTATTTCATAGACAATTCAGATTCCAAAGATATTATGCTTGCAAAAACATATATTGGCTTTCAAATGGCTTGAAGTGAGAAAGTGTCTTCTCCTTATGATATTATTATATGAATACCTCACCAATGTTGAGGTAATTCCAATTTTTTGAATGAGAAATGTATTCTCTGATCTGGTAAATATGTTCAGATAGATTCAGTGGTAAACCATATATCCTGTCTAGAAAAACCATGTTGTCATCAGACATGGCTCTAGATTAAAATTAAGGAAAATTACTGTTCTCCCATCGTAATTTTCAAAACTTCCCAAAAACCCATCCTACTTTTACACACCCCGGACAGCCCTTCCGTTAGTGTTTAACTTCCCTTTTACCCCCTACCGTTCACTTCAAATGGGTCTATGTTGTGAAATCCCATTTTTGGCCTTGAAAATGGTGGGAAAAGAAAACGCCAAATCACATCATGTTCAACCTTTTCAAGGGTTTTCTCTTTGGTTTCTGATAGACAATGCCTAGGAGTTGCATTACATCTTATTGTTCTCCTCATTTCTCCTCATTTGAGTCGTTTGACTTTAGTTCTGCCGGTTTCGTAATACGGTGAGAATCTCTTCGTTGCTATCAGTTTGACCATTCCGCAGGTGTTTATTATGGCAGCTCATTTGTGGTAATCTGGGTGAAGTTTATCATACCCGAAATATATAAATCGATTTCTCCAACAGAAAATGAAGTTGATTTTCATCGGATTGGTCAAGTGTACTCCATCTTCAAATGAGCTGTAGTCGATTTTATTGTCGAGATAGAGCATGTGCCATTATCGTCTCCGTTTGAAAACGAGTTCATTTCGTTGTAAAGTTCTTCTCGTTTATGGTTATCTATTTGTATATTATAAATACTGTTTAACTATTTGCTATTACCCGTTTAAATATATTACCAATATGTTTAATAATTGTCATCTCCGTTTAACTTTTATCTTTACATGTATAACTATTCATATTAACGTGTAAATTCTCAAAGTCTCTGCGTAAAACGGTGATCTTTTTCGTTTGATCTGAATTGTTGGCTGGTGGCAGGTGGCAGGTGACAAGGTTATGGTATCCCGTGCATAAGAATTAATGACGGCATTAATTCTTATGCGCGATATATAAATATCGAACACCCGTTCGTTGTCATCGATCGTTGTCGGTCCATTTGTCGCGTTTAACTTTTTCTCGGATATGAAGAAGTCGGCTGCTTGTGGACTTCGGGACCATAAATAACAAGGAAGAACCCTTCCCATGGACAACCACTCCTCGTCATCCTCATCATCCTCCCTCCTCCTCCTCTTTCTCCTCGTCATCTCGCTTCAGTATATGATATTCGCTAGAGTCGAGACGAAGTTCGAAGATCGACTCTATCGAAAGGATGTCTCGTGATCCTCCTTATCTTGAGAATCGATCAGCGTAATCACGCAACAAGTTAAACTATCTTTTCTTGCCCAAGTCGAAATACTCAGTATAATTGCACGAATCGCGGAGGATTCTCCGATGGTGGATGAGCAGGGCAGCGATTAAGCGGGCATTTTCGACTTGGGTAAGAAAAGAAAGTTTTCACTTATTGTGTGATTGCGGAGGATTCTCTAAGGAGGAGATCGGGAAACATCCTTTAAGGCGGAGTTGATATTTATCACTGAAACTTTTTTTGTTACCGTTTAAAAACATTACGTTAGTGTACAACTATTACGTTCTGTGTTTAACTATCAGGATCTTCGCTTAAGTCAGACCATGACACATTGATTAATAGATGTTCTCATGAATGTGTTTGTTTAACCTTTTTTTAATGTTGTACGTTGTGCAGGTTCAAGTTGATGCTGCATGTTATCAGCGACTAGTGAGCATTCGAATGTCTGAGACACTTGTTTTAGTTCTACGAGGGTCAGTCGTGAGTGTCAAAGTCAGGAAGGCGTTGTAAATGTTGTAAATGTTGTAAATGTTTTATAAATAAAAGCGAAAACAAGCTTATTTGAATGTGAACTTTCGAAATTTAAGCAGAGACCTAGTAAAAAACAATCAGGGGAAACAAAAGAGCGTCATTGTAAAACAATAGAAAAAAAGTTAAACAATACTCAAGTCACTCTTTAAACAATGACAGCGGTGTTTTAAGAAAAATACGTAAAGATGTTTAAACGGTGACCGGGAGGTACCCATCTTCAACGCGATGTCAGTTAAAGCATTCAATTTAAACAATAACATATATTTTAAACAGTTTAATCACTATATTTAAATAGTTTACGTATTATTTACATGATATAGACGTTATTTAAACCTGTAATCGTTATGTTAAACACTATATGTATCTGTTTAAACATAAAAAGCTTGGCGTTTAAGCAGAGATACTCATGTCGGCGATGACATGATACGCCTTCATCGCGACAGTGGCATATATTTTTCCTTTTTTGCCCTTGGGATGGAGGAAAAAATACCGCCCAATCACATCACGTCTAGTCTAACCTCTATGCACTTTTTTGTCTTCATCGCGACAGTGATATATATATATGCACTTTTTTTGTTTGCCCTATCGTATCGTTGTTTGTTGTTTTACATCTTCTTCTTCTTCTTCTTCTTCTTCTGACTTATTTTTGTTCTTCATTTCATTTGGTTTTATACGATTTGGTTTTCGGCCGATATATTATGGAGAGTTTTTGTGGTATTGCTAGATTCAGCGGGGAGGAAGAGTGCTAATGTTCGCGGCTCGGACTTCTTGGGAGTTGGTGTTAGGTGAGATATGTGAGCGATGGGGTCTCGAAAGTTTCTCTTGTCGAGGGGTTAAGTTCATCACACGGATGGATATAAACGGTTTGCCCGATAGAAAAGCGATGTTGACTTCCAGAGGATGTGTCGCGTGCACTCCATCTTCAAATGTCTTTCGTAGTTGATCTTGTCGTCGAGGGCGGAAAAATGTGCCGTTGCTAGAATCCTAATGAAAAGCGAGTTTTACTCGTAAGTTCCTTCTCTTTTTAATTGTTCCGGATATGCAGGGGTCATTAGTGTTTAAATATGTCAAAAGTCATCTAGTTAACATCTTGTACTAGTCGTTTACGTTATTAGTTAACTGCTTAAGTATTTAATTTAACGTTTAAATATTGCCATTATCACTTAAACATTATATTCTCCGCTTAACATATTGATCTTTTCATTTAACTGAAGTGTTGGCGAGGGAATTGATTACTGCGAGTGCTCCGTTCATCCCCATAGTGACCGGACGGTGTGGGATGTCTTCCTTCCTCGTCGAGATCATTACGAAGTCTTTGTCGTTGGATATTGGACAACGTTTTGACGAGTGTCGAACATTTTCAGGGAAATGTACTTGAAATCATGCAATCAAAAGAATTTTAACTTCAAATTCATAAAGAACGAAAAAAACATCGGGTGATCGTGGAATGCGGCGCGATGGTTGTCGTTAGGCGCCTTCATGCATCAAAAGAGTATAACAAAAATACTTTCAGAATCAAGACAATCAACCCGTCACACACTTGCGGTGGTGGCATAGGTTTGGCGTCGCATCCGAAAAGCGTCGAAAAATGGGTTAGCGCCACGAGTGATTCGAAGCTCGAGGACCGTCCCTTATGCAAGGCCGTCGACATTCGAGAAGGGACATGTTGCGGGAACATGGTGTCCACATACCATACAAAGCGAGCTTGGTTGGGAAAAAGAGCATGCCGGGTGGTCCTCGGCGGCGGTGACATATCCGACTACTGTTGTTTGCTTTGGTATGTGGATAAGGTGGGCTGAGACAAATCCGGCGACGTTGCGATCGTGGAAAGAGGCGATCGTTTTTAAAGCGTGCATTCTTTTCTTTCGGTAGCGTGTATTGTGGGATTCGAGAGGGCTTGCGGGGCAGCTGTTATTTCTCGATGGTACCCACCTCCTTGGAAAAATATCGAGTGTACACTCTTTGGGTGCCGCAGGGAAAGATGGAAACAATGGTTTTTCCATGTCGCCTTGGTATAGTCGACAAGCGAGACCCGATGCCATTGGACTTGGTTCATATCTAAGTTAGGCGATGCTTTATACGAGGATGGAGATTATCATGAGATAATTACTTTCGTGTCGGACGAGTCCAGAGGGCCTTGTGAGCGCAATTGCGAGAGTCTTCCCTTCTTCGCCACATGCATCTGTCTTCGACATTTTGGAGGCCATTTTTATGAAAACCCAATGTCGGACTTGGGAAGACGTTGAGGAATGAGTCTTGGTCTATATGCTTCCGCATTGCGTGGGCATCCACGCTAAAGATTTCGATGATCATGTGAATGAGCTGCAGGCCACATCACCGAAGCTCATCGATGGTTGATTAATAAATCGGATATGGCACGTTGGTCGAATTATACATTCGGAGGTGATCGTTGGGGTGAGATGTATTCAAGCGTCGCTGAGTCGTTCGATGCTTGGATCAAGGAAGCTGCGTCGTTTTACCGATGATGAAAATGGTCGACTCCATAAGATGCTGCAGAATGTGGGTTTACACTTAACATTTAGTGTTACCATTTAAACATTCTCAATCTTTGTTTAATTACACTTGTCTGACTTTAAATATTAATCCTTTCGTTTTAGTATTTACAATAATGTTTAAACATGTTTACAATTATTTAACCATCACGTCTTTGTTTAACCTTATTTGCCGGGGTTCAGAGTTGATGCGCATGTTATGTAGCAAGGCGTGAGCAAGCGAACAAATGGGAGACCTACTAATGCCAGGGACGTACATTCGAAAGGTAGAGATCATTGTTGAGGACGGCCGAAATCTTCGTGTTGAGTCGTTGTGTCGATGATGCGTTACGAGTGATCGACCGGTGCGTGCAACTACGTAGATCTCGCCATCGAGAACTTGTTCATGTCGAAGGTGGCAAGTTTATGGTATCCCTTGCGAAACAGCGCTTGTGACTTTGCAATAATCTTGTGACAGACACCAGCGTACATCGATTTATTAGCGGGTGCCGCCAGTCGACAATTACAAGCGGGCGTACAAGGAAGCTATATTCACATAGCCAAGCGATAGCGGGCCTTGAGGCGGAAATCGTGAGCTTTGTTCTGCGACCGCATGTGATGAGAAGGCGGCTCGGCGGCCTAGGCGAAAAAGGATCGAGTCGCATGGCGTTTGAGGTCCATGAGTTACATTGCGAGCCATTGCCATGGATCCGGTCGCGATCGGCGATCTTTCATGATGAAGCGTATCGCGAGCTAGGCGTTGTAAACAAAGCCCAGGCGATGTCGGGGAAACATTGTGTATTAATGGGCGAAATGTCCATGTTTAAAACTCTTACTCTTTCTGACAGAATTTGAATGTATTTAAAGCAGGAGACATTGTTATTTTTAAGCGGATCTGCTTGTAATTTGAAAATATTTCAAGCGATGTTTAAAGCGATATATGGTATATTTAAACAATTAAGCGAAATGTACACAATTACAGCGTAAATTAAACAATGAAATGGCCCAGATGGAATTTAACATCGCCTTCTGATTGAAAACAAAACAAAATTTACATTGAGATATACTGAGTCATGTTATTCAAAGCGAAAAACAATGAATTGAATGTCGGGGTTTACATTCGAAAACAAAATTGACATTGAGATATACAAGACATGTTCTTGAGTCACAAATCTTAACCCGCTTGTGACACGCTTTGTCAGTGAATGGCCGGTGCCCTCCCCTCCTTAAGTATCGCGGGTAACATATCTTAATCTGAAGTAAAGGAGATGCATGCTGCGGTGGCCGTAACTTCTACCCCAAAGTAATTGCTTTCGATAAACCGCATGACGTAGGCAGTTGCAATCGGCGCTTCCTTGTTTACGGCGTGGGGTTTCCATGTCGATGCTTGGTGGGTACTTTGCCGTCGTAGACTACGTCGAGCTGCATGATCGGCACGATTGTCGAATAGATTTACTTTGTCGAGATATGCGAGTTAAGATTACGAATACTGGATTAAATACCAAACACTATTAGTCGGGACATAATTAAAGATCTTACCATGTCCAGCGGCGTCTTTATCGTACCGGACGCGAAGAATAATGCATGTATTCTTGTTTATCATTATCGGGACGACGGCGACATGGAAGTGGCCATTCATGATTATCGGGAGGATGACAATTTGAACTTCGATGCGAGGTTGCGACAGCATCATCGAACCATAGCCATAATTGTTTCGTAGTGCGTCGTCGTGCTTTGACATAAAAAGCGCAGCTGATCCGGTGATGGTAGGCGGCTTCGTAAGGATATGGCTCTTTGCTCGTGATTTTTATATAATGCATACGAAGGCGTCCATCACATCATACGTGACCATCTCCTTCCCTCAAGCGACGTGTACTAATTTGTCCGTGTAGTGGTGTGGTGATCATTCTTCCTACGACAGATGCTGAGGTTAAGCGATAACAGTATATAATAAGACCATATTGTAAATGTTTAAATGATATTATCAATTGTTAAATGATATTATATATAATTAAGCGTTAAATAGAAAAATTAAATGATAACATAAAGACATTAAACACCATTAGAAAATCGTTAAACACTATAATAAAAACTTTAAACACTATCATAAAAACTTAAGACTTTACCCAGTCCAGTAGGCGGTTGAGGAAGATCCTCATCGACTCTGCTTTCATATTTGTTAAGGCAGGACGAGCCAACCCATGGAATAAAAAGCTTTTCGAGCTGGTCTGGTCCCATTGTTGATTGGCCTTGATCATCTCTCTCGTTGCTCGGTCGGGGTCTTCTTGAGGCATCTTTATTGTTGCTTGCACTTCGCGGTGTTCGACACAGCCGGCATCTTCCTTCGATCGCGAGGGCAGCAGGACGGCATCAGTATGGACACATCCTTATATGTGTTGTTTTTGTTGTGGGATTGTGCTACAACCCGATGCGAGGGCAGCGGCGACAACATCAGCCGCGGACACATCCTTACATTGTTGTATTTATGGTAGGGATTGTGTCCTTTGTTGCTTGCTCTGACGGCCGCGACGCGACGCAGCGATTCAGCGATCTTCTCAGCCAGTAGTCACGACGGCGGCATCGTTGGGAGACACACCCTTAGCTTGTTCTTGATCTGCAAGGATTGTGTCCATCTTTGATACTCGATCTCGGCAACCGGTTCCACGGGTCCATCGATTCATTAAGAAGAGAGTTGGCGACCTTCTCGACGTGCAGAAGCGCGACATCGTCGACGATGTCCTCCGCGTCATGGCCGTGTCATCAGCAGCGATAACTCTCGATGCTGACGTCGGCCGCCCGATGGTGTTCGCTATTATTTCATCGTCGGTCGTGCGGTGGAAGCAGGCGATATTGTTCTCTTCTTGCATAGTCTCTTGAATGTGAGGCGTCTTGGAATGACCTTCCGATGATGTCATCGTTGTCAGATTCGAGCCCTCGTTCGTCCGGGTGCTTCTGTTCTTTGGAGGGATGAGTGCGATCGGTTGTGAACGTCCTCCGGTGCCTCGACACGTGACGACAAGCGAAACTCGGTTATCAATATCGCGCGCTGCGTAAGAGTTCGCGGTGACATGCTTAGCCTAATATCGCGGTTGGGCTGCGATCGGGCGCCAGTGGTGAGGCTGCCACAATCGGGGGCTGTCGTTTATCGTGGTAGGGGGTTGTTGCAATGCTGGGGTGGGGAGGCTTCTCGGCGTCGAGGATTGCGTCTTGGCGTGGTGGGGTTGGAAGTAAGAAGCTGCGTCGGCAGCGCCACGATAAGTACGCCTCTCTCCTCGCCTTGAGCAAGTGGTTCGGGCGATAGCGCATCCATCCGTCGGTTGGCCCCGATAAATATTTCTTCTTGACATTACTTGAAACCGACGGAAACTAACATATGTAAACCAAACAATGTCAGTGAAATCATTCATTTTAAAGCTGTAAAAACCATATTTAAGCAGTTGGTTATATATTTAAACGTTTATAGAATATATTTAAGCGGAGAGAACAAAAATATTTAAACCAGATATGAATAAGCTTTTTAACGGTAAATACTAAAGGTAAACACTAAATAATATGTTTAAACATTAAAGACTTATATTAAACATTGTCCATGATTTATTACCTCTTTCCCATCGATGATGACAAAAGTGGTTTTCTCGAGTCGCTTGCTTCGGTGAAAGTACTTTCACCAGTAGCACTGGCATCCTTTGGGATCTTGCCGAAGCGGACTTTCTTCCCGTTTACGTCATCTCGTAAAACCCGGGCGTTAAGCGCAGCCAGCAACCCTTAATGTACCCAGTGTTGGTGCTTATTCCGCGTATCGTCATCTTGCGACGTTGGGAAATATCCTCCATAAGCCACTTCGTCGTCGCTGCTTACATGCGTATCGCCCCATAGGTCGGTAGATCATCGACGTAATCAATGATCCAGTTCGGAGCACCGAGCATGATGTATTTGGGAAGAGGAGCTGTACCCATGAAAGTACACCATCGGTGAGTTTGACAAAATTATCTTCTTCTCCCCTCCGTCGAGACAAGTTGCACGTAAATTCTCTTGATGGAGTCTACGTGTCTCTCGTGAGGTTTTTGATAAATACCGCCCTTGACGACTCTAGTCTTCTTACGAAGGACATTGCGTCAGCCATATGACTGAGACCAGAGCGAGGGCCACATCTTGAGGTGCAGAAAGCTTCGGTGAGCTTTCCCGATCCACAATTTGTTGGTGCGACCATCGTACTCTTTGCAAAGAGAATCCAGAAGGGACCCTCTCTTGGTATATAGCTTCGGCTCGATGAGCAGCTGCAAGCGGTGTCCCTTGAATAATCTCCCGATGTAATGAGGGTCGTATTATCTTTTCAATTTCGACTAAGGTCTCCATAACAGGTGTCAAATAGCATCGCCCGTTAACTAGGTTGGCTGCCGTAATCCGAAACTGCGACAGATAACAACACATTCAACATGCGATGTTGACGAAAAAGTTTAAGCGGAAATATAAGGTTTTAAGCGGTAACCTCTAGGTTATTAAAGCAGAGATATCAAATGTTAAGCGAGACCCATTTTCTTAAGCAGAGACGAGAATACTTAAGAGAGAACAACAAATTTTAAGCAGTAGCATCTCATTTCTTAAAGCGTCAACCTCATTTGTAAAAAGCTGCAACCATATCAAAGCGAAAGGAAATGTACATTATAAATATTACACAAATTATAACAATCGAAAAAACTATTTCGATAGTGTATACATACGAAAAATGCAAAACAAAACAAAACCTAGCCGAGAAATCTCCTATGAGACTACCAAAACCCTCGGTAGAAATCCCCTAGAGACTTAATATCTTCCAACAAAAACAGGGAGCACAAAACAAAACCGAAATATCTTTCTTTATGTAGAACAGGATTAACATAAAACCATACTCAATACCTTAGATTTGCAAGCGTGAAATCCAACTAGTTGCAGCAGGACTTCTCCCCTAGAGATACCGGTGGAAAGGGAAAAGCGATGAAATGCCAATTCACGAGGCTTAGTCGGTAGAACAACTTCGGAGGCGACTTGAAATGGAAAAGGCGAAGAGCACGAGTTTAGAAAAAAGCAAGTAAATAGCTCCGATAAATTCGTCTCTTGGGGTTACCCTACGGAAACCCACCCCAGCTTCCTCTCGAACCGCGAGATGCATGTGACCACGACTCCCCATCATGCAAGGGCCATTTTTCGTCGATAAAATTTGAAACTCACTCCGTTCATCACATTCTACGAGCTTTGGGGTTTGAAAAACATAGTGTTTAAAGGAGGGGTTTTTAGGGATTACTAAAACTAGCCTTGAGGGTGATTTTGGCAATTTTACAAACTTAGAGTGTTTTTTGGCAATTTCCACTAAAATAAAATACTGAGTATATAATCAATGGTAACAAAATAATAAATGAACTAGTAAATCAGGAAATATTTTTATTTTCCTCAAATAATTGAGCATAATTAGAAAATAATCAAAATATTCAAACAAATCATCTATAAATTTTAGAAAATTTTTATAATTGAAAAATACAAAATTTTATCGGTGGATTACTTACCTCGCGGGTCTAACTCCAAGATACAATTTCAATTCCAAAATCACTTCTCAATCGGTCCTATATACCAAGGATTTCGACAATAGTAAAAATCACCATAAAAACTAGTTTTACAAAAACGCTTAAGCATGAATTTCAAAAGCTGCCGTAGTATTAAAGAAACAAGCATCGATCAAACTTGGCAGGTTGCTTGGGTGACAATGATATTACGATAAGCATCTACTAAGCACTCTAAAGACAATAATCACTCTAAAAGAGCAGGTGAGTACCTCTAAGAAATAAAAATCTGAACCTAGATATTTGAGCCTATGTTAAACTCCAAGTCTTTAAAGGCTATCATGCTTGAAGTCAAGATGCACCATAATATTGTCATACTAAAAGCTATTAAACCAAACTCACCACCAGCTTTTCGGCAATGCTCAAAAGCATGCGAGATCAGAGCTTAGTAGTAATGCTAAACATGTCAAACGTTGCAAGAATAGAAAATCTAACATTCTCTTAACCATTTTTCTAAACAAAAGCAATCACGAGAAGAGAAATAATTCAAAAGCATAAATTTTTGGAACCTACAAGGAGAATGGGAAGAAAAACAATGGCTCTACATATACTTACTTGCAGCGAGGTTGGTAGGTCATGGAGTCCTACGTCCTTTGATACCAAACCGACCAAAACACCACTCAAAGAATAGGAGCAAAGGTAGAAGTTTCTCATTGCCTGTAAGTGAAAACGATATGATGAGACAAATTTGGCAGGAAAGGAACAAGCATCATGGGAATTTTTGGAGAAAGCAAATTAATAGGCATCCCAGAAGTTCAAAATAGCTTTTCTTGACAAACAGCAATGTAACCA